>NC_143580.1:119868887-120468887 GCF_048544385.1 Mastigoproctus giganteus | reverse complement strand
ACCCTAACACAGCCCATGAATTTACTTGTCCTGCAGTGAACCTCTACATCCATTTTACAATGGTGCATGGCATGCTCTGAGGTTCAAGATGGTCAAGTTCAAACATTTGATATTAACCTTTTGAGGGCACAAAGCTACTTGATCATTTTTGATATTATATTATACAATAGAATTTTCAATGGTTTTTTTTTCAATACTTATGTTTAAACAAGTAAAAAATAAATTAAATATTAAGTAAAAAAATTTAGTCTTTCTTAAAAATTTATTTTTTTATTTATTTTCACAATCACCTTTATCGTAAATCGGTTACCAGAATTTTTGCAACTTATACAATCATCTCTCTAACAATTATGAAATGTTGTCAAAAAACTTTATTAAAGCACTATTATCACTAAAACTAAGATACAAAAGTGCCTGGGCATTTCCTCTTAAATCACAGCCTCAAGTTACACAGAAAATCAATAGAACACCTCATATACCATGATATAAAAATTAGACAATAATAATTAAATCTAAAATAACCTGAAATAAAACTGACTAATAATAGTTGAAGATAAAGTTTTTCATAATAATTAATCATTAAGCATTTTAGACAAGTTACTTATAAATATATTACCTTTATTCAATGTTACTCGAAAAATTTCTTCCATCAAACACTTCATATCTACTTGCATATTAGTTTCCTTGGAATCACATACAGCAGCAAATATATTTAACGTGTCTGATGGTCTTTGAATACCAATGCAATCAATCTTTCTGAATTCTGCTGCATGATTGAGACTTGGAAATAAAGCTACAAATGGGTTGCTTCCAATATCATCAAGACTATCCTAAAAATAACAATATTACTTCAAGATAATGTCAGAATGGATCACTAACTTTGTATCAGTAAAAAACATTCATGAAATTTGCAAAATAAAAAAAGTTACTTTTAATATCCAGCGAGAGTAATGTTTTTTATTTATCAAGAACAAAACCATTAATAACACTCACAAAAATTATTTCCTAAACTAGTAGTCTAATCAGCAATATTTCTATATTTCTGGGATTTGTCAAAGAAGAGGGAACATAAGGTGAACAGTGTAAACAGAGAAACATTATTAAATAGTTAAAATTTCTTTTCACAAAATACAATCATAAGATATATACAGGGTGTCTCAAAAATATTGGTACAAACGTTTAGGGGAGGTAGGTATCATCTAAAGGAATGTGAATCGCATAGGAACCCATAACAGGAAACGTCACCATAAGTCGGTACATGGCGCTGTTCATCAGTTCGCGAGAGGGAAATTTTCTTTTACTCATTCAAGCAGTAGTCGCCGCATGAAGAGCATGCATCGATATACGAACTGTGAGCTGGCAGATATGAACGTAGTGTATGGATTAGCAGAGGGTAATGGACGAGCCGCTCAACGAATTTATGGAGAACGCTTCCCAGACAGACATGTACCAGACCACCGTTTGTTTGCGTGTGTGCATCAAAATTTGTGCGATTATGGGTCATTTAGAGGTAACAGGAGTAGTGCGGGCAGACCACTTTCGACGCAAACTCCGGCCATGGAAGAAAGTGTGTTGAATGCCGTCCAGAATAATCCTACTACCAGCACACGTGCCATTGCCTCTGCCTTAGGAGTGTCTCGATCATCCTGCACATGTGGCTTTTGCGCAGTGGTTTCTCCAAGAAAGTGTTCAAGACTTGAATTTTTCAGCCTATGTTTTGTTCACAGATGAGGCTTATTTCACTCGGGAAGGCTTATTCAATCAGCACAATGCTCATGTGTGGGCTCACGACAACCCACAAGGTGTGCACCCCCATGCGGCAGAACATCACTTTGCAATAAATGTGTGGGCAGGTGTGGTTGGTGACTGCTTAGTCGGCCCACACCTGTTACCATCCCACATGATTGTTATTTGGTTTTTTTTTTTTTTAGGAGCATTAGCAACTAAGGCCATATTGCTCCAGGATATACGGTGGTCATTCCCTGACCATTCCGCATCCTCCATATTTGGTGGTGACGGGCTCTTCCCACATGAACTCACTAAATATTGAATCTTTCTTGAACAAGTTCTACCAGGGTTACTTGACGATGTTCCAGCAAATGTGAGACGCAACATTTGGTTTCAACATGATGGGGCGTCTGCCCATTATGGAAGGTGTGTTCATGACCATTTGAACAGGCGTTTTGGGTGTCGATGGATTGGCCGTGGTGGACCTGTTGCCTGGCCCCCACGCTCGCCTGATTTATCGAGCCTTGATTTCTTTCTGTGGGGGCCCTCAACTCTATCGTGTATGAATTGCCTGTGGAGACGGAAATGGATCTTGTGGCGAGACTCGTCTGCGCTGCTGCTACTGTCAAAGAAACTCCAGGTGTGTTCGACCGTGTCCGCCAATCCATGCTGCATCGGTGTCACGCATGCATCGCGTCTCGTGGTAGAACCTTCGAGCATCTGTTGTAACATCATGAAATGCATTCATCTCGTACTCCGTTGTTAATATTATATCAAATAAATGTTTGCCACTAATTACTGTCTTGTGTCATTTCTGCTTCTTGTGCCTCTGCTACTACTTTCCCGTGATGTTTCCAGTTATTGGTTCCTATGCGATTCACATTCCTTTAGATGTTACCTACCTCCCCTAAACGGTTGGACCAATATTTTTGAGACACCCTGTATACGACAATTACAAAATATCAATTCATATGTAAGCTATGACATGGAGTTTTTTCCAATCCAAGTTTTCTACTCTTAAACTTTTGAAATTCCTCCAAATGTTCAAGCATAACTGCATTCATTTAATCTCCTCCCCACACCAAGATAAATTACTCCTGAAGGTTGTAAATAATTATTCATATCAGAGGTGGCTAGCCCAGGCAACCAGGAATCCATCACTGGCAGGGCCAACAGCAAACATGGGCCATCAGCTAATATTAAACCAGTTTATTAATGAAAACTTAGAAAAAACAAATTCTGAAGATGAAACGCAGGCCATAATTTTTTCTCACTGACTTTTCTAGGGCATCCTAATTCTAGTAACACTAATACTATGTTGTAAAACAACATAGAAGGAGAGATCTATAATTTTATTTTTGTTTCAAGTAAAATTAAATTTAAACAAAATTAACTTGAGAGAATGTGCAAGGCTCATGGAGTAGAACTTTTCTCAGCATGATCTGTGCTTGTTAACAGGAAAGACTGTTGTTACAGGGAGGTGATACACTTAAATAGAAGGGGGTGCAAGAATATTTGCTGATGCTATTGAATCAGTGACAGAGGGGTCATAAAACTGCTAGCTTGGAGGATGAATACACAGACTAATAGATTAACTAGAGCCGCAGGCAGAGGTGAAAGTGATTCTTGCATTGCTTCTATTGGAACATGCAGCAGCCTGGAAAGCAACTTGTTGGGGATTTCAGGCACTGCTGTGGATCATCATGGAACAAGAAAATACATGGGCTGTGTTAGGGTAACTAAGAGAAAGAACATGTGCATATCTACTAGCATGTACACTAATGCTAGGAACATTGTAAATATATTTGATAAATTAGAAGTACTGATCAGAAGTCATAAAATGCAGAAATTGCAGGGATAGTGGAGACAGTGTTACTCAGACATAAGCAATGACAAATTTGCATATGGAATGTATAAGATATATGGTAAGGAGAGACAGGACAAGAGTGGTGGAGAGGTTATGCTCTTAGTTAAGAAGCATATTAAATCTAAGGCAGTGCATCCAGTTGATCCATCTAATATTCAACTGGATGCACTGCAATGTTGAATCTGTTTGGTGTGATACAAGCACTGGGAAAACAAAATTGAGAGTAGGAATGTGTTATAGGCCTAATGACTACGATGAGTTTACCAAAAAGCTATATACAGGGTGTCTCAAAAATATTGGTACAAACATTTAAGGGAGGTAGGTAGCATCTAAAGGAATGTGAATCACATAGGAACCCATAACCGGAAACGTAAGTTGGTACACAGCGCTGTTCATCAGTTCGCGAGAGGGAAAATTTCTGGTTTACTCATTCAAGTAGTAGTCGCCGCAAGAAGAGCATGCATCGATATACGAACTGTGAGCTGGCAGACACGCACCTAGTGTATGGATTAGCAGAGAGCCCACACAGTGTGCACCCCCATGTGGCACAACATCGCTTCGCAATAAATGTGTAGGCAGGTATGGTCGGTGACTGCTTAGTCAGCCCATACCTGTTACTATCCCACATGAACTCCGCTAAATATCAGATCTTTCTTGAACAAGTTCTACCAGGGTTACTTGACGATGTTCCAGCAAATGTGAGACGCAACATTTGGTTTCAACATGACAGGGTGCCTGCCCATTATTGAAGGTGTGTTTGTGACAATTTGAACAGGCGTTTTGGGCATCATTGGATTGGCCGTGGTGGACCCATTGACTGGCCCCCCATGCTCACCTGATTTATCATGCCTTGATTTCTTTCTGTGGGGGGCCCTCAAATCTATCGTGTATGAATCACCTGTGGAAACGGAAATGGATCTCGTGGTGAGACTCGTCTGCACTGCTGCTATTGTCAAAGAAACTCCAGGTGTGTTCGACCGTGTCCGCCAATCCATGCTGTGTCGGTGTCATGCATGCATCACGTCTCATAGTGGAACCTTCAAGCATCTGTTGTAACATCATGAAATGCATCCATCTCATACTCCATTGTTAATATTATATCAAATAAATGTTTGCCACTAATTACTGGCTTGTGTCATTTCTGCTTCTTGTGCCTCTGCTACTATTTTCCCATGACGTTTCCAGTTATGGGTTCCTATGCAATTCACATTCCTTTAGATGTTATCTACCTCCCCTAAACGTTTGTACCAATATTTTTGAGACACCATGTAGAAAAAGAGTGGGCCAGTAAACAAGAATGTCTTACAATGAAGGATTGTACCTTTCCATATGTTTACTGGAATTTGTGAGTTGGTCACTCACATAATAGTAAGGCTTTTGTAGATTTCTGGGAAGACTGTTTTCTAGAGTAGCATGTTAGAGAGGCAAAAAAAAACCAAATGGTGATGTTATCAACAGCAAATTCTAAATAGGAAGCATTCAGGAAAGTAATTGTAGAAGCTACTAGGCTTTTCATAACAATGAAGAAATACTGTTCACGGCTAATAAGACATAAATGGATGTCAGATGAACTATTGAGACGTGGCAGAGAAGGAAAGTGCATGGTATGCACATAACTTATCAGATGATACTGAAGTGTAGGGTATATATAAATAAGTCTGCAATCAAGTCACAAAAGGAAGCTAGGCAAGCTACAGCACATTATGAGATGGCAAAGAATGCAAAGAGAAACAGCAAAGACTTCTATGCTTATATTAACAGTAGAAGGAATGGATCGAATCACATTGAGCCATTTGATGTCAATGGGTTAACTGTTGACGACACTGCTCAGGTTGCAGACAAATTGAATAGGTATTTTGCATCTATATTCACATATGTGAAATTCTTTTTCTTTGGGGGAGGGGATGCTAGAAGCTTATCAAACTAACTGGAATGCAAAATGACTTTGTAATAACTGAAAGGAAATGTAGATGGCATTTCTCCAATTATATTAAGGAATGCAGCAAAGGAGGTAAGCAAACGCTGAGCCTGCTGACGAGGCTAGTGGAAGTCAAACGCGTCCAAAGCCGCCAAGTGGATTTTCTTATTTATTGATTTGAAATTATTGTTTTTGTAAAACTTTTGATTTAAATTTAGTACTATATCATTATTTTGTGATTTTCTGATTAATCTGGTGTATTTATTCTTTACTCGGCCTTCTAATTGCATAAAAGTATCAGTAAGGGTATCAAATCCATGTGTTACAAGTTGCAGCTCCGCTGAACGAGAAGTTTTTCAGCCATATTTAGCCGCTTTATTGACCAATTGCTACATCAAATTATTTTCTATAAGTAACTTATAGACCTAGTCGGGATCCTTAGTTTATTCTGAATTGAGACAGCGAGATTTGGAAGTTAATTAATACTTAACTGTCTGTAGATTTACCGTTCGTAACTTGCCGCCATTGTTATATCCCGAACTAGATAGCTTAAGCTTAGTATAGTACAGTATATAATATAATATTGTCAATTAATCAGTAAAATCTATTAATTTTGTTAAATTTCGTTGTCAATTAAATTGTACTTTTAACTAAATACATATAACAACTTAGATTATAAACGTAACATAATTAATTAAAACATAACTTGATACGGAAGTTATATAAACGGAACTCGTAGATAATACTCGAAATTGAAAAATATATATAGCATTATAACTGTGTTGGGATACAAGTTTAGGGTTATAATTTTGTACTGAAATTGAAATTTTATTGAAATTAAATCGAAATCATGATTCAGACCAGAGCAGCAAAGCAAAAGGCTCAAGCTAATGGGAGTGCTGTGGCTCAGGGGAGAACTGAGAGGGGCAGTTGCCCTCTGAATCACAGCCTTTTAAAATGCACTGCTTGCATGATGTTTGTGGAGCAATCGGTAGGGGACATGATATTGCCATGGGGATGTCTTTGTGTGTGCGCGATGCAAGGAGTATAACGAAATCAGGCGACAACTCGGCATTGTTATGGGCCTATATGAGAGCTTGAAGGACAGGGTGGATGCCCTCAAAGGATCTAAATTGAGGGGCCCATCAAGCTCTCAGCTGCCAACATCAACGCCAGAGCTTGCACTTGGTCATCACACAACACAGCGGCGACCCCCAAGGCAGAATGCGCTGGTCCCACAGGAACTAGTAGTTGTTGGTGACTCTATTGTCAGGGAAATGGGGAACATGCTGTGTAAAAAGGATAGGTGGAACAGGACAAGGGTATGTCTGCCAGGGGCAAAGGTTGATGACATTGTAGAGTGGATATCATCTTTTAAGGGCACAAAAGGTGATATATTTGTACACGTTGGCACTAATGATATTAAAAGTAGGAGACCGGCAGAATTACTTAACAAGTACAGGTCACAGTTGAAAAAAAGCCATGAATTAGGGTTCAATTTGAAAGTGTGTGCAATTCTGCCCAGACACGATAGGAGGGAGTATATGATGAGAGCCTTGTCGATTAATTCAGCCCTGGAAAGATTGTGCAAGGCTCAAAGGGTAGAATTTTTTTCAGCCTGGTCTGTACTTGTTAACAGGAGAGACTGCTTCTACAGGGATGGGATACACTTAAATAGAAAGGGTGCAAGAATATTTGCTGATGCTATCAAGGCAGTGTTAGGTGGGTCGGAAAACTGCTTGCTTGGGGGGGGACACAAGGACTAATAGATTAACAGTAGACACTGGCAGAGGTGAAAGTGATTCTTGCACTGCTTCTATTGGAATGAGCAGAAGCCTGGAAAACAAGATTCAGGATATTTCAGAGACTGCTGGGAGTCATTGCAGTACAAGTAAACACATGGGTTGTGTTAGGGTAGCTAAGAATAGGAACAGGTGCATGTATACTTGTGTGTACACCAATTCTAGGAGTTTGGTAAATAAATTTGATGAATTTGAAGTATTGCTCAAAGCATCAAAGGTGGATATTGTTGGGATATCAGAGACGTGGTGTCACACAAATATAAGGAATGCAGAACTGGAATTTGGGGAGTACAATGTGTACAGAAAGGATAGACAGGACCAATAGGAAGGGAGGAGGGGTTATGCTATTAGTTAAGAAACACATGAAATCCAAGGAAGTGAAGCCAGTCAACATCGCTGGACAGTGCAGTGTCGAGTCAGTTTGGTGTGACAAGCATTGGGAGATCAAAATTGAGAGTAGGAGTGTGCTATAGGCCTATTGACTCTGATGAGTATAATAAGAAACTGTACAGGGAAATAGAGTACAGTTTAAGAACCACTAATCTTGACACTAGTGGTTCTTTTATCTGCAGAGTCTTAATGCATGAAGCACTGCTGATAATCGTATCAAGAATATTACTCCCTCTTGTTGACTCTCTAACATGCTGCTGTAGAAAACAGTCATCCAATATATCCACAAAAGTCTTTCTGTCAGTGACCAACCCACAAGTTCCCGTCAATATCTGGAATGTTAAAATCCCTGATTATAAGATGTTCTGATTTACTGGTCCACTCTAATTTCTCTGCACAGTTGTCCATTGTACTTATCAGAGTTATTAGGCCAATAACACACTCCTACTCTGATTTTTGCTTTCCCAGTGGTTATGTCACTCCAAACTCACTCAACATTGCACTGGTAACTTATGTTAATTGGATGCACTGCCTCAGATTTAAGTGCTTCTTAACTAAAGGTATAACCCCTCCCACCTTCCTATCTTGTCTGTCCAGTAGCCTTCCACCACCTTCAATACTACAGAAGGAAGAGCCTCCCCACAAGAAATGCAGACTACGCAATAAACCTGATCATATTAACTAAAGAGAATAATCCAAGACCTGACAGATGAGTGGAAAAGGGAGTGGACTGGCTTGACACTAGGAAGAACCACATATAAATTCCTACCAGAAGCTAAAGTATTCAACAAACAATATGCTACATGGTTCAGGTCTGGACTTCAGTTATCATTTCTGCTGACTAGACATGGCAGCATAAACTCAAGGTTATACTCTTTAGGCTAACAGACATCTCTGCTCCTGCAAATCACCAGAGACAGTCAATTACCTAATCTTCCAATGGCAATTTATCAGGACCTAAGAGCTCAACTACAAATACTCACTGAAGTATATGATCAAGAAACCATCTAAAATCTCATCTCAACTCCTCAAAAATTCACCTAGTTCGCTGACTTTGCGGACAGCCTCTTCAAACACAAGCGAAGAATTCTTACTACTGTAAACAGAACCCGGACGCAGACAGACACTGATTTAGCCACACGCCAAAACTGACAAAGACCAAAGCACAATGCCAAGCCAATGAATCCTGATTGGAGCCAAAGGGGTCTACTGACCTAACTCTACTTTTCTCAGGGGATGCCTCTCTCATCCATCCTCTACTGCCTAAAACTTTACCCCTCCCTGAAACCTAACTACTCCTACTGACATACAATCTTCCTTTCACTTTCCCTTTTTTTTTGAGAGCCGGGGGGGGGGGGGCCTCCTCTCCAGAGGAATACCTTCCTGGGCATACTGTCAGTGCAATGAAGACCATGGCATGCCTCCTCCACATGGCTAGGGATGAGAGGAATGGGGTAGTGAAAAAACTTGTTCTATGCCCCATGCATGCAAAGATGCTAGGAGCCAGCAAACAACATTCAACAGAACAAAAACACCATCCATCCTACACACCCACACTTGCCACTGCCGGCATTGACAGATGCCTCATACAGATGCTACAGTGGCTAATAAAGGAAACCCCAGAGACCACCATAAAACACAAACTCATTTTTTCCTTTGCCCAGGGTACACCCCATACTCAAATTCATTCATTTACTTGAGCGTGTACAGAGAAGGGCAACAAGATTGGTGAGGGAAATGAAGGGATCCTCTTACCAAGAGAGGCTTAAGTTCTACAAATTGCAGTGGCTGGAGACTAGGCACCTGCGCAGTGATCTGATTGAGATATATAAGGCCTTGAATGATTTGAGTATGCTGAATTCTGATGGGATTCTTCCACTTGTTCAGATTACGAACCTAAGGGGGCATAAATTCAAATTAAGAAAATACAGATGTAGAATAGATGTGCGGAAATTTGCCTTTAGCCAGCGGGTGGTTAATTGCTGGAACAAATTTCCATCTGTCGTTGTGGAAGTTGATAGGTTGAATAAATTTAAGAAGGAACTGGACAGGCATTTGGAGGGAATGGTGTGATTTTTTTTTTTTTTTTTTTTGGTTGATGCTGCATAAGCTCATACACTTGCTTTCGTGCATCACATGCCACTGCTACTGCTACTACTACTCTCAACCTAAACTCCATTAACTTTTACAAGTTTTACTAATTCACAGCAATGCCAAAAACTTTCATATAGACAGGCCATACTCTTTTTTGATATTAACTTGACCACTATAGCCTTCTGTTCTAATAAAATGTTTATTTAATATTATGTCACACAGTATACTTCAAAGGCTGCATTTTTAAAACTATTTTGTAAAGCTACATACCATGCTGTTAGCCAAATGAATTTCCAAATTATTCAATGAGCGTTATCTCGTTTTTCAGGAATCCTAAATAAAAAAATAAAAAATTTTTAAATAAAAAAAAGATAAGTTATTGAAAGTTTTATTCCCTCAAAAAACAATTTATAAACACAAAAAATACTTAATACAGAAACAAATACTGTAAACTGTCAATAACTCAGTTTAAGGAGAAGAAAAACACCAAATTATCAAAAATGCAAGTCATAAAAACTTACTATTTTCTATAAAATTGAAAAATAGGTACTACGTATATAAACTTCAAAAACACATTAAGCTTTACTGGTACATTAGAAAATTTTTTAAAATATTTTTAAAAACAGTTTTAAAACTACAGAACTGTATTACACTGTATTAAAAAAAATGAAAATATAAAACTAATACAATCAAATTTATTTAAAATAAATAAAGAGTCTTAATGCATTTTCTTCACTGATTTCAATTCCAAAATGTCTTCGATATTATTCATTAAGCAGAAATTATTTTCAATTGCAGTTGGATGCAGCTGCTGTGCTGTTTGTTTTGTTTTGTTATTTGGTTTTTAGGAGCATTAGCAACTAAGGCTATATTGCTCAGGGATATGGGGTGGTCATTCCCTGACCTTTCCACATCCTCCGTATTCGGTGGTCACGGACTCGAACCCCGGTCTAATCAAGAAGCATATGCTACGCACTGCTGCTCCTGCCCACCTGGCTACGGAAGCACCTTTGTTGCTGCTAGAATCTATGCTAGAGTTATCAGATGTCTCTGGTTTCCATAGACAGTCTCCAGAACTGACCATCTGTTTACTATATAATAATTAATTAAAGTTGTTTTTCCTTGGATATCCATAATTTGTAAAAATATTTCGCAGGAAAGGTGACTCACAAGAAGTACAAATCATCATGTACTTGAGACTATTCATTTTTCAGGTAAATATTCTGAACATGGAATTCTCTCCAAATGGTCAACAATTACGTTCACATTACAGTTTAAATGTAATTTAAATGTATTTTTTCTTAATAATATAATAGTTTCAATAGCTACAACAGAACAAATTTTATCATCAACATGAGTTGCCCTAGTAATGCACTACTTTAAATATTTTATTTTAAATAAGTGCAACTGGCAGATTGCAATACTGTTTCATCACCAAATTAATTTTCAACACAAACTGGTTAGCCTTTAGCATTCCTGCACAAGTGCTGAAGGCTAAAAAAGATAGTAAATACTTGCTGACATCAGACTTGAATTTTTATAGATTGTAATTTTCAGGAAATACATATGAATGATGATTGTTCCAGAAAACACAAGTGGAAGGTATAAATGAGGAAGAAGAAAAGTTGGTTTTGTGAGTTTGGGATAGACAGTGAAGAGATTCTCACTGGTTGCAGCATAAGTTTCAGACTGGTTTGGAAGAATTACGAATACCAATTCAGAAGAACAGTGCCCATGAAGTATATATAGAAAAGGCATGCAGCAGACGCTACATGCTTTTTATACTTCCATGGGCACTGCTGAACATCTGAGACAGAGCGTGGACAAATTTTGTAAGAGATGAATCATTAATTAACCCTCTTTCAAAAGAGGTCATTTGGGTTTCTCAATAAGTTTGGGAAAGGCAGAGCCGCCAGCTTTTGACTCTTAAAAATCTGGAGATTGCATATTTCCAGCAGGAGGAAAACAGGTTTTCTGGCTAAAACAGACAAAAATCAGATTTTTTACGATAAAGGTTGTTCTTCCCAAAAAATGGGAGGAAAACAGGAGTTTTGTTTTTTGAAAAATTCAGGGTTTTCAAAGTCCACACTGGACTAGAAATTATATTTCACTGACAAAATACATTATTATATTAAAATATGGCCATAATACTGGTTACCAGTACAGTACGCTTTTAAACATTAGCTTACCTAACATTTTTCTGCGTGAATTTCTGCTTATATTGTCTCTTAGACATCAATTGATTATGACTGCTTCAAAAAATATACTGTAGCAGACTTTGCACCTTTTCAGAAATGCTGAATCAAATTTGATTTTTAACAATAGCATTGCTGCTCAATCTTGCTTGCAAGAGCATTTCCAAAAACTGTACCAGAAAGAGGCGGGTTTTTTTTTTTTTTTTTGCCTGTTCAAATATTCTGATACTTAGCATTGTTATGAGGAATTATTAGAATGTCCAGAATGACTCGTTATATTTCATACTCCCTTGTACCTTGTCTCCGACAAACAAACTGATGTACAGGGCCACTGTATAAAAATTCCTTCTTTCATAATAACAATTGGTAGGGTTTTACATTGAAATTGAAAGAAGTGATCTGAAAAATACCTATTTCTTACGTTCAGTGAACTGGAAATTAGTGGAAACTTTTTTTTTTTTTTTTTTTTTTGCAAAATCAATTCGATTCAATTTCATTCTGCAAATGATGTTATTGGAAGAAAAATTAGTTCTCGAAATAAAATTATAAGTTGAAATTAAATAATATTTAACCAAAGCTTCTGAAACTCATTTGTAACTTACTAACTATTTGGAGTCTCGAGTATGCAGACTTTTGAGTGGCATAAGGAAACATCTTTGGCCTTAGGAATTCATGACAGGGAAAAATAGCTGCCAAACTAAGTCCCTATTTTACAAAATTTTTAGAGAAATATTCATAGTCATACAGCTTCCGCTATGAATGTGTTAAATATTTTAAGTTGTAACACTTAATTAGATCATATCAGCACAAAACCCACAGCTAGCCCTTGCCTCTCTAAAATAAAACTAACACTTTTTTCCTTTAATTAATAATTAAAACTCTTACATTTTTTCTAGATTCCTAAATATAGTAAAACTTTCGCTGCAACAGTTGATGAATTTTCCAACCCTGCCAACCTTTTTATCATCTGAAAACTTTGGTATATCAAGCTTAATGTCAAAGTTTGCATATGATGCAAAGATTGGCAGGGTTGGTAATGACAGTATGCTGCTGCAACAGGATCTGGAAGAGGTGGGCAGATGAGACTGCTTCTACAGGGATGGGATACACTTAAATAGAAAGGGTGCAAGAATATTTGCTGATGCTATCGAGACAGTGTTAGGTGGGTCGGAAAACTGCTAGCTTGGGGGGGGGGATACAAGGACTAATAGATTAACAGTAGCCACTGGCAGAGGTGAAAGTGATTCTTGCATTGCTTCTGTTGGAATGAGCAGCAGCCTGGAAAACAAGATGCAGGTTATTTCAGAGACTGCTGGGAGTCACTGCGGTACAAGTAAACACATGGGTTGTGTTAAGGTAGCTAAGAATAGGAACAGGTGCTTGTATACTTGCGTGTTCATACACCAATGCTAGGAGTTTGGTAAATAAATTTGATGAATTTGAGGTATTTCTCAAAACATCAAAGGCAGATATTGTTGGGATATCAGAGACGTGGTGTCACACAGATATAAGGAATGCAGAACTGGAATTTAGGGAGTACAATGTACACAGAAAGGATAGACAGGATAGGAAGGGAAGAGGGGTTATGCTATTAGTTAAGAAAAACATAAAATATAAGGAAGTGAAGCCAGTCGACAACGCTGGACAGTGCAGTGTCGAGTCAGCTGGTGTGACATAAGCATTGGGGGATCAAAATTGAGAGTAGGAGTGTGCTACAGGCCTAATGACTCTGATGAGTATAATAAGAAATTGTACAGGGAAATAGAGTGGGCCAGTAAATCAGAGAGTCTTATAATGGGGGATTTTAATTTCCCAGATATTAATTGGAATTTGTGGGTTGGTCAGTCACACACTAGCAAGGCTTTTCTGGATTTATTGGATGATTGTTTTCTACATCAGCATGTTCGTGAGGCAACTAGAGGGAGTAATACTCTTGATCTGATTATCAGTAGTGATTCTTCATGCATTAAGAATCTGCAGATAAAGGAATCACTAGGTGGCAGTGATCACAGTGTGCTGAAGTCGGATTTACTCAATGAGGTTGTTGTTGTTGTTGTGTTATTTGGTTTTTAGGAGCATTAGCAACTAAGGCTATATTACTCCGGGGATATGCAGTGGTCATTTTCTGACCTTTCCGCATCCTCCATATTTGGTGGTGACGGGTTCGAACCCCGGTCTAATCAAGAAGCGTATGCTACGCACTGCTGCTCCTTCCCACCTGGCTACAGAGGCGCAGACTCAATGAGGTAACTACCATCAGGGGTAAAGGGAAGGTTTTTGCTTTCATAAAGGAGACTACGATGGTCTGAGACAGTATTTAATTTCTATACAGTGGGACCAACTGATGATGTTACCAACAGCAAATTCAAAATGGGAAGAATTCAAAGAACTTATCTTGGAAGCTACTAGGCTTTACATATCAACTAAGAAATACTGTTCAAGGTTTAGGCCTAAATAGATGTCAGATGAACTAATGAGACATATGGCAGAGAAGAAAAATGCATGGGATACATATAAATTAATGAGTGATGTGGAAGCCTATGATAGATATAAGCTGGTCTGTAACCAAGTCACAAAGAACATTAGGCAGGCAAAGGTAGATTATGAAAAATCCTTGGCAAAGGATGCAAAGAAAAACAGAAAAGAGTTCTTTACCTATGTATACTCTAGAAGGAAAGGGATGAATCAGATTGGTCCATTGATGTTCGTTATTTGGTTTTTAGGAGAATTAGCAACTAAGGCCATATTGCTTCGGGATATGCGGTGGTCATTCCCTGACCTTTCCGCATCCTCCGTATTTGGTGGTGACGGGCTCAAACCCCGTTCTAATCAAGAAGCGTGTGCTATGCACACCTGCTCCTTCCCACCTGGCAATGGAGGCGCCGGTCCACTGGATATTGATGGTTCAACAGTTGAGGATCCTGCTCAGATGGCTAACAAACTAAATGAGTATTCTGCATCTACATTCACACATGAGTTATTTAGGAAGGGGAATGCCAGAGGTGAAGTAAAGTTTCCGGCATCCCCCTCCCCCCATACTTCTCCTTCAACCCATGCACGGTACTAAGTACTATAGGTTTTGATACCTTTCGTGTTTGGGGTTTTCATAAAAAAAAAAAAAAAAAAAAAACAACACTGGCAATGAGCTGGATGATTTTGTAATAACTGAGAGGAACGTGGAGGAGAAATTGCTGAGGATAAACATAAAAAAGGCACCCGGGGTGGATGGGATCTATCCAGTTATATTAAAGGAGGCAGCAAAGGAAGTAAGCTAACCCTTAGCCATAATTATGAGAGCTTCTTTGGACACAGGGGAGGTACCCATAGACTGGAGATGTGCAAATGTGACCCCAATTCACAAAGGAGAATCAAAGGCTGACACAAGTAATTATAGACCTGTGAGATTAACTTCTGTTCCAGGAAAATTAATGGAGGCACTGGTTAAAGAAGCACTGCAGGATCATCTAGACAAGACTTCAGTTATAGCTCAGACACAGCATGGTTTTGTTAAGGGAAAGTCTTGCCTGACCAATTTGATTGGATACTATGGTGCAGTCACAAAAGAACTGGATGCAGGGAATAACTTTGATATTACATATTTGGATCTTAGAAAGGCTTTTGATACTGTTGCACATGGAAGACTGCTACACAAATTGAAGCAGTGTAGCAGTGGAGGTTGTTTGTTGTTTGGTTTTTTAAGGGGCATTAGCAACTAAGGCCATATTGCTCCGGGTTATGTGGTGGTCATTCCCTGACCTTTCCGCATCCTCCGTATTTGGTGGTGACGGGCTCGAAACCCGGTTTAATCAAGAAGCGTGTGCTACGCACTGCTGCTCCTTCCCACCTGGCTACGGAGGCGCCCAGCATTGGAGGCAAATTGCTGCTATGGATAAAGGGATGGTTGAGGGGGAGAAGACAGAGAGTGGTAATCAATGGACATTGCTCATCGTGGACTAATGTTATTAGTGGAGTCCCTCAGGGTTCAGTGTTGGGACCATTATTGTCATCTGTATTTATAAATGATATTAATGATGGTATATCAAGCTTAATGTCCAAGTTTGCAGACGATAAAAAGGTTGGCAGGGTTATTAAGGACACTACTGACGCTATGCTGCTGTAACAGGATATGAAAAGGTTGAGCAGATGAGCTGAGAGGTGGCAAATGAAGTTTAACATTGACAAATGTAAAGTACTATATAGGGGAAACAGTAACCCCAGAGCAACATATCAACTCTGTGGTACTACACTGACAGCGGTAGAGAAAGAAAAGGACCTGGGGGTAATTGTGCAGGCAGATATGAAGTTCTCTGAGCAGTGCAGACGGGCTGCAAGAGTAGCTCATGGTGTCTTGTCAATGATATACAGGAATTTTTCTGGCAGAGATAAGGAGGTGATTATTCCCTTGTATAAGGTAATGGTCAGGCCACACCTTGAGTACTGTATACAGGTCTGGAGGCCTCATTTCAAGAAGGATGTAGAGCTACTGGAACGAGTACAGAGAAGGGCAACAAGATTAGTGAATGGAACAAAGGATTGCTCTTACGAAAAAAGGCTTAAGTTTTGCAAATTATAATGTCTGGAGACTAGGCACCAGCCAGGTGATCTAATAGAGGTGTATAAAGCCTTGAATGGCTTGAGCATGCTCAATGCCGATGGGATTCTTCCTCTTGCTCAGAATAATCACCTGAGAGGGCATAAATTCAAATTGAGGAAAGACAGATGAAGGATAGATGTGTGGAAATTTGCCTTTAGCCAGCAGGTAGTTAGTTGGTGGAACAGATTTCCATCCCATGTTGTGGAAGTTTATAGCCTAAATGAATTTAAGGCTCAGCTGGACAGGTATTTCGAACGAACAGAGGGGTGAAATGGGAGTGGTTTTTTTTTTTTTTTTTCTGGCTGATGCTGCATGAGCTTGCTTTCTTGCATCATCATATGCCTCTACTAATGCCTAATGCTAGATGGGCTGAGAAGTGGCAACTGAAGTTTAACATTGACAAATGCAAAGTACTGAGTACAAAGTAATGAGCAAGAGGAAGAATCCCATCAGCATTGAGACTGCTCAATCCGTTCAAGCCTTATACACACCTCAATCAGATCAACTCGCAGGTGCCTAGTCTCTAGATGCTGCAATTTGCAGAACTTAAGCCTTTCTTGGTAAAAGCACCCCTTTGCCCCACTCACCAGTCTTGTTGCCCTTCTCTGTACTCGTTCTAGCAACTCTACATCCTTTCTAAAATGAGGCTTCCAGACCTGTATGCAGTACTCAAGGTGTGGCTTGATCATTGCCTTATACAGGGGATAATCACCTCCTTATCCCTGCTATCAAAATTCCCATATATCATTGACAAAATCCCATGACTTACTCTGGCAGCCTGCCTGCACTGCTCAGAAAACTTCCTGTCTGACTGCACAATAAACCCCAGGTCTCTTTCATTCTCTTTCATTCACCACCCTGAGTGTAACACCACCCAGTTGGTACATTTCTCTGGCAGGTACCCTGGTGTTGCAATTGTGACAACCCAGTTATGAAGTATAACTTCACAATATGAGAGATGCCTGACCCACCAAAGAGAAGCCAACAAGCTTTGAAATGGTGCCGTGTGAGTGGTGGTACCTGCTGAGAATAAATAACAATAGTCTTCTCCAATGGTGAAGTGTTATTTATTTGAGGTAGTACAATACCATAGCAACTTGTTGTGAAGGCAGTCACAATATGAGATATAACAAAAACGATGCCATTTAATTAATTAATTTAACTACTTTGGAAGATAGCTATTTTAAAATGATGCATTTGCACTAACCTACATGTTAGTCATTGTACCTCGTAGCATGAGGCCTTTGCCCTTAAATACTTTATATTCTTGAAGATTAAATTGAGACAATAAAGTTTCAATTATATGTATGCGAAAGTCCACGGTTAAATAAAGTTAAATAATAAATAATAAAGTTAAATAAAGTTAAATAAAGTCCACAGTTAAATAAACATCTACAGTTCCCTATGCTTGATTGCTGAAAGAATTGTTATTGCCTTTTGCATAAAAGCTGGATGATGAAACACAATATTCAATCGTGATGGACATTAGTCTGCAGGAAGCAAAAAATGTATGTGCTTATAGCATGCCAAATTTGAAATAAATACTGAAAAAAATTGAAAATGAAAGTCAATGAAATTATCTAATAGATACATTTTTAAATATCTGTGCACATTATAAGCAGAAATATAAGTGCATGTGCTCATTTAAACATTCATGTTCTTAACAGTCTTTACAACTAGAAAATAGATGACTAATAGAGTCATGTCTAAAACATTTAAGCAATGTTTTTTTTTAATTTTCTGCGATTTTTTTTTTTGATTTTTTAAAAATTAGTTGAAAATAACAATAAAAACATAGCTATTAAATTTTACTTTTATCATTAAAAAAATGAAAAGTTACATACAATAAGTACCACAAACCAATCAGAAATGATGAAATATTCAAAGCAGAATCCTATAAAATCCTAAACATTTTCCAAAAATTAAAAATAAAATTGGCATCTACAGATGCCACACCACTGTTTTTACAACTCTGATTTGTGCAATATTAACCCAGACTTTGGAATTTTTTTTCTTTTCTTTTCTTTTTTAAAATTGCGCTTTTTTTTAAAATTCATATAAGACCTTACATTACAGTTTTACCACATTGTCGTGCAATTGTTTTGACACTCATAACATATATATTACCTCTGTACTCTCTCACTGGTTTTCTGTAATTGTGAATGACAAGGAAAGCAGATGGAATGTATCCAATTATATTAAAGAAGGTAGCAAAGGAAATAAGCAACCCATAGTCATAATGAGAGTATCCTTGGATTCAGAGGAGATCCCAACGAACTGGCGATGTGCAAATATATACCCAATTCATAAAGGGGGATCAAAATGTGACATGAATAATTACAGACCTGTTAGCTTAATTTCTGTAAGAGGGAAAAGAATGGAATCACTGGTTAAAGAAATAATGCAGGACCATTTCAACAGCCATGCAATTATGCTGCAATCACAGCATGAATTTGTCAAGGGGCAGTCTAACCAATCTGATAGGTTATACGATGCAGTGACAAGGAACTGGATGCAAAACATAATTTTGACATCATATACTTGGATTTCAGGTAGGCTTTTGATACTGTTGCACATAAAAGACTGATGTGCAAACTGAAGCATTGTGGCATTAAGGGCAAATTACTGCTATGGATAAAAGGATGTTTAAGTGGAAGGAGAGTAAGGAGGAGAAGGAAGGAGTTTAAGTGGAAGGAGAATGGTAAGATGTGTATACCGAAATTGAGAGTCTTCTAGATGAGCAGAAAACCCACTACACTATTATTATGGGAGACTTCAATGCTAAGGTTGGAAAAAGGCAAAACAGCGCAGAAAGAGGAACTATAGGAAATTTTGGAATTGGTGAAAGAAATAAAACAGGTGAAAGACTTGTGGAATTTTCAGAAAATCTCAAGGACTGTCAGTAATGAACACTTTTTTCAAGAAAAGGGTGAACAGAAAGTGGACATGGAAGAGTCCAAATGGATTAACAACTAATGAAATCGACTTCATCCTCACTAACAGAAGATATATTGTGAATGACGTTACCGTCCTGAATAAGGTAAATGTTGGAAGTGATCACAGAATGGTAAGATGTACACTTGATATAGATGTAGGAAAGGAAAGGAAAAAACTGACTCGAGTAAATAATACAAAGGTCTTTGAGATAACAGAGGAGGAGAAAAAGCAGTATGTACTGGAACTTAAGAACAAGTTTGAGCTTCTGCAGACTGCTCAGGACCAAGATATCGACGAGGAATATTACACCTTTCTGAAAGTAATAAAGCCCAAGAAACCTAGAGGAAAAAAGAAATCCAAAGAAGAAAAAAATTAGTCAAGAAACACTTGTCATGATGAACCAAAGACAACAAATGAAGAGCAAGAAAAACACTGACAGGGAGAAAATTGAGTATACTGAGTTATGCAAAGCCATTAGAAAGAGACTTAGAGAGGACATAAGAAGATTTAACACAAGTTAGTTAGTTATTTGGTTTTTAGGAGCATTAGCAGCTAAGGCCATATTGCTCCGTGAATATGCGGTGGTCATTCCTGACATTTCCGCATCCTCCGTATTTGGTGGTGACGGGCTCGAACCCCGGTCTAATCAAGAAGTGGGTGCTACGCACTGCTGCTCCTTCCCACCTGGCTTTAACACAAGAAAAGTAGAACAAGCATTAAGGGAAAACAAAGGATTTAAATCAGCAGCCATGAGCAGTAATACAGAAAGACAAATGATACTGAAACTGAAGGATAGCGATGGTGTACTTATAAACAGCAGAGAAGGCATAATTCAAATAGCAGAAGACTACTATAGAGAATTATACAAGGAGCGAGGGAATGATACCAGCAGTGGGGAAGATGGATTGCAAAGTAGCAACACATACGACATCCCGATAGTCTTCCTGATGAGGTAGAACATGCATTGAAGAAAATGAAGAATCGGAAAGCCCCGGGGGAACATGAAGTTACTGTAGAGTTGTTAAAATTGGGAGGAAGAGACATAATACAAAAACTGGCAAGACCCTTCACAAAGTGCATTAGAAAAGGTGTGACGCCTGAGCAGTGGAATAATGCAATCATAGTTTTGCTACATCAGAAAGGAGATAAATCAGAAATTGGAAATTATAGACCAATTAGCTTGTTATCTCACATCTACAAGGTGTTCACAAGGGTCATTACTAACAGATTAGAAAGAATACTTGATGAGAATCAACCGAAAGAGCAAGCTGGCTTTAGGACAGGATTCTCAACTATGGATGACCTTCATGTAATATCACAGCTAATGGAGAAAACAAATGAATATAAAACACCATTATGCCTGGCATTTGTGGATTATGAAAAGGCATTTGACTCCATACAGCATAAGGCAATGTTTCGGGCACTGGAAAGACAAGGCATAGATACCCCATATATTATGATTTTGAAGAAAATATATGAGTGTGCTACCTCCTTTATTAGACTAGACAAAGACAGTAGGAAATTTAAAATCGAGAAAGGAGTTCGACAAGGAGACACAATATCTCCGAAGCTGTTTACTGCTGCCCTTGAGGAAGCTTTCAGAAGATTAGACTGGTCGCAGAAAGGAGTCAACTTGAATGGAGAGTACCTAAACCATTTACGATTTGCAGATGACATTGTGGTCATAAGCCACGATCCCAAAGAATTAGAGGAAAATCTTAATCAGTTATGCACAGTTAGTAAGGATTTTGGACTAAAGACGAATATGGCTAAAACAAAAGTAATGATGAACAAGTATGCCACGGAAAGGGAAATAATGATTGAAGGAGCAGTAATTGAAAAGGTGGAGTCATATACTTATCTGGAACAAGTTATTAGCTGTAATAATGATAAATGGCTGGAAGTCAAGAGAAGAATAAATTTTTGATGGATAGCATTCAGGAAATATAGTCAAATACTGAAGAGCAATATCCCAGTTTGCCTGAAACGTAAAATAATGAATCAATGTATACTCCCCACCATGACTTATGGAAGTGAAACTTGGACACTCACCAAAAGAATGGAAGAGAAGCTGAGAACTACGCAGCGAAGAATGGAACGAATTATATTGAGAATCGGACTGTTAGATAAGAAGAGAAACACATGGATTAGGCAGCAAACTCAAGTAAAGGACATTTTTATCAAAACTAAAGAACTAAAATGGTCTTGGGCAGGACACATAGCTCGAAGACATGATGACAGATGGACTAAGAAAATAACAGAATGGTATCCAAGAGGAGCTAGAAGGAAACCTGGAAGACAAAGGCGGAGATGGATAGATGAAATTCTTGAGTTTGTGGGTAGTAAATGGATGTCCAGTGCTCAAAACAGAAGGAACTGGAAAGTTGCTGGAGAGGCCTTCATCCTGCAGTGGATTGAAAATGGCTGATGATGATGATGATGATGAAGTGAAAGGAGAGAGAGAGTAGTAATCAATGGGAACTGCACTTCGTGAACTAACATTATTAGTGGAGTTTCCCAGGGTTCAGTGCTGGGACCATTGTTGTTTTCAATATTTATCAGTGATATTGATGAAGGTATATCAAGCTTAATGTCTAAGTTTGCAGATGATATAAAGGTTGGCAGCGTGGCTAATGACACTCATCAGGGGGAGCTACTGTGACTGAAGTATAATTGCACTTCTTTTTAAATGGTCTTCCATTACTTCTATAACCAGTGACTCCAATATTTCCCCTAAAACAGAAGCTAAGTTAACAGATATTGTAATTACTCATATATCATCATTCTTCTCTTTCTTGGTGATTCCGTTCTTTCTTTCTTTCTCTCTCTCTCTCTCTCTCTCTCTCTCAGGGTAACTCGGGAATTTTTTTTTTGGCTGGTGCAACATAAGCCTCGGGCTTCCTTGCACCGTATGGCTACTACTATATCACGCTTTGATCCTTTGTAAATTGAGGATACATTAACACAGCTTTAGTGCACAGGGGCTTGCCCTGAATTAAAAGATGCTGTCATAATTACATGTCATAATTACTCATAATTCATAATTAAAGAAGGTAAGTAATTGTCATAATTACTTACCTTCTTTGCGGTCTTCCTTAATATAAGTGAATAGGTCCCATCCACCCCTGGTGCCTTTCTTATGTTTAACTACAACAATTTCTCTTCCATTTTATTCTCAGTTATTAAAAAATTGTTTAGTTCCCTGTTAAGTCTAATTAACTTCTAACATCCACTTGCCTAAAGAATTCTTAATGTAGATGCAAAATACTCATTCAATTTGTCAGAAAACTGATCAGAGAAACAGTAGAATTATCGATATGAAGTGGACCAATGTGATTCATCCCCTTCCTTCTAGCATTTACATAAGTAATGAAGTCTTTGCTCTTTTTAGTTTGCATCCTTTCTCATAATTTGCCTTGGCTTGCCTAACCTCCTTTGTGACTTGATTGCAGAATAATTTATATCTACCATAGGTTTCTATATCAACTGATAATTTATATGCATCCCATGCATTTTTCTTCTCTGCCAAGTGTCTCATCATTTCATCTGACATCCATTTAAGTCTAAGCCTTCAATGGTATTTCTTAGTTGATATGAAAAGCTTAGTAGTTTTTATGATTACTTCCCACTTAGAATTTGCTGTTGGAATTTAAAAACGGTCCAAGACCAGTCATTCTTACAAAAGCAAAAGACTTTCCTTTTACCCTTGACAGAAATTGTCTTTTTAGTATTAGTATTGGCTGCATGGTGCAAGCAAGCCTATGGCTTATGCTGCACCAGCCAAGAAAAAAAAAAACCGAATAAAACAATGATAAAAAAATAAAAAATAATAAAATAAATAATAATAATTAATAAAAGAAAAAAAAATTAAACCTATCATCCTATGTGCTTCCCTCACCCAAAGGTACTATTCCAGATGACCTTTGAATTTCCCCAAACTGTCAGCCTCTACCACCCATGTAGGCAACTTATTCCAGTAATTTATAACCCGCTGGCTAAAATAAAACTTCCTGCAGTTCAATCTAAACATTTCCCCCCCCCCGTAACTTGAATTTATGTCCCCTAGTTCTAGCATCATTTATAATCTTGAAAATTTCGTTCTCATTCATTTTACTGGTGCCTCTCAGAGCCTTAAACACCTCAATCAAATCTCCTCTAAGGTGTCTGGTTTCCAAACTCTGCAACCCACATATTCGAAGTCTTTCTTCATAAGGACGCCCTTTTGCCGATCGCACCACGCAAATTACCCGTCTTTGCACCCTTTCAAGAAGCTCGATATCTTTCTTTAGGTGCGGTCTCCATACTTGAACACAGTATTCCAAGTGTCGTCTAACAAACGCCTTATATAATGGGATTATCACATCCCTATCTCTACTTGCAAAAGTTCAATAGATCATCAATAGGACACCATGGGCCTTCCTTGCAACCTGTTTACAATGCTCAGAGAATTTCATGTCTGACCATATCGTAACACCCAAGTCCCTTTCCTCCAGTACTGGGTTTAGTTGAACTCCACCAAGTGAATAAGTTATTTTGGGATTACTGTTTCCTAGGTGTAATACCTTACACTTTCTTGGATTAAAGCATAGCTGCAATTTTTCTGACCATTCCTGAAGTCTAGTTAGGTCTCTCTGAAGAAGCTCAGCTTGACAGTGATCATTAACTACTCTACCAATTTTAACATCATCTGCTAATTTAGACATCACGCCCTCTATCCCTTCATCGATGTCGTTTATGAAAATTAAAAACAAGTGGTCCTAATACTGATCCTTGGAGAACCCCACTTCTTACATCAACCCAATCTGAGGAATAGCCATTTATCACACCCTCTGCCTCCTTCCCTGAAGTCATCCTGCTATCCATCTAAGGATTTTCCCAGTGATTCCAACCTGTTCCAGCTTATAAAGCAACCGTTCATGTGGGATTGAGTCAAAAGCTTTGTTGAAATCTAAATAAACAATGCTGAAATTATTCCCTAAATCCAGCTCGTGAGTGACCCTTTCAAAAGAGCAAACCAGATTTGTTAAACATGATTTTCCCTTTACAAAACCATGCTAAGTATCCTTGAAAATTTCAATTCGATCCAAATGATCCTGAATTCCACCCTTGATCATTGCCTCCATGATTTTCCCTACCACTGAAGTCAGACTGACAGGTCGATAATTTCACACTTCACTCTTAGAGCCACCCTTTTGTATGGGAGATACATTGGCACTTTTCAAATCCAAGGGAATCTCCCCAGAGTCTAGTGACACTCGCATAATTAGCCTCAATGGTTCAATGCACTCACTTGCTGCCTCCCTTAAGATTATAGGGAATATTCCATCAACTCCAGTAGCCTTACTGGCCTGTAGGCTCGAAAGTTTTTTCATTAAATAATCTTGCGAAATTTCAATATCATTAATTACATATTTTTACTTCGCTCCCACAATTTCTCATTGCCACAAAAGGTTTTTCATTTGTAAATATCGATGCAAAATAACTGTTCATCTGCAATGGCGGCTGGTGTATTCAATACTATCCCCTTTCCCTTAGGTAAAGGTCCGATCTGGTTGTCCTGCTCTTCTTGGCATTTATATATGTGAAAAATTCCTTATCCCTCCCTCTTTGCTCTGTTTGCTAGTGATTTCTCATAAACAGCCTTTACAGATCATCTTGTAGCTGTTATAGGCTTCAGTACTTTTTATTGCTCTGTAACCTTTCCATGCCACATTTTTCTGCTCAAGTAATGTGGCAACTTCACTATTCATCCAACTTGGAACCCTCCTCGTGGAGTATTCTTTTAATGGTAAATACGCATTCAAGGCATCTGTGATTAATGTTTTAAAAGCATACCACAGTTCAATTGTATTCATTCTCTGTGCAATATCTACCCAGTTAACAGAGGCCATGTAGTACCTTAAGGCATCGTAATTTCCTTTTCTGAAATAAAAACCCATTTCTTTGCCTTTTACTACTGCTACCTCTCTCATCATTAACATCCACCGTAGAACTCCATGATCACTTCCTGCTACTGGTTCCTCTACTGTCAGCCCTGTTATGTCATCTGATTCATGGGTTATGATGAGGTCTAGGATATTCTTTTCTCTAGTACTTTCCCTGATATGTTGATACAAATAACAGTCATCTCGTTGATTTAAAAATTTTGTTCCCCATGTCGAGTTTCGTTCCTATTTACTCCAATCAATTAGAGGCAAATTGAAATCACCCATAATAAGACATTGACGTTTACTTGCCCATTCCATTTGCATGTAGAGGCTTTCGTCATAATCTTCACAATCATCTAGTCCTCCTCCTCCATCTAGTCCGATTACTCCTGCTCGCATTATACCTTTGTTTCCAACTATCTCACACCATATAGATTCTATACTAGCATGTGAAACATCTGAATCCGGGAAAGCTATCGTCGCACTCAGGCTGCTTCTGATAAGAAGCATCACCCCACCACCCCTTCTATCTACCCTATCCTTCATAAATACATTATACAAGCTGTACTGAATCTCATCATCCCCAATTTCTGGGTGGCACCACGTCTCATTAAGCCCTATTATGTCCGCGTTACTTGTTTTAACCAGCAGTTCGAATTCGCTCATTTTATTGATGACACTTCTAACATTACTATATAAACAATTAAGACTTATTGTTCTTGTATACTTAACTACCCTAACACAACCGTTGAAGTTTTTTAGGCTCTCTTCCCTGGCATTAGCTACCCGCTCACTTGAAATGTTTCTGCCACCAGAACATCTAGATAATATGTCCAGTTGGGGTAACAGATAAGAACTCTTAAGGTATGTGCAAGAGTTACTTTCACCAATATTATCAGATAAACACGTGTCAGTATTACCCACATCCCCCCCCCCTAATTAGCAGTTTCCCTGAACCTTTAAGGTATCCTCAATAATACTGGCAAAAACTTTTGCACCACCTTTGTTTAAGTGTATCCCGTCTCTACAAAACAAATTCCTTCTACCTACAAGTGTGGGCCATGCTGATAGAAATTTTCCCCTAAAGCCTTGCAGAGTCCTTCAAGTCTTGAGTTAATCCACAAGGCTTTTAACATATAATCCCTCCTATCGCGTCTGGGCAGAATTGCAGACACACACACACACATTGTGACCTAGCTCGCGGCATTTCCTCAGCATGGTCCTGTATTTTTCCAACAAATCGTCAGATCGTGTATGTTTAATGTCATTAGTTCCCACGTGAATAATAATATTCTCTTTATCCCCCCAACACATCACAGTTTTAGTACACTGTGATCACTACCACACAGTGGTCTGTTACTTACGGATTCTTAATGTTGAAGAATTGCAGATCATGAGCATTGCTTCCTCTTATTGTCTAACATGCTCTTGTAGAAATCAGTCATCCAATAAAAATAGAAAAGTCTTGCTAGTGTGTGAATGACAATCCCACAAGTTCCAGTGAATATCTGGAAAGTGAAAGTTCTCCATTATAAGACATTGATTTACTGGCCCACTCATTTCTCTGTACAGTTGTTTGCTGTAATCATCAGAAACATTAGGCCTATTACACACTCCTATTCTCATTTCTGTTTTCCCAGTGCTTATGTCACACCAAACTGACTCGACATTGCACTGACCACCCATATCAACTGGATGCACTGATTTTATATGCTTCTTAACTACTAAGAGAATGTCTTTCTCCATTCTATTCCCTCTCTCATTTCTGTATGCACAGTATTCCCAATGTTCAAAATCTGCATATATTCAAATTGTTCACGGTTTTGACCAACCAAAGATGTCTGATGAATTAATGAGTTTAGCACCAGAGAAGTAAAATATATAGGAGACAGCTAGTTTCAAGGGACAGAGTCCTACAGTAAGTATAAATTATTATGTAATCAAGTTACTTGGGTCATTAGGCATGTTAAAGCAAATAATGGGGAGCCCTTCACTAAGGGCACAAAGAAAAGTAACAAGGAATTGTTTCATATTACCAACAGAAGGAAAGGAATGAATCACATTGATCACTGAAACCAACAGTAAGTATAAATTAGATTTTAATCTGGTTACTTGGAGGGGGATATTAAGACAAGCAGAAATCTTTGAAAAAAGAATGCAAAGAACCCTTTGCTTCTGAAAACACTAGAAGGAAAGAAAAGTCTCACAACAGCCCACTAATATAAATGGCATAACTATTATCATATACAGGATGCTAATAAAATGAATAAATACTCTGTATCTACATTTAAATAAGACGGGCTTAGAGGAGAGATACAAGAGGCCTATCAAAGTGGGAATTAAATAATTTTATGATGACTGAAAGGAAGATGAAAGAAAAACTATTACAGCTAAAAGTAAACAAATAAGACACCTGGTGCTGAGCAACATACCTAATTATAATAAAAACTGTGGCAATGACAAACGAAGGCATTTTTGAATTCGGGTTAAAGTTCCTACAGAATGTAGATATGCAAAAATATTACCTATTCACAAAGGTGAATGGAAATAATTAGAGGCAATACAAAATGATCTGAACAGAAAGAGAGAAAAAAAGCAGTGATTTCTTTTTTTTAAGAGGAGATTAGCATTAGTTGAGGCATATGATGCAAGAAAGCAAGCTTATCAGCATTAGCCAAAAAAAAAAAAAAAAAAAAACCCTTCCCATTTCATCTCTGACCAATCTGAATAACTACGAGGTTGTCACAAAGGGACTGAATGCAAAGAATAATTCTGACATGATTTACTTTTAGATTTCAGTAGAGCTTTTATATGGCACATGAATGACTGTTGTTTACAATGCAGTAATGGAAACACTAAGAGCAAGTTACTGCTGTGGATAAAGGGCCATCTACAGGGTAGGAGACATAAGAGTATGGCCACTGCTCTTCGTGGAGAAAATATTATGAATAGGGTCCACAAAGTTTACTGCTGGAGACCCATTACTGTTTCAAAAATTTATTAATCTAATAGTAATTTCTACATCTGTGTGATACAAAGATAGGCAGGATACTACTTCAAGATTCATATAGCAATTCGAAGGGCTGACAAATTACAATCAAGGTACAAAAAATAATAACTCCCTGAAAAGTGCAGATGTGTATAAGTTCGCCAATGGTGGGGGCGTAAACGTTAGAATAAACTTCCATTTCGTGTTGTTGTGGCAAGAAAGTAAATAAATGTGGTTAGGAAATTATTACAGAGAAATGAAATATGGCGGGTTTTTTTTGTTTTTTTGTACTGATGCTGCATAAGCGCGTTTAATTTTGCCAATATTAAGATAACATTATTACATAAAATAAAAAATAACTTGTCGCTATCCTACAGAACAAAAATCTTTCTGTGCCTCTTTGGAATAATGACGAAAATATGCGAATGAAAAATAGTTTGCGTGTGTTATTCAAATTTATAAAAACTCATTTTTAATTCTACTTACGAAAAAACACATCGGCTGTTGAAGTTACTTAAAATTCCAGTGTGTCGAACAACTAAAATTCGCAACGCAATAAATTACTATGATTAGCACCAAAACTTGTTTTATAATATTATAATTAGTCAAGAACAAACGATAGTAATGAAAAATAACGTTTTAACATAATTCCATTGCACAGCACAGCCATGCTCCTAACTCTACCCCGCTAAACGTAGTGTAACGTTCAAAGTTATGTTCTTTATTTATTAATCAAGCATGATGTAATTACTCATCCGTTATATCTTGCAATTTCAATTTATAATAATCCGAATTAATCATTTTGCCCTTTTAGACACGTTGACAATTAATGTACTGTATTTACAGATATTTTTTTCCTACGAGGCTATTCACCATTTACGTAACGCGATTTTTTTTTAACTTCTTGTACTCCACTCAGACTCCATAATGCTTTATAATAAAAGCTTGCACGTAATAATCCAATATTACGTGGCAAAAGTTTTGATCCCTATCCTCTTTTATATGACAAAAGGTTTGGCAGCTGAATTCCCCTTCCCCCTCAGAGTACATAGCACTATGCAAAAGCTTGTACATTTTAATCCCCACCCTGTTTTACATGACAAAAGGTTTAGTACCCGAGTTCCCCCACCCTGTTTTAAATGACAAAAGTTTGTACATTTTTATCCCCACCTTGTTTTATATGACAAAAGGTTTAGAACCCGAATTTCCGCCCACTCAGAGGCTTACATCTGGTGAGTAGGGGCTTGGCACACACACACACACAGGGTCCTCAGCTGGATATCAACATTCTCTTTCTTCGTGATTCCTTTCTACTTCTCTCTCTCTCTCTGGGTAATGCAGAATTTTTTTTTTTTTTTTTGGCTGGTGCAGCATAAGCCTCAGGCTTCCTTGCACCATAGGGCTAATAATAATAATAAAATAATATCACAAAAGCTTTAATCCCCAAGTTCCCACCCCCCCATTACTCTCCCTAACCAAAAAAAACAAATAAACCAGTTCAAATCGACATTTTACAATGAAATTCGGGCAAACTCGTATACACTGACGTTCCCAACATCACAACCAAGAAGTTGGGTGTAGATTTTAAATTATTGCTGACACATTGCATTTATTTATTCATAATAAATGTATTTACAATAAATTTATTATAAATTTACTTATTTATAATAAATAAATGGAACAAAGGGCTGGTGTTACTAAGAAAGGTTTAATTCCGCAAATTGCAGAATTGAAGACTAGGCACATGCGAGGTGATTTAATTGAGGTGTATAAGCTAATAATAATAATAAGGCCTTGAAGGGATTGAGCAAGCTCAATTCTAATGGCATTCTTCCTCTTGCTCAGATTACGAGAAATCTTTGGCAAAGGATGTTAAGAAAAACAGCAATGACTTGTTTACTTATATAAACTGTAAAAGGGAGGGGGTTAGTTAGATTGGTCCACTTGATATCGATGGTTCGACTGTTGATGATCCTATTCAGAAAGCTGACAAACAGAATGAGTATTTTGCATTTACATTCACAAATGAGGAATTATTAAATAGGGAAAATTCCAGAAGTTTATCAAACAGTAACAGGTTGCTTAATGATTTTATAATAACTGAGAGCAAAGTGGAGGAGAAATTATAGAAGTTAAACATAAAAAAGGCACCTGCGGTGAATGGTATATATATCCAGTTATATTAAATGAGGCGGCAAAGGAACTAAGCACATCCTTCGCCATAATTATGAGAGCATCCTTGGATTCAAGGGAAGTCCCAACGGACTGCAGATGTGCAAATGTATCCCCATTCACAAAGGGGGATCTAAGAGTGATTTCAGTAATTACAGACCAGTTAGTTTAACTGCTGTTCTGGGTAAAATAATGGAGTCACTGGTTAAAGATGCATGGAAGGATCATCTAGACAAGACTGCAGCAATAATTCAGACACAGCATGGGTTTGTTAAAGGAAAGTGTTGTCTGACTAATTTGATTGGATACTATGAAGTAGTTACAAATGAACTAGATGCAAAAAATAACTTTTATATCATATACAGTACTTGGATATCAGGAAAGATTTTGACACTGTTGCTTGCGCATGAGAGATTACTACACAAATTGAAGCAGTATGGTATTAAGGGTAAGTTGCTACAATGGTTAAATGGGTGGTTTAGTGGGAGAAGACAGATAGCAGTAATTAATGAACGCTGCTCTTCTTGAAATAATGTTATTACTGGAGTCCCACAGGGTCGGTGTTGAGCCCACTGTTGTTTTGTATATTATCATTGATATTGATGAAGGTATATCATGCATAGATTCGAAATTTGCAGATGATACAAAGATTGGCAGGGTTGTTAATGGCAGTGTGCTACTGCAACAGAATCTAGAAAATTTCGGAAGATGAGCTGGAAGTAGCAACCCAATTTTAATATTTACAAATGCAAATACTGAATACGGGTAAAAGAAACCAACTTTGTGGTATAAAATGAAAAAGACCTAGGAGTGATGTTGCAGTCAGATATGAAGTTTTCTGAGCAATGCAGACAGGCTGCCAAAGCAGAACATGGGGTATTGTCAATAATATACAGCAATTTTTCTAGCAGGGAAAAAAAGGAAATGATTATCCCTTTGTATAATGCAATGGTCACGCCACGCCTTGAGTACTGCAGTCTAAAGGCCTCATTTTAGGAATGATGTCGAGTTGCTTGGGAGTGTACAAAGAAGGGCGACAAGATTGGTGAGGGGAACGAAGGGGTCCTCTTCCCAAGAAAGGCTTAACTTCTGCAAATTGCTGTGGCTGGAGACTAGGCACCTGTAAGGTGATCTGATTGATGTCTATAAGACCTTGAATGGGTTGAGCACGCCGAATTCTGATGGGATTCTTGCTCAGATTACGAAGCTGTGGGGGCATAAATTCAAGTGGAGGAAAGAGACTTGTAGAATAGATGTGGGGAAATTGGCCTTTAGCCAGCGGGTGGTTAATTGCTGGAACACACTTCCGACGGTCGTGCTACATTACCTCATATGCTTGCTTTCTTGCATCACATGCCTCTATTACTATTACTGTTTATATTACTCACCTCAGGGGCATATATTCAAATTGAAGAATGACAATTGTGAAATAGAGGTGCAGAAATTCACGTTTAGCCAGCGGGTGGTTCTTAGTTGGAACAAACTTTTATCTAGTGGAGGTCAGCAACTTAAATAAGTTAAAGGCAGAACAAGACAAACATTTGGAGTGAATGGATGGGAGAAATGGAAAGGTTTTTTTTTTCTTTTGGCTGATGCTACATAAGATTACTTTCTTGCATCATATTCATCTACTAATGCTAATGCTATAAAATGTACATTATGGGTACCTGTACACCAATGAGCTAAAACATTATGACCACTTACCTAATATGACGTTATCCTTCACGTGCAGCCAAAATAGCTCGTACCCGGCGAGGCATGGAAGCTACAAGATTTCTAAAGGTGTCCTGTGCAATCTGGTATCAACATGTAACCAGCAGATCCTTTAATTCCTGTGAGGTCCGTGGTTGAGAGACTCTGCAGCTCGGAGTTTCTGTGCAACACAAAAGATGCTCAATGGGATTGATGTCTGGGGAATTTGTAGGCCAGGGCAATACCTGGAAATCTTCCTCATGTTCTGCGAACCAGTCTCGAACAATCTGGGCGGTGTGGCATGGCGCATTATTCTGCTGAAAAGAGGCACCGCTAGAAGTACAACGCCAGCAGAACATTGCCCAAAGCATGACACCACCACCACCGGCTTGTTTTTGCCCCACGGTGCATCCTGGCGCCATCACTTCCGCAGGTAAACGAAATACACGTACCCGATCGTCATTATGGTGCAACAGGAAACGTGATTCATCGGACCAGACGACGTTCTTCCAATCACTCAAGGTCCAGTTTCGATGCTCGCGTGTCCGTTATATGCGCTGTCGCCAGTTTACCGTGGTTAGCATGGGCATCAGAGCGGCCTCTGGCTATGCAGCACCATTTTCAACAGGGTTCGATGTACTGTTGGTTGTGACACACTACTCCCGTTACCAGCTTTCCACTTACACGCGAGTTGAGCCAGAGTCGCCCTTATGTTGCCACGTACCATCCAGGAGAGCCTTCGAGCATCGATGACCCGTGGTTGTCCAACACCTAGCCAGCGGTTCTTCGGTTTTCCCTCCTCGGACCACTTTTAATAGGTACTAACCACGGCTGACCATGAGCACTGCACAAGCCGTGCCGTTTCAGATAAGCTCTGACCCAGTCGTCTGGCCATTACAATTTGGCCTTTGACAAACTCGCTTAACTCCGCTGCCTTTCCAATCTGAAGAACAAGAGTAACACCGATTAATGGAACTCTGTATCAGGTGTTTTTATAATGTGTCCCGACCTGTGCAAGCGCTATAGTTCACCTGCAGTTGCTTCGATTTGCATAACGACTGGCTGGTCATAATATTTTGGCTCATCGGTGTTTTATTTTTACTTTATGAATTTTAAGGGTTTGAGTATATTATACACTTACACCAATGAGCCAAATCGTTATGACCAGCGAGTCGTTAGGCAAATCGAAGCAACTCCGAGTGAACTACGGCGCGTGCGCGAGTCAGGACACGGTATAAAAAACACCTGATAGTGAGGTCCATTAATCTGGGTTACTCTTGTTCTTCAGATGGAAAAGGCAGTGGACTTAAGCGAATTTGACAAAAGCCAAATTGTAATGGCCAGACGATTGCCTCAGCGCATAACCGAAACGGCACGATGGTGGGATACTCGCGGCCAGCCGTGGTTAGTACTTACTGAAAGTGGTCTGAGGAGGGGAAAACTCACGAACCTTCGCCGAGGAGTTGGACGACCACGGCTCATCGATGCTCGAGGTGAACGAAAGCTCTCCCGGATGGTACGTGGCAACAGAAGGGCGACTGTGGTGCAAGTACTGGTGACGGGAGTAATGTATCATAACACATAATACATCGAACCCTGCTGAAAATGTGGCTGCATAGCCAGAGGCCGTTCCGAGTGCCCAAGCTAACCACAGTTCACCGGGGACAGCGCCTATAATGGGCATGCGAGCATCGAAACTGGATCTTGAGTATTTGGAAGAAGGTCGTCTGGGCATGAATCATGTTTCGTGTTGCACCATATGGACGGCCAGGTACGTGTGCGTCTTTTACCTGGGGAAGTGATGATGCCTGGATGCACCATGGGACGAAAATAAGCCGATGGTGGCAGTGTCATGTTTTGGGCGATATTCTGCTGGGATACCCTGGGTCCAGTCATCCACGTGCCGAGCACTGTGACGTCTACCACCTACTTTAATATCCTTCCAAGTTCCAAGTTAAAAAGATGACACTTCAGAGAATAATGGTACTAAGTGTTATTAAAGCCTGCCGCACAGTCTCACGGTCGCACTTCAGGTCCTTATGAGTTTTCTGTCTCTTGACTTACACGTGATCTACAGAGGATTGACCTAGAGACTGAAACATAAAATTCCCTCAGAACTCTTTGTAATCACAATTAATTTAGACTCGGTTGTCAAACATGAATGTAAAAGAATTTGGAATGAGCTAATAATCCTTTGGCAATCTAGATGGGACACTTCATCAGTTGGCTGCGTTACGGGAATATTCTTCCCCGACGCCTACACATTAATGAACAAGAAGATGAATGTCTAGTTCAGTATGGTTTGTTTACTTCATACTTGCTGACTGGTCACAGTTCGATGAACATGAAATTATATAAATTTAGGTTGTCAAGAACAGATCTACGTCAGTGTGGAGAGGTTGAAGACTGGCAACGTGTACTGTATTCATGCCCAAACTATACGGATTCTAGGGCCAGGCTGAGGGAAGCAGTGCTTAATTTTTCCACTGGTCAAGAGTCAGTGGTGGTGCGAGATACTGATAATTACAGGGCGCTTCAGTCTTTTGCTAAAGAAGCTTTTATGAGAAGACTTGTACAGTCTCAGATGATAGCAATTATTCATGCCTCCGGCCCGAACCCAACTTGAGATTCAATTTGATGTTTACGACGAACTGTCTGGCTGGCTGTGTCCTCACCTGTTTATAAAACAATAGATTTTGCTGTATGTTTGCTGTAGATGAGTAAATCTCAACTTTTTTTTTTTTAATACACCATGGGAACCTCTTTCTCTTTTTTTTTTTTTTTTTTTTCTAAGACGTGGCGCATTAAAAAAGAGGGAGGGGACAGAGAATCTCTCTTTCTCTCTCTCTTTTTTTAATACGCCACGGGAATTTCTCTCTCTCTCTTTTAATACGGCACTGGGACCGCTCTCTTTTTTTTTTTTTTAATACGCCACGGGAACCTCTCTCTCTCTTTTTTTAACAGGCGCCATAGGAACCTCTCTATCTTTTTTTTTTAAACCCGCGGGAACCCCTCTCCCCCCCTTTTTTTCCACTGGAGTGGGCCCCCAGAGGAATCTGGCCCACCTTTTGGCAACATCGGTAGTTTAGAATCTCGGACACCACGAGCACTATTAGGACTGGCTCACCTTCCCGTGGTGTGGACGAGTACCCAGAATCATCTGTCCTGGTGACACATGTTTCTCGGTAGCCAAGTGGCCAGAACAGAACAACAGAACACACATAATACACGCAAACCTCCGTCACAAGCATATCTCGCCCATTTGTAGTGATACTGTTCTTCACAGAGATACGAGGCGGAGATGAACTGACGTTCAAGGAGCCACCCTTCACAAAAACACATGTGCACCTTAACATCATTGCTGACCAGGTACACCCTTTCATGGCAACAATCTTCCCCTCTGGTGGTGGTGCCATCTTTCAGCAGGATAATGAGCCATGCCACACTGCCCGGATTGTTCGAGACTGGTTCGCGGAATATGAGGAATATTTCCAGGTATTGCCCTGTAATTCAAATTCTGCAGACATCAATCCCATCTAGCATCTGTGGTTTGTGTTGAAACAGCAACTCTGATCTGCGGCGTCTCAACCACGGACCTTACAGGAGTTAAAGGATCTGCTGATTACGTGTTCGTACCAGATAACACAAGACACATTTAGAAATCTTGTAGCGTCCATGCCTCGCCGGGTACGAGCTGTTTTGGCAGCAGGTGGAGGTCCAACATCATATTAGGTGGGTGGTCATAATGTTTTAGCTCATCGGTGTGTTTTACCTACAGTATATGTAGATTTCGAACGAGCTTTTGATTCACTCAACTGAGAAGAAATGATAAATGATCTCCTTATCGTGGGCATACCCGCAAAGATTGTTAGGCTCATAAAAGCAACCCTGGCTGGATCTAAAGCAGGGGTAAAAATTGACAATGAGTTGACGACTCCCATTGACATTAACGCTGGTGTTAGAAAGGGCGAAGCACTCTCTACTATGTTATTAACCTTGTTTTTAGAGGCGGCTGTCTAAAAAATTCGAAGTGACTGGTCACATAGGCTTGTTGATGATGACGTTATAATCAGTAGGACTAAAGGAGCACTGGAGGAAACAATGGCCAGGCTTGATAGTGAAGCACAAAGAAGAGGACTTAGAATAAATGAAGCGGAAACAAAATATATGGAAGTCCGGAGAATGGCATAACACGGAAAATTTAAGAACCAGCAGCTTCTCGTTTGAGCATGTTCAAAATTACGCCTACCTAGGCTCGCTGATAAACCTATCCAACACCATTACTATTGAAATTAAGTCCCTTATTCTGAGTGGAAACAGACCTATGCACATGAAAAACTAATGAACTCCAGAGTATTGAACAGACATTTAAAATTAAGACTATACAAAATTCTCATTAGACCAGTTGCAACATACAGTTGTGAAGCTTGGACATTAACGAGTAAAGATGAACAGTTGTTTAGAGTGTTCAAGAGTAGAATTTTGCGAAAAGTCTTTGGGCCGGTACAGGACATTAACGGATCCTGGTGGATCAGAATGAACCATGAACTTGACAATCTTATTCAGGGTGCAGACATCGTCAGATTTGTGAAGAGACAGAGTCTTGCCTGGTTGGGTCATGATATGAGAATGGATGACAGTAGAACAACTAAGAGGATAACGAAATAGAAATCTACCGGTAGGAGGGCAAGAAAACCGCGGAAAAGATGGATGGATGACGTAGAAGAGAACTTAAAGATCACGAGAATAAGAAGTTGGAGAAGTTTGACTTCTGGGTGGGCTTACTGGTGGAGACCAGCCACTGATAGTTCAACGGAAAATTAACCAACATAGGGGGTCCTCGATGACCCCTAAGTTGGCTCTCTCTTAAAGTAAAGCTTTTCTCACCGTCTACTGCAGACAATGCCTGAACAAATGTTGTGCGTAAATAGTATGTTTTTAAATTCGAAATAACACCCTGATCCACAGGTTAGATGAGTGAAGTCGTGTTTGACGGTAGAAATATAACTCTCACGTTCGAATTGAAATCCTATTGCACCTATTATGAGGACCTTCACTGCCGGTTAATGACAGCAATGACTTACTTTCCGCGGAATCTGGAATCACATCTCCTCGACTTACTAGAAGAGTACAAGGCTTTTACTAAGTTTTTACAGGAGCTTTTTGCCCGAAGCAGGACATTAATTGCCATCGACAGAGAGCACTAGCATGGCCCTTACTGATGCATGCCATGGAATTGACTATATGATTAAACTGATCGGAATGTACAAACTATCTAGACAAACTGACCTAACATAAATGATCAATAAAATAAATACTTCTAATGAGAGGCAGCTGAAAAATGACAAATGACCAACTTGACAACCCTGGACTTGAAACTGCATATTGAAAATAACACTTACTGACAGCACACCCTAGAGACCCATTGGAAACCACTATGTACCACTATTAAATTACTGGCTTGAAACAATGACAATGAAATCAAACTGTTAGCTGACGGACACTGACATGAACCTTTTAAATGCACGCCATGGAACTGAATACATGGCTATACTCTAAACTGACCAGAAACTGAAAAATCATTCGGACCAACTGACCTAGCATAATTGCTCAACAAAATAATGCTTCCAATGAGAAACACAGGGAATTGAAACCACTGGACTTGAAACCACTGGACTTGAAAACCCTGGACTTAGAATTGCGTCCTGAGAATAACAACACCTATCTGATGGATCAATACCCTAAGGACCCACTGAGAATTGACATATGCTACAATCAGTTACTGACTTGAAACAATGAGAGTGAAATCAAATTGTTCGCTGAAGACCTTACCTTTGTTGACCAGGAGCGATCTTACAAGACAGGATGTATCGTACATCGATTGGGAGCCAGCACAAGCCACTGGTGATGCACCTTGGTTGTCCTTGAGAAATGGAAACTTGGACCATCAATTCCTAACTGTGACTTAGTCGTATTAGAGGCAATTAAACTGGACCTGACCTCTCAAGACAATGGCCATTGATAAGGCAAGGAAGACCCAAGAAACACCCGGAGGAGATAAAATAACACTAAATGCCAGTCTCTTGAATGTACTTCTTGTCTGGAATAATGGATACATTACCTGACTGTGACTGTTGACATTGGCGACCTGAACGGGGCATTCTAGCCCAGTTCATTTTTAATCCCCACCCTTTGGGCAAGGGGTATGGGACAGTTTTCTTTTCCCTCCCTCCCCTCCCGCCTGCTCCCCTCTTTTCTCCTGGTGGGGCTTGTCACCTCTGACCAGTTTGCGGCTATCTTTCCTATCATCCCCATGTTTCTACCTGTCACTCCTCCTTCAGACTATACCCCTAATCTAACTTGTCACTTTTAAAAAACTTTTTTTTTTATATTTTATTTTTTCTTTATGCTCTTGCCACTGAAATCTTCGAAAATTAAGTGGCAGGGCCTGCTAGAGTACTTAAGCGATCCCTCTACTGCCTGGCCTGCTTAATCAGGACTAAGTGTGGGCAACAAGGGGGTCCCACTAGGGGCCCAATGGCTAAATGGTTAGAAGAGCAACATAACACGACACTACACAATGCTAACACACACACTGCACTTTTTAAACTTCTGGCCTTCAGAGAGTTCTGTGATACACAGAGTACACAATGCGGAGATGGAGGAAACCCCTGGGGCTGTTATGCAACAAACACTTTATATATATATATATATATATATATATATATACAGGGTGTTTCAGTTAAACGTTTCAGAACTTCTAAGAGGGGTAGGGTACATCCTGACAACTCGAAATCATATAGCAATGTGGGGTCGGAAATGCTTTCCTGAAGCGGTATTGTACACAGAAGTCGTCGTGCGACGTCGTGCGACGTCGTGCAGCACAGATTCGATTTTCGGTCAATGTATGGGCCGGTATTATGGGAGATCACCTCATCGGACCTTACCTGTTACCGTGTCGTCTAACCGGACCTATCTACTTGATCTTTCTGCAGCAAGTATTGCCACAACTTTTGAGAGATGAACAGATTTCTGCATCGACGCAACAGACAATGTGGTTCCAACACGATGGAGCCCCTCCCCATTATAGCGGAGATGTTCGTAACTACCTGGATGTCACATTTGGTCAACAGTGGATCGGACGTGGTGGTCCCGTGCGTTGGCCTGCTCGGTCACCCGACCTATCATGTCTTGATTTTTATTTCTGGGGTCATATGAAATCGCTAGTTTATGACACCCCTGTTGACAATGCTGAGGAGCTGGTTGCAAGAATCGCAGTAGCTGCCGAAGAAATTCGAAATTCGCCTGGAGTATTCCAGAATGTTCGGATGTCCATGCGTCGGAGATGTGAGGCGTGCATTGTAGCCCGTGGAAGAAACTTCGAACACTTACTTTAATCCATGTACCTTTTGCTTCTTTTCATGTACAGTATTATTAAAACGATTTCTCACTTACGGTCTCTTTTCTTTATGGTGCTTCTGTGTACAACACCGCTTCAGGAAAGCATTTCCGACCCCACATTGCTATATGATTTCGAGTTGTCAGGATGAACCCTACCCCTCTTAGAAGTTCTGAAACGTTTAACTGAAACACCCTGTATATAATCTTTATTGTATACAAACGTGGTATATACAATAGACCCTTCAGAGCAGCAATGCCAGGGGTTTTACATTGGCTGGTGGACAATTACCTTGGGGAGAGGGGGCCCACATCGAAGTTCGGGCTCATCCCCCAGAGCCAACAATAAAATAGAATCAGTGTCAGATTATTTACAGGATATATGCTTTTGATAGTATTTACAATGAAATAATAAAGATATTCATATTTACATTATGTTATATTAATATTTATATTCATAAAGATATTCTTCAATTTATTTACAACACATTCATGAAGATATTCTTGACTTTATTTACAACACATTCATAAAGATATTCTTGACTTTATTTACAATACATTCATAAAGACATCGTGCTTTGAACATTATTTACAATATATTGGGCATTATTATGCCGCCCTTATCAATGTGCACTTTGCCTGGCCAAGGTCAGGCTCTTAAGGATCTGTCTTCGGTACCTCCGATCCTTCACAAGCCTACAGAGGTCGCCGTGAATTGAAAGGATTGTGGGGAGCATCTCCCTGGGGAGAAAGCAGTCACTGAGCGCTAGTCTGTTATAGTGAGCTGTGAGCGTGGGAGCTGACCTCAGTCCGGGTAGAGGAATCCTCCAGCCACACAGTTCCCAGATGTTTGGCTCCGAGACCATTCCGGTTGTCATCTTGACAGTGAGAACAAGGCGTTTTTCAAATCCAAGTTCTGGAAGTCGGGCAAAATGAAGTGACATCGGCATCGCAGTTGTCCTTTGCTGGGGTGGACGACGATGTTTTTGCGTGATCCAACGAAGGAGCCAGTATTCGGTGGAGTACACGCGTTTGATGTTGGTAGGGGCCGCGAACCCCAATTTCCGAGGCATACAGTACGACGGAGTATACTGACGTGTATACGTACCGACGAGCCACATCCAGATCCCTAACATGGAGCAGTTGTTGTTTTGTGGTCCAGCGCATTTGACAGAATTTTGCCATGAGCTTGTCAATGTGGGGGTTGAAGCTCAGTTTATAGTCGAAGACGACTCACAAGTCGGTATGCATCTTGACCACTGGGAAGGGAATGCCGTCTAGAGAAGCTTGGATTTCAATGGGTTGGCGCTTCAGAGAAAAGACAATTTGGGCTGATTTGGCAGGGTTAATGAGGAGGCCAAATTGATGGAGATAGGATCCTAAGTCGTGTAACTTTTCACAGATCTTTTTATTGATGTTTGAAAGATGTTCGCCGGGGTTAATCTGAGTATATATCTTAATATCATCGGCATAGCAGAATATGTCTTCTCTCTGTTGCACAAACGGAATAATAACTGCAGTGAATAATGCTCTGGAGAGAACTCCGCCTTGGGGAACTCCCGCAGTGATCTTTCTCCAGATTGTGTGTTGATCTGCTTTAAGAAGAATGGTTCTGTCAGAAAACAGGACTGTGATAAACCACAACATGTCACCTTTTATGTAGAAGTAGTTTTCTAGGAGGTGAACAAGTGAGGGGATACTGATGGAGTCGAAAGCAGCTTCCAGGTTGATATAGGTGACAGAAAGCTCTGCTTTAGCTTCTAGTGCACTGAGAATGGTGTTGTTTATCGATTAAATTGGTGACTGTGGATCTACCTGGAATGCCATAGTGAATCTGTGGGTGTTTGTGAGGCATGATTTGATTGGTGATGGTGGAAAGTAATGTCTTCTCCATGAGCTTCAAGAGGCTGGAAGAATGAGAGATTGGCCTGAACTATTTAATGAGGGTTGCGGATTGGCATTTAGGGTGTGGCCTCACAGTATATCTGTTCGAGAGAGGGGGAAAGTAGTGTTGCCTTAAGACACGGTTAAAATTTGATAGTAGAGGATCGATGATAAACGAGCTAAGACATTTAATCATGAATTGTGGCACAAGATCGGGGCCTGCAGTTGCAGTGGGTGGCAATCCATTTATAGCAGTTATAAGCTGCTTCCTGGTGATGCGAACGGTAGCGAGCATATCAGTAGGGACGTTGTTGATGGGTAAGTTGCCTAGGTGCATCAGGGCCGCAGTGTTTGAGAACCGTGCAATGTGGTCCATCCACACTTCAAGGTCCAGTGTTTTAGGAATTCCTGTGTGCCGAGAGTCATAAAGCGATTTGCCTTTTCGTAGGGTTAAATTTAAATGCTTTTTAATTGCAAATATTTTCTGACGGTTGAAAACTGCCCGGGCTCTGGAGAAGGTAATACGACCTTGTATAGTGCTTGATTCTTTCCATCTCTTATGCAGATTTTGTTTTTGTTGAAAGCTGTTGCTCCGTGCTGGTGTCCACCAAGCTCTCGAACAGGGAGTGATGCAAACAGTCTTTGTAGCACCATAACTTGCAATGGTTCGAATCCATCTGGTCATGAGGTCCACAGCTAGCTCGAGATCACAATTATAGCTCGAGATCACAATTATAGCTGGAGATCACAATTATTTAGTATTTACACGTTGGTGGAACATCGTTGAGAAAGCTAAGACCCACCCTGGGTGGGTCTTAGCTTTCTCAACGCCAGAGAAGAAGGTCAATAACAATATACACTCAATAATCACTAAGTAATGACCACCTACCTAATACCGTCTTGGGCCACCGTTCGCACAGGTAACAGCGCTATTGCATAGGCAGGCATTGACTCCACCAGATGAAGACTTTCATAAGGATCTGCAGCCGCGCTGCCTGTAAGGCTTTCCACAGTGTCAAAATAGTAGATGACAGTTGCCTGTCCACACGGCTCACTTCTCGTTTGAAAACATTCTCGTGTTGCTTGCCCCACACGCGACGGCGTTCGTCGGCGTGTTGCATGAAGTATTTGGACTTATCAGACCAGCACACTCGTTTCCAGTCTTCCAATGTCCAACAAGCATATTGGTGACACCAAGCATTCACCGTCGACGATGATCAGCAGTGAGGAGGAGGAGGGGGGTATGTGGTCTGCTGTCGAACCCACCCCATACGTACGAGTGTGCAGCGGATCGTCACTGGGGGCATTGTTCTTGAATTCCCCATATTGTATTGCGAAGTCAATTGTCGCAGAGTGACCTGCCGTTGAGCCAGTACAATGCACTACACCCTTCGCTCATCACGAACATCCAACTTGAGTAATCTTTTACAGTTCTGTTGGCGGGAGGTAGTTTGACCCGTTCGACGCCATTCTTTGTACACCTTAACCACAGTGGGCCTTGGGCAATCTGCAAGACATACAATTTCCGATACGGAATCACCCGACGCACGAGCTCTTACAATCATGTCCTTTTGAAATTCCGCGATATCTTTACCACTCGGCTCTTCGGCTTTTTTATACTGTGATCCATGTGGCATAGTCCATGCACCTAGAGTGGAAAGGCCCAGGGTCGAATACCGTCAATAATGTGAGCAACTCTTATGAGCTTTTCCGCAAGGACAGCAAGGTTTTAACCCCCGGGAAACTTTTTTTTTTTTATCCAGCAAAACAGGCAAATTTACCAGAGAACATACGCAATTTGAACAGAAAATTGACATGTTATACATGAACAGATGAGTTGGTTCTGGGGTGGCCCTAATATGACAGTTTTCGGATTGTGTGTGTGTGTGTGTGTGTGTGTGTGTGTGTGTGTGTGTGTGTGTGTGTGTGTGTGTGTGTGTGTGTGTGTGTGTGTGTGTGTGTGTGTGTGTGTGTGTGTGTGTGTGTGTGTGTGTGTGTGTGTGTGTGTGTGTGTGTTCTTCCCAACCGTATATAATAAATAGGAGAATTAGTTTCAATTCCTTCAGACCAACGTTTCTCAAAAAAGAGTAATACATTGTTACCCTAAAAATATATTAAACATTTCCAGGGTGAAATGAAGCGGCTTCGTAGAAATCCTGCAATGAAACAGTGAAGTGAGTTAGATACTGGGATTGAAAATGACATTAAGAGTGGGAGACCGGCGGAATTACTTGACAAGTACAGGTCACTGATGAAAAAAAGCCGTGAATTAGGGTTGAAATTGAAAGTGTCTGCAATTCTGCCCAGACACGATAGGAGGGAGTATATGATGAGAGCCCTGTCAATCAATTCGGCCCTGGAAAGATTGTGCAGGGCTCAAGGGGTAGAATTTTTTTCAGCCTGGTCTGTACTTGTTAACAGGAGAGACTGCTTCTACAGGGATGGGATACACTTAAATAGAAAGGGTGCAAGAATGTTTGCTGATGCTATCGAGGCAATGTTAGGTGGGTCGGAAAACTGCTAGATTGGGGGGATACAAGGACTAATAGATTAACAGTAGCCACTGGCAGAGGTGAAAGTGATTCTTGCACTGCTTCTATTGGAATGAGCCGCAGCCTGGAAAATAAGATGCAGGATATTTCAGAGACTGCTGGGAATCATTGCGGTACAAGTAAACACATGGGTTGTGTTAGGGTAGCTAAGAAAAAGAACAGGTGCATGTATACTTGTGTGTACACCAATGCTAGGAGTTTAGTAAATAAATTTGATGAATTTGAGGTATTGCTCAAAACATCAAAGGCAGATATTGTGGGGATTTCAGAGACGTGGTGTCACACAGATATAAGAAATGCAGAACTGGAATTTGGGGAGTACAATGTCTACAGAAAGGATAGACAGGATAGGAAGGGAGGAGGGGTTATGCTATTAGTTAAAAAACACATAAAATCCAAGGAAGTGAAGCCAGTCGACATCGCTGGACAGTGCAGTGTCGAGTCAGTTTGGTGTGACATAAGCATTGGGAGATCAAAATTGAGAGTAGGAGTGTGCTATAGGCCTAATGACTCTGATGAGTATAATAAGAAACTGTTCGGAGAAATAGAGTGGGCCAGTAAATCAGAGAGTCTTATAATGGGGGATTTTAATTTCCCAGATATTGACTGGAATTTGGGGGCTGGTCACTCACACAGTAGCAAGGCTTTTGTGGATTTATTGGATGATTGTTTTCTACATCAGCATGTTCGGGAGGCAACTAGAGGGAGTAATACTCTTGATTTGATTATCAGTAGTGTTTCTTCATGCATTAAGAATCTGCAGATAAATGAACCACTTGGTGGCAGTGATCACAGTGTGCTGAAGTGGGAGTTACTCAAAGAGGTAACTACCATTAGGGGTAAAGGGAAGGGGTATTGCTTTCGTAAAGGCGACTACAATGGACTGAGACAGTATTTAAATTCTATACAGTGGGATCAACTGATGATATTGCCAACAGCAAATTCAAAATGGGAAGCATTCAAAGAACTTATCGTGGAAGCTACTAGGCTTTACATACCAACTAAGAAATATTGTTCAAGGTTTAGGCCTAAATGGTTGTCAGATGAACTAATGAGTCATATGGCAGAGAAGAAAAATGCATGGGATACATACAAATTAACACGTGACACGGACGCCTATGATAGATACAAGTTGATCTGTAACCAAGTTACAAAGGAGGTTAGGCAGGCGAAGGCAGATTACGAGAGATCCTTGGCAAGGGATGCGAAGAAAAACAGCAAAGAGTTCTTTACTTATGTAAACTCTAGAAGGAAGGGGATGAATCAGATTGGTCCACTTGAGATCGATGGGTCAACTGTTGATGACCCTGCTCGGGTAGCTAACAAACTAAATGAATATTTTGCATCGACATTCACACATGAGGAGTTATTCAGCGAGGGGAATGCCAGAGGTGTATTCAACTCTAGCAGTAAGCTAGAGAATCTTGTAATAACTGAGAGCAAAGTGGAGGAGAAATTGTTGAAGATAAACACAAGAAAGGCACCTGGGGTGGATGGGATCTATCCAGTTATATTAAAGGAGGCAGCAAAGGAGGTAAGCAAACCCTTAGCCATAATTATGAGAGCTTCCTTGGACTCAGGGGAGGTACCCATTGACTGGAGATGTGCAAATGTGACCCCAATTCACAAAGGGGGATCAAAGGCTGACACAAGTAATTATAGACCTGTGAGTTTTAACTTCTGTTCCCGGAAAATTAATGGAGGCACTGGTGAAAGAAGCACTGCAGGATCATCTAGACAAGACTTCAGTTATAGCTAGGACACAGCATGGTTTTGTTAAGGGGAAGTCTTGCCTGACCAATTTGATTGGATACTATGATGCAGTCACAAAAGAACTGGATGCAGGGAATAACTTTGATATTATATACTTGGATCTTAGAAAGGCTTTTGATACTGTTGCACATGGAAGACTGCTGCACAAATTGGAGCAGTGTGGCATTGGAGGCAAGTTGCTGCTATGGATAAAGGGGTGGTTGAGGGGGAGAAGACAGAGAGTGGTAATCAATGGACACTGCTCATCGTGGACTAATGTTATTAGTGGAGTCCCTCAGGGTTCAGTATTGGGGCCTTTATTGTTTTCTGTATTTATAAATGATATTGATGATGGTATATCAGGCTTAATGTCCAAGTTTGCAGACGATACGAAGGTTGGCAGGGTTGTCAAGGACACTACTGACACTATGCTGCTGCAACAGGATTTGGAAAGGTTGAGCAGATGGGCTTCGAGGTGGCAAATGAAGTTTAACATTGACAAATGTAAAGTACTACATATGGGAAACAGCAACCCCAGAGCAACGTATCAACTCTGTGGTACTACACTGACAGTGGTAGAGAATGAAAGGGACCTGGGGGTGGTGGTGCAGGCAGATATGAAGTTCTCTGAGCAGTGCAGACGAGCTGCAAGAGTTGCTCATGGTGTATTGTCAATGATATATAGGAATTTTTCTAGCAGGGATAAGGAGGTGATTATTCCCTTGTATAAGGCAATGGTCAGGCCACACCTAGAGTACTGTATACAGGCCTGGAGGCCTCATTTCAGGAAGGATGTAGAGCTGCTGGAACGAGTACAGAGAAGGGCAACTAGATTGGTGAATGGGACAAAGGGGTTCTCTTACGAAGAAAAGCTTAAGTTTTGCAAATTACAGTGTCTGGAAACTAGGCACCAGCGGGGTGATCTGATAGAGGTGTACAAAGCCTTGAATGGTTTGAGCATGCTCAATGCTGATGGGATTCTTCCTCTAGCTCAGAAAAATCACCTGAGAGGGCATAAATTCAAATTGAGGAAAGACAGATGTAGGATAGATGTGCGGAAATTTGCCTTTAGCCAGCGGGTGGTTGGTGGGTGGAACAGACTTCCATCCCTTGTCGTGGAAGTTGATAGCCTAAATAAGTTTAAGGCTCAGCTGGACAGGTATTTCGAACGAACAGAGGGGTGAAGTGGAAGTGGTTATTTTTATTTATTTATGTTACTTTTTTTTTTTTGGCTGATGCTGCATAAGCTTGCTTTCTTGCATCAAATGCCTCTACTAATGCTAATGCTAATGCTAATTGCTAATGCTAAATAATTTAGCGCATTTTGAGCCTTTGAGGAGAAAGGGTGTGTCTTCGAGTTCTAAGACATCTTTCTCATGTTTTTGGTGCGTAAAAGCGATATTATTTTGGCTCAAATTTTGATTGAATTTTTCCTGAGTTCATGGCGTAAAATTTATCCTTTTGTTTTGGAATTAAATGCATTTTGACTTTTATCTATTCTAGAAATTAATAGGTATAAAAAGCATAATTAAACTTTAATATAATTTTTTAGTATATCTGAATATGGTTAGAGATAGTGATAGAACTGAACTGGAATCTAACATCTAATAGAAAAATTTGGAAGGAGAGAAAGTAAGTGCAAAGAAGAATCCGACAGCAAACTATAATTATTCCGTCTTTTGAAAAAGTAAGTACACTTTGTTGTTCCTATTTTGTAACAATATTTTAAAAATTTTATTTAAAACTTTCATCAATTTAAAAATTTTATTCATAAATTTTAGTTTTATTTAAAACTTTTATTATATTAAAATGTTGTTTTAAAATATTTATTTATAAAATATTTTTATTATACTGTTATTTATAAAATATTTTATTATACTGTATTTATTTTGCGGATGGATTGTTGCTTAAAAAAGGAACATTAGAAGGCTTGCTTTCTCAACCCGCAGTTGGACCGTCTACGTCCAAAGATGCTGCAAAAGATAAAACTGACATATCTTATAGTTCTTTGTCTCGTGGAAGGGAAGAATCTACTTCAAAAAAAAACTGCGTAAAACTGTGATCGCAGTTATAACTTTCGTCATATATTCGTTTCTTATTTACAGTTTTAGGCAGTTTTTCTTTCTTTACAGTTTTACGCAGTTTTTCTTTCTTTACAGTTTTACGCAGTTTTTCTTTCTTTACAGTTTTACGCAGTTATATTTCTCTTAGCTTTTGTTGATGATAATAATTTACCTTATTGTGTCTTTTACAACAGAGCATTTTCAAATAGTACTATGGTGTCTTCCAAGATGCGGCGTCATTTTGAGGCCAACCATTCAGAGTTTAAAGAAGAGGAACTAAATATTTTAAACGCAGGCGTCACGAGCTCTTTAAAAGCCAAAATTTAATTGTTACAGCTTTTCAAACTAGAAATGAAAAAATCACTGAGGAATCTTACATCGTAAATTTTCGTATTGCGCTGCCTGGAGAAGCGCACACAGTGGCTGAGACACTTATAAACCTTGTACAATTGACATTGCTAAAGCATGCTCGATGAAAAGTTGCTAAAAATTACAGCAGTCCAACGATACAGTAGCTGTCCAACGATACAGTAGCTCATCGAATTGAAGATTTACGATGAACCCTCGAATATTTTCTCTTATGTTGCTCTTATTTTCCCTTTCTCTGACGACAAATACAACTGGTGCTGAAATATTCGATGTCGTGAATAACTTTTTTTAATCACATGGCTTATCCTGGAACAACTGTGTTGTCATTTGCACTGAAGGTGCAAAAGCAATAGTAGGTAAACTGGAACAGTTTACCTACTATTGCTTTAGGTAAACTGGAACAGTTTACCTACTGTTGCTTTTGCACCTTCTGTGTGGCAGCAAGTGTACTAGTAGTCATTGTAATCTTCGCCACAAAGTGCTCACAGTAAAAAAAAAATGCCAGTTTCACTCAAGAATGTCCTGGATAAAGCTGTAAAAATCATCAATTTCATTAAATTTCGACTACTGAGTACACGGCTTTTATTCTGTGTGACGAAATGGGATGCACTCATGAAGCACACCGAAGTGCGATGGTTGTCTCGAGAGAAAGCACTTGTGTGATTGATTGAGTTGCAAGCTGAACTAGCCCCTTTTTTCATAAAACATCGGTTTTATTTGAAGGAACGACTGACAGACAAACTATGATTATTCCAACTTGGATATCTGGTAGACATTTTCATGAAAACAAACGAAGTAAGTCTGTCTTTCCAAGGAAAACAACTAACAGTATTTGTTGCGAATGATAAAATTTTACCTTAAGTGAAAATTAGAATTTTGGATAACTTGTCTGCCACCGTGAACTTGACAGCTTCCCAATATTTAGTCTTTTTTGATGAGATTGGCGGTGATATTAACGAATGTGTTGTGTCAACATTTGGAAGATTGCATAACTCTGTGCAGCAATATTTTCCGAATGACCAAGACAATGTTACAAAAGCCATACATGGATAAAAGATCCATTCAAAATGCGGATAGACCAATCGATTTTAATGTAATGGAGTACGAAAAGTTCATTGATATGGCTTCAGATTCCACATCGCAACAAACATTTGAAAAACTACTACAACCTACAGTTTTGGTGCAGTATCAAAGAAGAATATCTAGATTATCGGCAAAAAGCTGTTAAAATACTGTTCAAGTCCCAACATTAGGTTGTGATGATCTCCAAGAATCATCACAACCTAATGTTGGGACTTTATAGAATGAGATAACTTCATGGTATTGCATTGTGATATGGACATTACATTGAGAACGAATTGACTCTCTACGAAGGAATCTGAGATTATTGTACGAGGGGTGACACACTTTTGCCACCGTCGTACCCACGTATTAAATGCTTCTTGCAAGCCATTTTTCGAAAGACGGCGAAGTGCTTCCATTGTGGCTATGCAAGCATCGTTGGGTCTGACGCGAAACGCTTGCCGTTCAGAGCTTTCTTCAGATATGAAACGGAAAGAAATCACATGGCTAAGTCCGGTGAGAAAGGGGACTGTGGCAGACTCTTGGCACCTATGACAGTGATCACTGCCTGCACAATATTAGCCGTATGGGGCTTGGCATTGTCTTGATGGAGATACCACTTAACACCAGTAAGTTCGGTCACACCGGAATATGGCCATCCTGCTAAGAAACTCATTACCATACGCTTCATTCATCTCTTTAACTGTTTCCGATGCATTTAAGACCCTTATGACAAAATAACGAATCACATATCGCCGTTCAATCTGTATGTCCGACATGATACTTGCTTAAAAACGATCGTCAGTGACACGCGGCTAAAAAAAACTCTCTTCGCGTAACACTAGCTCGACAAGTACTGGCATGCGTACACAGTCTGCTCAGTAGTGATCAGGGAGAGCGCCTGAAGCGACAGTTATGAAAAGTTCGTGCGTTAAACATAAAATCTAGCACCAGTCCGCGAATTAAATGATCACCCATCAACATTGTTCAGTGGCTCAGCACTGGGACTGCATAATACAATAAATTAAAAAAAAAAAAAAAAAAAACGGATTGAATGCAAAAGGAAATATGCGAATCCAGCTGTCTTCTATTAAGCCAGACATAAAGCTTTGCAGAAATGTAAAACAATTCACTAAAAACTAAAAAAAATTATTTTGTGAAAAATACAGTCATTTTTCTTAAACGAAAAAGCGCGTGGGTACCCTGTATGCACAAAAGATGTTTCATGTGAAAATATCTTTGACGAAATTCAGAACCGTTTTAAAATCGGACTCAAGCTATAAACGATGTAGTTTTTACTCGCCCAGCCTCTACTTCAATCTTAATGACTGAGTTAGCGTCATTTAGGAAGACGCGGGCTTGAACTTATACTCACGCCCTCTACTTCCTAAATGACGTAAATTTCGTTTAGCTTACATCGTTCATCGGTTTTACTTCAGTCCGAAATAACGAAGTAATGTTTTATGGTTACGCCCGCTACTTACTCTACCGAATTGACTGCAGTAGGGGTATTATGATAGTGACATAATTTGCGTCATTTCCGTTACACATTTTCGCCAAAGGGCCGAACACTGACTGTCGGACCGAAATTTAGTAGGTTCCCCCAGATGTTTTCACGTCAAGAATCAGCGTTAGTGACTGCATTAGTGTCATTTAGGAAGTGACGTAATTTGCGTCATTTTCGCATCGCATTTTCGTGACCAATTGGTTTTATTTCAGTCCGAAATTTACTAGGAGCCGCCAAAGATGGTTTCAAATCAAAAATATGTTATTATGTTTAACAGGTAATGGATTTATTGTTGTTATTTATTTATTTATCAAGTTATTTACGCTTAAAGTTAAATGATTTCTTCTTCTTCTTGAACGTTCTGGATTTTAGGCTTCTGAAGCCTGTACCATTAACTCTCTTCAAAGAACTGTTCGATCCATCTCTTTCTGGGATGTCCTCTGTTTCTGAAAGTTAAATGAATTAATAAATATATATTTACAAAATTAAATTTTAAATTCTAATATTAAACATTGATAGGTAGAACCCCAGGGGCTCACATCTGGTGAGTATGGGCTTGGCACACCCAGGGTCCTCAGCTGGATATCATCATTCTTCTATTTCTTGGTGATTCCCTTCTACCTCTCTCTCTCTCTTTCTCTCTCAGGGTAACTCGGGGAATTTTTTTTTTTTTTTTTTGGCTGGTGCAGCATAAGCTTCCTTACACCATGTAGCTAATAATAATAATAATAATAATAATAATAAATGCTTATAAACTAAAGCTCTTTGGGGCTCCGCAATAATTTTTAAAGTGTAAAGGGCTCTAGAGATCAAAAAGTTTGAGAACTGCTGCTTCAGATTATCAAATAAAATATTAAATATATACAGGAACTCCCCGACTTACGTAAGTGCTGCGTTCCATGGAACCTACGTAATTTCCCCGTCGGAATTTCCCCCATGCTTGTGCAGCACTCGCAACTGTGCTCGCTGAATCGATTGAATCAAAAAAGAAATGTTCGACGAACATGTGAATAGAATTATTTATTGTATTTATTCAATTTTTTATCTCATGCGCAGGAAAAATTACAAAAGCGTGCAATTTAAAAAAAATTTCAAAATTATAAATATTACAAAACAAGAGAGGAGACAGGCATAACATCAGTAAGATTTACCTCTCGAGCATCGTTGCCAAAATCTACGTCTTCAGCTGAGAAGTACGCCGCTGCGGAGGTTGACGGCTGTGGAGATTTAGAAACCTAAAGTAGAAACCTAAAGGCTGTTCAACCTTACGAAAGAACATATTAATCGATGACTGAACGGTGGCTTTTTTCTTTTCATCGTAGATTTCTTTGTAGCAAGCAAGCATATCATTCACCCCTCTGTTAACTTAATGTTCACTGTCAGGATCCGTCTCCTCAAACCTTGCCATCGCCATCTCTCTGGTGATGAAGTGTCTCGGCTCTTCATTTGGTTCATCCTGAGCTTCGTCAGCATTTTCTTTTTTCACTATCGCCGCCTGCAAGTCAATAAGTGCTTCGTTAGATAATTCCTTCTCTTCTTCCTCTATTATCTCCTCCACGTCTTTGGCAACAACCTCTAATTGAAGTAACTCTGCAACCTTTACAATCTTATTTGTAACCTCTTCATATGATTTGTCATTTTCAAACCCTTTGAAGCCTTTTACGTGCCATGTGCATATTTTCTTCCATGCGCCATTTAAAGAACTTTTTAGTAATTTCCGCCCAGGCCTTATTAATGTTTGAGATGGCGTGGTAAATATTGTAAGATTTCCAACAGTCTCTTAAAGTAAAGTTTTTCTCACCATCTACTGCAGACAGTGCCTGAATAAATGTTGTGCGTAAATAGTATGCTTTTAAATTCGAAATAACACCCTGATCCATAGGTTAGATGAGTGAAGTCGTGTTTGGCGGTAGAAATATAACTCTCACGTTCGAATTGAAATCATCTAGATGCGTAGGATGTATAGGAGCATTATCTAATGGAAGCAAAATCTTGAAAGGAACGTTCCTTTCAAAATATTATAAAGTTGTCTTTATAATATTTTTCAACCTCGGGAATGAAGCAGCATTTAAACCAATCCTCAAAGAGAGATATTGTTATCCATGCTCTCTGGTTCGATCGGAAATGCACGGGTAGGGTGGCTTTATTGATGCCCTTAAATGCACGAGGATTTCCAGAATGGTACACAAGCAGTGGTTTTAATCTGTAATCTCCCGCTGCATTAGCCCCAAGAAAGAGCGTGGCCCTATCTTTTGACGCCTGGAAAACTTGGCAATGTATGTTCGATCCGACATTTTTTTCCAATGCAGATCAGTCTCATCAAAGTTAAAAAATTGCTGCGTTGAATAGCCACTTTCATCAATAATTTTTTCCAACACATCACAACATTTCTCTGCAGCTGCAGAATCGGCACTAGCGATTTCACCGCAAACTTTAACGTTGTGGAAACAAGCGCGATGCTTGAACCTATTAAACCATCTGTTGCTTGCCAAGAACTTGGGTTGGGCTTCGCCGTATTTATCCTTATATAAATAAATAAATTTTCTGTTTATACTCCGGGACGACCAAACGGTCAGAGGAGTTCACAAGATAGATAGAATACAAGAAACAGCACCGTATTCAGTAGTCACGGGCTTGAACCCCGGTCACTCAAGGCACGTGTACTTACGCACCCGCGCGCCTGACCACTAGGCTACGGCAGCCTTTCTTTATAAACACTTGTTGCTTTTGCTTGAATGGTTAGACTCAAGGGCACTCGCTTCTGAATCTGATTTTCCATCCATATTATTAATAGCTGTTCCATCTTCGATATAGCACTTGAATACTGTTTTGTGAACACTCGTAACAATTTGTACAGAAGATTCAAAATTTGCGAAACCTAAATATTTGTACATGTCGTTAAAATTTCTTAATTCTTTTACCATCAGATTATTCAGTAAAAGTAATATTGATAATTAAAATGATTAAAGGTACTTATAAAAATAATTATAATAATAGTTTAAATTGTACATCTTCTCTTATTGAAATTCAGCTTTGCTAAGAATCGTAATGAAATTCAGCTTTGCTAAGAATCTTAATGAAATTCAGCTTTGACTTTAACGAGCGTTTTTGAAAAGCATTGTTTGGCTATAAAAATACGTTCAGATAAGGAATATGTCGTGTTAGCTTCATGAAGAACAAATTGGTATGAACCAGTTTGTGTTAGTGTAGCCTGACAACCAATGTTCTGAATGTCTAGATATGCAGAGTTGCATATGTTTTGTAAGAATTGCGTATGATTTTGGAAATGACAGAAATTGGCACTTTCATTTTAAGTTGCGCGGATTTGTAGAAGAAAAAGGAATTGAGAAATGCCGAAATAAAAAAATAATAAAAACAATAAAAGCAACGTAGAAATACTATGTAATTAAAATTATTCACTTCATACGTTTTTCACTTCGTTATTAACTGAAGGCGAATTCCTCTTCATGACTAATTGAGGAAGATTAACTTAGATAATTTTTTCCTCTTACCTTTTAACTTGGTGTTAACTTTGTTTTAATAGTACTTGTGCAAAATTCATAAATAAATTTAAGCTAAAATTTGATGCGAAGTTTTGCTTTTGCTATTTGTACAAGACAGTAATGAGAATGCCAATTTGGAACTTTATAATGAGCCAAAGGTGACCTTTTAAATAATTCATGTTGAAGTCCAGCAGTGCTTCGACCGAAGCAAAAAAGGAGTTGAGCAATCCGAGTAAGTACAGTAAACTACGTATTAATCTGCGAGTATCACAGAATTTATATTATTTTAGTAAAATAATTTGAACTATCCTATAAAACAACGTGATGCATGTTGTTAGAAAAACACAGGGGAAACTATTGTACTTTTCTTCGGTGCTCGTTTTGCAAGTAGTGCTCATTATTATCTTTGTAATTGGTGTAGTTTATCATCGGGATGCCAATGCTTCACATTATGTCCATAGTTTCTCTCCTAAGCTTGGTGGGGAACATCCCTTGGCCAACTCTCTTAAGGATTATTATCCAGGTAAACTAATATAAAATTATTTTTGATAAAAAATTTTAAGAAGTTTGCCTTTTATAAGTGAATTGAATTTGTGAATTATAGTATTTTTGTTTTGTTTGTGCATGCACAAATAATAAATACACCTGAACGTTGTCCTGCTATCAATTCATTTTTAAATGAAATAAATATTTTATACATTAATTATATTATTTATCTTCGTTACGTATAATAATCAATGGATGTCGTTTATACAATCGTATAGCAGAATAAATTAAACTAAATAATTTGAAGAAAAAAAAAGCCTCTCATAGAATTTCAATAACGTTGCTTCTGCAGATAACTCTGATAGTAGCATTTGAGTTTTCTATTTGATGTAAAAATGTCTGAATAATGTAATAAAAATTACCATTATTCTTTCAAAATGTTTGGTTTACCGTAATATTTTGTTGAGGATGATAAAACTGGTCTGTTTGTTTGTAACCTGAGTGATACATAAATTTGATGGTATATAGCTTTTTTTTTTTTTTTGTTTTCCTCCATTTTCCAGGTTACTATAAGTTTCAGTTCTTCTTTATTTTTCCCTTTGCCTGATCTCCTTCGGGCAATCATTATTTTGATACTGTATTCGCTATTACTACTGTAGGTTACTTGGTTGTTGTTGTACGTGCATCAGAAATTTAGGTCATATTGCACAGAGAGAGAGAGAGAGAGAGACTAATCTTATTGTCTTCGTGGAGTAATGTTGTTATTAGTTGGGTTCCACAGGGTTCAGTTTTGGTCAAATCTGTATTGATTAATGATATTGATGAAGGTATATTAGGCTTAATGTCCAAGTTTGTAGGTGAATACAATGTTTGCCAGGGTGAATAATGTTGGTAATGAAGACATACTGCTGCTGCAATAATTTAGAAAAACTAGACAGAAGGCCTGAGAAAGGGCAATTGAAGTTTAATATTGACAAATGCAAGGTACTGCATATGGGTAGCAGTTATCCAAGAGCAATGAACCAACTGTGCAGTACTACAGTCTGCGTGTGTAGCACAGTGGTATCGTACCGTCCTTCCCACACCGAGTGAAAAAGGTCCCCTATCGATGACACGAGAAACTTTAACATGGCTTTTTTTTTTCACTCCGTGGCTGAGTTAGTCGGTCTCAGGCGTTGATATCAGTGTTTATTTTATTTTATTTTTTTCCAGAAACTGGGTTTTTTTTCGTCCAGCAAAACAGGCAAATCAACCTGAGAACACACTCAATTTACAGACACAAATACGGGTTAATATATTGAATTACGGGTAACCCTAATATAATAATTTAATAATTTTGTGCAGTACTATACTCAGGGTAGTGGAAAATGAAAAGGACCTGGGGATGGGAGGGTAATTGTGCAATCAGACAGGCTACCAAGACAGTTATGGGGTTTTGTCAATGATATACTGTACAGGAATTTTATTGGCATGGATAAGGTGAGGAATATTGGTGAGGAAAGAAGTGATTGACAGGTGAAAGCTCCTCCCACTCAGTTCTGTGATTAGCTGATTATTGTGGAGGCATTTTCTTTCTGATTGTTTAGTGTTGTCGAGAAGCGGCGTACTTAGCATAGTAGGGTTTTTTATCCATCCTATCCGGCTGTTTTTGAATCGGAAAATGAGCTTCCGATCTGAAAACAGCGGCAAGTGGGGGGGGGGATATAAACCCTAGGCACATCAACATAGGAAGACAGTGAGCGAGAAGTGGGTGGGATCACAACTTGTCAATCACTGATTTCTCACTGTTTGGCTAGCCACCATGTTGGACGGGGTATCCTAATCTGGAGTTTTACCGGAGGTCATTGTCCCATTATATAAGTAAATGATCAGGCCACACATTGAGTACTATATACAGGTCTGGAGGCCTCGTTTTAGGAAGGATATAGAGCTGCTGGATCAGATACAGAGAACTGCAGACTGGTGAGGGAAAAAAAAGGGTGCTCTTGCCAAGAAAGGCTTGCGTTCTGCAAATTGTAGCGTCTGGAGACTAGCCACTGATCTGATTGGAGTGTTTAATGTTTTAAATGGCTTGTGCAAACTCAATGCTATGGAATTCTTCCTCATGGGCAGCCTATGCACATGAGTGGACTTAAATTGTAATTGACGAAGGATGGTTGCAGAATATATGTGCGGAAATTTGCTCTATCAAAAGGGTGCTTGATTGCTGGAACGAGCTTCCATCCGTTGTTGTGGAAGTGGATACTTCAAATAAATTCAATGAAGAACTAAACAAACTATTGGAGGGGATGGATAAATAAAATAGATTTTTTTTTTTTTTTTTTTGGGTTAATTCTGTATAAGCTTGCAATTTATACCTTGCAAAAGAGGAAGTAGTTCTGCTGGTGCTGGATCAGGAGGGTTGGGTGGATGGTTGATCTGTACAATAACATGTTTCGTCAGAAATGTCTTCATAACAAGTGTAGAATGGACGGGGACATTCTCTCGAAATTGCAACCTCACCTGGAAAATGAGCTTCAATAGTCTTTGAAGCACCTATACGTAGAACACAGCATTGGCTGTCTCCTATCAGGTACAAATTCTTGTGAAGCACACCCTGTTTATTTAAAACATGATTAGTATTGTCTTGATCCTGAACTTCAGTAAACAAGTAAACAATACGTTTTTGGGCCTTGGTGATGATGTTGAAGTTCACTGCATGTGCTGACGTTTCGTCTCTGGGTCGTACTGAAACACCGAACACTCATTTTCAATGAAAATACAGCAGAGGAATTAGGATTGTCTTGACAAATCTGGATCAAGCCTTCGTATGATGAATCTTTCCGTGGCTTTTGCTCATCCGTGTGGCTGTGCAGCAAAAATTTGAACAGACCTTCTCCCTGAAGCTTCATGCAGAATTTTTATTATTATTGTTATTATTATTAGCTATATGGTGCAAGGAAGTCTGAGGCTTATGCTGCACCAGCCAAAAAAAAAAAAAAAACAAATACCTGAATTACCTGGTTTACTGGAGAGAGAGTGAGTCAGAATTAGAAGGGAATCACCAAGAAAGAGAAGAATGATGATATCCATTTGACAAATCGTCTCCTTGTTCATATCCAGGGCCGGATTTACATATAAGCTAAACAAGCTACAGCTTAGGGCTTCACTCCATCTTAAAAAATCCTTTTTTTAATATTGTCACAGGTGAACTGTAAGGGAGAAAGGGCCTCATACATGTCATAGCTTAGGGCTACAACGTGTTTAAATCCGGGCCTGTTCATATCCAACTCATCAGTCATCATTCTGAGGGTCAAACGACGATCTCTTACCACAGTTCCCCGAACCTTTTCAACTCTGTCCTCATTTCTAGAGGTTGACGGACGCGTACTTCTTGGATCATCGCGAACATCCTCACCTCAGTCTTTGAACAGCTTACACCGGTAAGACTACATTTACGTACGTTTCTGTTACAGATTTTTACCAATTTAAAGGAAATTTTTTATTCGTTCTTGCTCCATTGCAAAATCTCTCTCTACCACTACCTACTACAACCAATTTCGTTTATTTTCGAACTCATCAAACATGATCTCAACAGCACCATTCCGTGAACTTTGTTGCGACACCTCGTATGTCTGTAACTGTATGTGTTCTGCAATCGATTTTCTGTTTGCTGGACGAGAAAGCCATGCTACTCCTCTCCTGAGACCGACTAAACTGAGCACCTTTTGAAAAAACCCAAAAATTTCCTAGCATCTTTGACGGGATTCGAACTGATTCATCCGGTGTGGGGAGGACTGAAATTATACCAACTACGCTATCCATGAGGGGTATTACCTCTGCATTAACAAATGAGCATTTAAAAATTGCTGTTGAAGTCACTGAGAAAAAAAAATTCGGCTTTCTCAAGGACAAATTATCGGTTTAACCAAAAAGTGAAATTTGCTTTGGCCAAGAAGCAGAAATCATTCTAGATATGGCAAAAATTGCGAATACCCTCAAACTTCACTGTCCTCAAAAAACACAGAACGACCTTTCTCTAGAAGAAAAGAGACGCATGTAGTGCATCTGTTGCTGATAGATAGAGTCAGACAACGCAGAAGAATTCAACATAGTCAACGACACAGCTTTGCTATGGACGAAGTCGTCCTTTTTAGATGGGCTGAAACCACTTTTAACAAATTTTCTGAAGTCCAAACTGCCTTCGAACTTCCTGGAAATTCCAATAATGTATGGCCGCCCTGACTTCCATTGAAATCTCTAGAAAGCAACTGATCACTGTAATTAATAAAATGTCCTCCAAGTCGGTTGTTCAGCCTGACCTAGAAGAGAGTTGAGAGAATCTCCTTCTTCCTAAAAATCTATAGTCCATTTTTAACTGATCTGATTTCTTCCTTCATAATTTCAAAGAAATCCTGTGCAGCAGCCTACGTCCAACAATGTGGAAACAATATACTGCAACACCAGTCCCCCAATACGAAGAACCCAAAAGTTTACTACCTTTTATTATCTAGCTTACTGCCAGAGTTTAATACAACTCTGGCATTCCCCTCCCTGAATAACTCCTTATGTGTGAATGTCGATGCAAAATATTCATTTAGTTTGTTAGCTACCTGAGCAGGATCATCAATAGTTGAACCATCGATATCAAGTGGACCAATCTGATTCATCCCCTTCCCTTCTAGACTTTACATAAGTAAAGAACTCTTTACAGTTATTCTTTGCATTTTTGCCAAAGATTTCTCTTAATCTGCCTTCGCCTGCCTAACCTCCTTTGTAACTTGGTTACAGACCAGCTTATATCTATCATAGGCTTCTGTGTCATATGTTAATTTATACAGGGTGATTCACTACCAGTGCGACAAACTTGCAGGAGGTGTAGGGGGCACAAAGACGAATCGGAATCACATAGCATTGCAGGGTCCGAAATGCCTTCGTCATGCGGTAGAGGATGTTGAACGGGAGGTCGCGTGAACAGCGATCCCGCTGGAAATCAGCATTTGCGAACCGGTTCCCGAGGCAGTAGGATGGACGAGTATTCAAACGTTGAACTGGCCGACATGCACCTCGCGTATGGAGCTGCGGACTGTAACGGGCGCGCCGCTCTGCGCTTGTACCAGGAACGTTTCCCGCACAGGCGTGCTCCTCATCATACGATTTTCGCACGTGTGCACAGAAGGTTACGTGAGACTGGTTGTTTCACGAGAGGTACCATGAATCGAGAGCGAACGACGAGGACGCCAGACAATGAGGAGAATGTCCTACGTCTTGCAGAAAGCAATCCGAGTACGAGTACTCGACCGATAGGCCAACGATTGGGTATTTCCCAATCCACTGTATGGAGGATACTGTCAACAAACCAAATCAGTTCATACCATCTGCAACGCGTCCAATCATTGGAGCCTGCGGATTATCCACTCCGGAGATCTTTTGCTACTTGGTTTCTTCAACAGAAACGGTTCGCAGATGCTGACTTCCAGCGGGATCGCTGTTCACGCGACCTCCCGTTCAACGTCCTCTACCGCATTACGAAGGCATTTCGGACCCTGCAATGCTATGTAATTCCGATTCGTCTTTGTGCCCCCCCTACACCTCCTGCAAGTTTGTCGCACTGGTAGTGAATCACTCTGTATGTATCCCATGCCTTTTCCTTCTGTCACATGTCTAATTAGTTCATCTGACTTCCATTTAGGCCTAAACCTTAAACAATATTTCTTTGTTGGTATGAAACGCCTAGTAGCTTCCAAGATTAATTCTTTGAATGCTTCCCATTTTGAATTTTCTGTTGGTAACATCATCAGTTGTTTCCACCGTACAGAATTTAAATACTCTCTCAGACAACCATAGTCACCTTTACGAAAGCAAAAACCCTTCCCTGCCACCTAGTGGTTCCTTTATCTGCAGATTCTTGATGCATGAAGAATCACTACTGATAATCAGATCAAGAGTGTTACTCCCTCTAGTTGCCTCCCGAACATGCTGCTATAGAAAACAATCATCCAATAAATCCACAAAATCCTTGCTAGTGTGTGAGTGACCAACCCACAAATTCCAGTCAATATCCGGGAAATTAAAATCCCCCATTATAAGAAACTCTAATTTACTGGCCCACTCTATTTCTCTGTATACAATTGCTCATTATACTCATCAGATTCATTAGGCCTATAACACACACTTTCTTTCATTTTTCTTTTCCCAGTGCTTATGTCACACCAAACAAACTCAACATTGCATTGTCCACCCACATTAATTGGATGCACTTCCTTTGATTTTATGTTTCTTAACTAACAGCATAACCCCTCCTCCCTTCCTGTCCTGTCTATCCTTTCTGTACACATTGTACTCCCCAAATTCCAGTTCTGCACTGCTTATGTCTGTGTGACACCATGTCTCTGGTATCCCTACAATATCTGCCTTTGATATCATGACTAGCACTTCAAGCTCATCGAATTTATTAACTATACTCCTAGTATTGGTGTACATGCAAATATACATGCACCTATTTCTACTCTTAGTTACCCTAACACAGCCCATGTATTTACTTGTTCCACTATGACTCCCAGCAGTCCTGGATTTTCCTATTACCTTGCTTTCCAGGCAGCTGCTCAATTGCATTTCAATAGAAGTTGTGCAAGAATCACTTTTACCTCTGCCAGCAGCTACTGTTAATCTATTAGTCTGTGTATCCCCGCAAGCTAGCAGTTTTCCAACCCATCTAACTCTGCCTCGATAGCATCAGCAAATATTCTTGCACACTTTCTATTTAAGTGTATCCAGTCCCTGTAGAAGCAGTCTCTCCTGTTAACAAGCACAGACCAGGCTGAGAAAAATTCTACCAATTTGAGCCTTGCACAATCTCTCCAGGGCAGAACTGATTGACAAGACTCTCATCATATACTCCCTCCTATCGTGTCTGGGCAGAATTGCAGACACTTTAACTCTAACTAATTCAACTCTAACTCAAGACTTGTTTTCAGCATTGTCTTTTACTTGTTAAGTAATTCTGCCAGTCTCCTACTCTTAATATCATTAGTGCCAATGAGTACAAAGTACAACAATATCACCCTTTGTGCCCTTAAAGGATGATATATGCCTTACAACGTCATCAACCTTTGCTCCTGGCAGACATGCCCTGGTCCTGTTCCATCTATCCTTTTTGCACAATATGTTCTCTGTTTCCCTGACAATAGAGTCATCTACAACAACTAGTCCCTTTGGGACCAGCACATTCTGCCTTGGGGGTTGCCGCTGTGTTGTGTGATGTTCAAGTGCAAGCTCTGACATTGATGTGGGCAGCTGGAAGCTTGGTGGGTCCCTCAATTTAAATCCTTCGAGGCATCCGCCCTGTCATTCAAGCTCTCATATAAGCCCATAACAATGCCGAGTTGGCACCTGATTTCCTCGCCCTCCTTAAGTCGCGCACACACAAAGACATTCCCCTTTGGCAATATCATGTATCATTCCTGATTGATCCACAAACATCAAACAAGCAGTGCATTTCAATAGACTGTGATTCAGAGGACAACCGCCCCCCCCCCCCCCTCAGTTATCCCCTGAGCCGCAGCACTTCCAATAGTTTGAGCCTTTTGCTTTGCTGTTCTGGTCTGAGACATGATTTCTATTCAAGTTCAATAAAATTCCAATACAAAATATAATCCTAAACCTATATCCCAATGCAGTTATAACACTATATATATGTATTTCGGTATCGAATATCATCTCCGAGTTACGTTATATGACTTTCTTATCCCCTGTCAACTTATATGTATTAATTTATGATGTTACTTTTGTAATAACTAGGTCGCTATATTTATTTAGTTAAAAAAGTACATTTCAATTGACAATGAAATTTAATAAGATTAATAAATTTTACTCATTAATTGATACTACTATACTCGCTATCTAGTTTTCGGTTAAACCTTACGCTAGCACACGTTGTATCTTTAGCATTAGCATTAGTAGAGGCATATGATGCAAGAAAGCAAGCTTATTCAGCATCAGCCAAAAAAAAAAAAAAAACCCTCTCCCATTTCACCCCTCCGTTCGTTCGAAATACCTGTCCAGTTGAGCTTTAAATTTGTTTAGGCTATCAACTTCAACAACAAGTGATGGAAGTCGGTTCCACCAACCAACCACCCGCTGGCCAAAGGCAAATTTCCGCACATCTATCCGACATCCGTCCTTCCTCAATTTGAATTTATGCCCTCTGAGGTGATTATTCTGAGAAAGATGAAGAATCCCATTGGCATTGAGCATGCTCAAACCATTCAAAGCCTTATACACCTCTATCAGATCACCTCGCCGGTGCCTAGTCTCCAGACTCTGTAATTTGCAAAACTTAAGCCTTTCTTCGTAAGAGTAACCCTTTGTTCCATTTACTAATCTTGTTGCCCTTCTCTGTACCCATTCCAGCAGCTCTACATCCTTCTTGAAATGAGGCCTCCAGACCTGTATACAGTACTCAAGATGTGGCCTAACCATTGCCTTATACAAGGGAATGATCACCTCCTTATAACAATGGCGGCAAGTTTCGAACGGTTAACTACGGACACAAGGTATTATTTACTTTCAAAATCTCGCTATCTAAATTCAAAGTAAACCACGGAGCTTGACTAGGTCTATAAGATACTTATATAAAATAATTTAATCTAACAATTAAGTCAATAAAGCGGCTAAGTATAATTAAAAACTTTTCGTTCGCGGGAGCTGCGAAACCTGTCCATACGTGGATTTGATACCCTTGCCGATACTAAGTAATAACCTACAAAATCTCTGTCTAAATTCAATTTAAACTAAAGTATTGTTACTAGGAATATAAAGCAACTCTAAAAAATAAATTAATATGCCAATTTAAGTCAATAAAAAAGCAAAAACCTCTCTATTTGCTGGAGGAGTAAAAACTTCGCCTGTTCACATGTACTCTCGCACCCACTCTCCAACTATCGGTTTATGGGATTCTAATGAAGAATACGCAAGTGAAATGACTGAGATAAGGGATTCAATGACAAATTTAGATATTTTGAAAATGCCGATAAAGAAAAACTTCAATGAGTGGCTTTTCTGTTGTTTTTGTAAAATTTGAACCAGGATTTCAACATCTGAGTAACGCAGATATTTTTACCTCTGATGCGAATTAACCCCAGAAGAAGAGGAAGAGAGTAAAAAAGTTAAGAAGCTATTGTCTCTGACATTAGGAAACATCTCCGAAATTCTCGAAAACAAGCAAAAATTAGAGGTCATCTGATTAAATATGTACGAATATACAGTAACAGCTACTATAATTAGAATAAGTCAGTCACAGCCCAGCACTGCGCTGTGTTGACGCTTTGTTAACAGGAGCGCATTATACCTTCATCGAGCCCCTAGGCAAAATGGAATTTGGGAGCCCTCTATAAAGAAAAAACTAATAAAGAAAATTTTCAATTTCATTTTATTGTGACAACAAAAAAAAATTATATGACATAAGAAAAATATCCAATCCAGAAGAATAATTCAGAAATAACACATACACTTAAACTAATAAGTATTTTTATACTACCTTATATGGATTTTTCGTGCTTTTTGGGCTGAGAAATTGTATATCAGTTCATTATAATCAATCTTGGTTGTGATATCATCCTCAATATAGATTATTGTCAGATTATTTAATTTTTCTTGTCAAAGTGAATTTCTAATATAATTCTTAACTCTTTTAAGCACAGAGAACGATCATTCTGCTGATGCGTTAGAAACGGGATTGAAAACATTAGCGTCAATGTCATCTGAATAAGTATTTATTAAATTACAGTGGCGGACAAAAAAACTGCGTCACTTGTGAATTTTGCAAATAATGCATTTGTTAGTTGGGATATATATCTCTGTGAATGAAATCCAATAAAAAGACCAACTGATATACCTAATTGCCATAAATACCTTCCCAAAGGGTAAAATGCGTAATTAATGAAAATATGAGAAATCATGCAAATGGCAATCATGACAACCAAACATACATTTTATTGCATTTACTGTACAAACTGAAATGACAAGTTAACGTAATAGTATTATGTACTGTAAATCAGCAAAATAAGTCTGCAATATTTTGTTGTTCCTCCTCGAGCTGTAATTACAGCCTTGCAACGATCTGGCATAGAGTTAATCAACTTCTGCATATACGGTTGTCCAATTTCGTGGTACCACACCCTTACAATGCTCTTCTGCAGCTGAATCTTACTTGTTGGTTTCTTCTGAGCAATTTTAGACGACATTATGTACCAGAAATTTTCAGTAGGGTTCAAATCTGAACTGTTCAAATCCGGGCCAGTCCAACACTGTAATGCCAGCATTTCTGAGTTATGACTGCACCTTAAAGGAGAAAGACAAGAGAAAATATTTGTGTAAATATGTTTTAAACTTTGTGAGACAAGAAGATAAACTCATCATTAAATCTAAATAGCATAAAATTTACCAATTTTTCTGTGTGGCGAGATGCTGAGTCCTGTTGAAAAATGCAGTTTTGGACGTCTGTATGGTGATCCCTAATAACGGGTTTCAGGCACTCCTCCAAGATAGTAGTGTAGGTTTCTGTATTAAACTTTATTCGCCCCACCCCTTTGCTTGTTATGCATCTCCAGACCATCTGACCGACGGGAAAATTTACAGTCAGTGTTATGCAGTCAGGATGGTATGCCTTCGATTTTCGTCTTCTGGTGTATTGCTTCTGGTGTATCTGAGCCATGAAAGTTGAATTTTGTGTGGTAGCACAGTGGTATCGTCACCGTCCACCCCACACCGGGTGGAAAAGCCCGGATTTGAATCCATGGGTGACGCGAGGAACTTTATTGGTTTTTTTTCACTCCGTGGCTCAGTTAGTCAGTCTCAAGCGTAGATAGCTAGGTTTTTTCCCTCAGAAACTGGGGTGTTTTCGTCCAGTAAACAGGCAAATCGACCAGAGAACACACGCAATTTAGAGACAAAATAAATATATGGGTAGATGTAATCATTTAAGGGGGACCCTAATATCATAATTTTTTTTTTTTTTTTTTTTTTTGCAGGTTGAATTTCGATTCGTCAGAAAAGATGACAGTGTCCCATCGCTCTTTTGTCCATGAAAAATGCGTTTTAGCCGAAGCAAGTCGCTTCTTCCTCATTTGTTGGGTCAACAGAGGTTTCTTGGGCCGATAGGCATGCAGACCACATTCCGAATGCTGTCTTTGGACAGTTGGTCCACTGGTTAAAACACCATCTCAAAGTCCAGTTTTAGATCAGGAGCACTAGCATGCCGATTAATAAGTTTCAAATATCGATCTTGGGAAGGCGTAGTCACTCTCTAATGGCCTGATCCGGGTCTTCACTTAACATCACCGGTTTCACGCTTTAATTTCAGCGCCCGAGATACTGTTGACTGGTGGTAGCCTATTTTTCAGTGATAGCATGCGTAGAAAGCCCTTCCTGGGACAGAGCAACAGCTACACTTTTTTTTTTTCTTAGTGTCAACCGAACATATGGAGCCATGCTTACACCTCCGCAAAACAAGGTATTAGTGAGCGCGTATACCCTTCCAACGCCGTATTTATAGAAGCGAATTATGCAATACCTTGCAATTATTGTCTGATGCAATAGAAGCGTTATCAGACGCAATACCTTTGCTTTCCGACAAACAAAATGACTGTAATCAAAAAATATCTTGTACGTTTCACTGCAAATGTTACTTTTTTTTAAGGTGATGCAGTTTTTTTGTCCGCCATTGTATATAATGACAATGATTTTAAAAGATTTACAGCATGTTGTAAATTCGAATCTTTATTTTGAAGATTTTCAAATTCGTTCGCAAATATATTTTTCTCTTCCACTTTCAATTACTATCATAGCCTTTGAGGAGCTTTAGCTGCATTTTGCTGCTAGTTCAGATAAGCGGTCTCCTGCGTTCTTCGTGGGAACACCCTTAAGCATAATTCTGTCAGGGGCGCTGGTTCCATACAAGGAAGTGTTTACTTTTTCAATTAACTTAACTATTTAAAGAAGAACTGAATATAAAATTTCATCAAAATCGGTAAAACTATTTTTGAATAAAACGTAATTTTCAAATTAATCTTCAAGTTCATTGACCTTCAGGTAGAAAGTCAGTTTCCGATAAAAATCACTTAAAAATATTAGTAAAAAACAGCAATGAGTTTTTCAAACAGTGATTTTGGTGTCCCCCTCTGATCAGGGGCCCTAGGCACATGTCTTTTTTGCCTATTGGATAACGCGCCCCTGTTTGTAGAGTACACGAATGAGTGGGACTTTGAATATAATGATATGATAGGCTCTGAGAATATTGTCTTTGACATTAGGAAACATCTCCGAAATTCTCGAAAACAAGCAAAAATTAGAGGTAATCTGATTAAATAAGTACGAATATACAGTAACAGCTATTATAATTAGAATAAGTTGTTACATTTGTAAAACACAATAAAATAAAATATACTTGTAAGTTCAGATTATCCGTGCTTTCGATTATCCGTTTCTGACCCCAGGGGCTCACATCTGATAAGTATAGCCTTGGCAAACCCAGGGTCCTGAGCTGAATATCATCATTCTTCTCTTTCTTGGTGATTCCTTTCTACTTCTCTCTCTCTCTCTCTCTCTCTCTCTCTCTCTCTCTCTCTCTCTCAGGGTAACTTTGGAATTTTTTTTTGGCTGGTGGTGCAGCATAAGCCTCAGGCTTCCTTGCACCATGTGGCTAATAATAATAATAAAGAAAATCGAAGAAAGTGTACCGTCAAGTACGAACCCCAGGCAGTACTAGAGACCCCAATCCACAAGCTGTACTGGGACCGCGCCATAATAACGGATAGGACAATCCCGCACAACAGACCGGACATAACCCTTGTGGACAAGAAAGAAAAGGCTATCTATCTGATTGACATAGCGGTACCCAACACTGGCAACTTGCAGAAAACCCATGGAGAAAAATCAGGAAGTACACGAACCTAAGACAGGAGATCAAAGAGATGTGGCATATGCAGTGGCGGATTAAGGTCGGTTGAGGCCCCGGGCGCAGAAGAAAATATTGGGCCCCTTAAAAAAAGAGAGAGACAGTGAATATAAAAATACATGTATTTTTAATTACATGTATTAACATGTACAGTTATAAATTTGTCCAATGCTCCTTTCTGTTCGTTGGCAACTTGCTCACGTCTTTTTTTAATTTGTCTTTTATCAGCCCCTGATAGATGTCGTTTCATTTTTCTAGCTACCATTGGTAGCCTACCAATGAAAAGAAAAATATGAAATTTAATAGTCTGAATGATTAGAATACTAGAGAAAAGATTTTTCGTTATAGTGCAATAAATTAATGATTAATTAAAATTCAAAAATTATTCATAAACTACGAAAATCCAGGCGCTGATGTAACAACAGGAATTAATTTTATCTTAATATAATTGGAACAGTATACGATATACGCGTATTTGCGTATATCGTAAGTCTGCACTGTAGGAGAATCTTTGTAAGTACAAAGTAGAAAATACGATTTTATTGCTCCGATGAGCGGTAGCGCAGCCGCGCGGGGCCTATGCAGCGTAGTATGTGTATAGTATGCAGCGTAGTAATGAAATAATGAAAATAAGCGAATATAAACATACTATCAGGTTTTACCGCCGATTGTAAACTTGTACATAATTAAAATTGCACATATGAAACCAAACTTGGTGTCATTAGAAAAAAATGTAAAGTTGGGGTTTTGCGGGGCCCTTCAGAAGTCGGGGCCCAGGGCGCGCGCCCGGTGCGCTCGCCGTTAAATCCGCCTCTGGGCATATGCAACAAGTAACGACCATCCCGATCATCGTGTCAACCACAGGTATAGTGGCAAAGACCCTACATAACAGCCTAGCAGCAATAGGTCTCCCAACGAACACCTACAAGGTACTCCAGAAAGTCGCAATCCTAAACACCTGTAGGATAGTCAGAGAGTTCCTCGACCAACAGTAACACAAACATAACAACAAACACCCTGTGTACTTCGTAGCAATACCCGTCACGAGGTAGAACCCCCAGTCAGGGAGACATAATATAAGAGCAATAATAATAATAATAATAATAATATCCGTTACGCAAAAGTGGTTTTTCTTTTGCGTAACGTAAGCGTTAGGGAAAGTTATCCGTCGGGATGGGAGAATAATATATTTTTTATTTCTTTTTATTATTCATGTTTTATTTCATTCTATCTGTATCAAATATCTGAGTGGCCCAGTGGTTAAAGCCCTTGCCTTAAATTTCTTCTGTATCACTATACTGTTATTAATTCTCTTTGTTAATATTCCTGCTTTTTATTCCAATCCTTTTGTATGTTTTTCAAGTAATATTTCATTTGTCCAAATGTTTTTCATACCATTCCATTTGTATTGTATGGTTTTTATTTCTCTTTTTTAATATTCTCTATTTTTAATTAATGGTTATACTGCTTGTATGTTCTTCAAGTAATATTCCAAGCATATGCGAGCTCGTATGGTCACTTGTAGAAATCAAGGGGATTGCAGACTAAATAAATGTAATAAATACGAGAGAGAGAGAGAGAGAGAGAGAGAGAGAGAGAGATTTTCAAAGGCCCCAGTTGAAGTAAATACCATAATTAATTTCAATTTGTTATAGCGTGGTATTTATTTAATATTGTATTTAAGTGAGCATATTTTTAAAAAATGGTTTTTAGAGGCAATGCTAATGTTTAGTTTGCACAGTATTCCAGGATATTCACATCATGCTTTGTGTTGGTTTTGGCTTCCTGATTACCCTTCAGCAAAAGTACGGCTACCGCTGCTTGGCCGTGAACTTTAGTTTAGTCTCTATAAGTGTTCAATGGGCTCTCATCATGCAGAATGCTTGGTATTTGAAAGATGGAATGATGCATTTGAATATCAAAAGGTGCGTATTCTTCCTCAATATTAAGGTACTATGTTGAGAATAAAGCAATTAAATTTATTTTATATTAAATATACGTTTATCATCATACATCAGTGAAGTTCATCTGTTTCAAATTCCCCAGTGTTCAGTACTGGGCTAATTGTTGCTTTCACTATTTAGTAAAGATACTGATATCGGACTTAATGACTAAGATTGCAGGGTAATTAATGACACTAATCAGGGTATGTTGTTACAAAAATATCTATAAAAATAAGGTAGTTGGGCTGAAAAGTGCCAATTGACGTTTAACATTGACAAATGCAAGGTAATATAACAGGTAAATCATAACCTACCTACTGTCTAGTACCACACTCAGGGTAGTGGAGAATGAAAAAGGTCTCTAAACTGTGTCGGCAAGTTGCTAGGACAGCTCATTGTGTTATGTTAATGATATACAGGAATTTAGCAACAGGGATGAGGAGGTGATTACCCCATTGCATAAAGTAATAGCCAGGCTGTATCTTGAGTACCGCATAACGTTCTGCAAACCCCAATTGAGGAAGGATGTGGATCTGTGGAAACTGGTGCAGAGAAGAGCAACAGGATTAGTGAAATGAACAAAAGGATGCTCTGAACAGGAAAGGCTTCAGTTCTGCAAATTACAGCGCCTGGAACATTTGCATCTGAGAGAAGTTCTGATTGAGGTGTTTCAAACTTTGAATGGATTTATATTACACAGATTAAAAAATATTAATGTCAAAAGAATAAAGACATTAGGTCATCTCAATCTCATCCTCTGTCCTAAAATTTCTTGAACAATATATCCTCTCCGTGATTACAGAATAGTTTAAGGTTAAAAGCCTCAGTAGAACGGTATGAACTGAATGCTTCTCAGTACATGCGTTTGACTTGACCATGTTCTGAGGGGATCAGGAAAAAAAAGAAGTTTTTTTCCTGGTGTTAGTTTGCTTTTCTCTCAGTAGATAGTGATAGTTGTAATTACAGCATTTAATTGCAGATTTTTTTTTTTTTTTTGGGCTCGGGCGCTAATTGGGATCATTGATATGTAGAGGATACGTTTCCTCTCAGCTAATCAGAAGGTTAGATGTAGTCTTTGAATGTATCAATTGTGACGTCATAGCGAATTTTTGTGAATAATTTTAACGTTAAATATGTTGAAATGCATTGTGGGTCTTAATTGGGAAGGTCTATTTTGGTTATGCTGTGCGGGAGAGTCGTCCCCGCATCCTTTGGGAAGTTTATTTTGGAATGGCTATGCAGTGGGCCGCCCGCAGCTGCCCGGGGCCGCGGCATCCTGTCTGTGTGCGGGATAGAAAACCTTCCGGGATGAAAAACGTTTTTGTTTTTCTGAAAGATAAATTCCTTGCTCTTTCCATCTGTTGTTGAGACCTGAAAATAGAATTATCTGTATTCTTAAAGTTTTTCTTGACCAAAGTTTCACCTGTTCTTGAAAAGCTGAAAAATTAAACCTGTGTGTGCTTGAAGTCTTATCAAGTTTATCTACAATGATTGTCATTTTCTGAAACCTCTGTATATGTTGATGTGTAAAAAATCTGTTCCAAAGTAACATTTAAGATTAAGCAGTTGTTAAAAGGTATTACCTGTTCTTGAAAAGCTGAAAAATTAAAACTGTATTTCTTCGAAGTCTGGCAGAAAATATAACCTGATATTTATTTCCCTTCTTCGGAATGAAAATTTTTTTTTTTCTCCCAATGTACTGTTACCTTTTTTCTTTCTCTATAATATATATTTTTTTCTCTTTAATACTAAAGAATTTTTCTCTATAATACTAAAGAATCACCCAGACACAGATAATATTTATAAACTCCACCTGTTCTTGAAAGCTGAAAAATTAAACCAGTGTTTGTTCCTCTAGTGTTCATTTTGTGTTCATTTTTCACAAAACTATTTATCAGTGACTGCAGTTAGTTTATCCTTAATATTGTAATTTTGCCATTTTAGTTGTTAGCACAAGATGCTAATGAGAAAATTGCCAACTTTAAGTTCGACGTTTTAGCTGTCACAACAACAATAAAAGTGTATATTAAACCACATAAAGTATGCTTTTTTAAATGAGTTTAAGTGAAAATTACCAACGTTAAGGTTGGCATTTTAGGTTATTTTCGATGTTACCTCAAGAATAAAACTGCATATTTTAACATTATCAAGTGTGGTTTTTGACTCTACTTAAATTTCCAAAAACAAACCAAAACACACATATTACGATTAACCATTTAGTTTTGTCAAACAATTGAAGTGTGTATGCAAAGCCAACATGGTTTCCTTAAGTGACCACCAAATAACAGTTTTTCTCAAAAACTTAAAATTACCCATATTAACGTTGATATCTGCTTCTTCAGGCCATAAAATAACATCAACAGTTTAGCAATTTAAAAAATCATTGTGCTCATGTGTGTGTGTGTGGTGTGTGCGCGCGCATTTTTCCAAATGCGTTTTCGTCAAGTCTACTTAAACATTCTGAAAGCATTAAATTTGCAAAAATTGAAACAGGCCACTCACGTTGAGGTTTTTTTTTTTTTTTTTTTTTCAGAATATCAGCTTTACACATCTGATAGTGACATGTCTGTTTCGAAATTAACCTTCCTGTTAGATGTAAGAGCTAACCAACGTTGAAATTTTACTTAGACAGACTTTTGTACTTTGCTGTCCGGATTTAAGTCAAAATTAATTCACTTATTGTCGTAGCTTATTTTTCTCAACGTACAACACTCACACAGTACATTGAAATTGGCCAATCGGCGCGCTCGTGTTCACTCGATGAATTTAATTCCATTTAACTGGTATATAGGTAGTCGATAAAACTATGCTTTTGTAAATTTTATGTGTCTGTTTTTTTTTTTTTTTTGTTTTTTTGTTTTTTTCGAGATTTGTCAAATTTGTCAGATTTTACAAGATTTGTCAAATCTGTTTTTTTAATATTTGTCTGATTTGTCAAACTTTGGAAATTTTAAATTTCCGAAAACACTATGACAATATGAACTACGGGTGTGGAAGTTGAAAAAAGAGGAAAAAGGGGCGATGTTCAGAGAAGAGTTCAGGAAGGAGGCTGCACCTAAGTCAGTGGTGAACAGCGTGGAATCAGAATGGAAAGCATTCAAAGACTGTATTGTAGGACTGACAGAGCAGGTTTGTGGGAGGACAAGCAATAGAAGGAGATGGAAAGAAACCCCATGGTGGAATGATAGAATGAGAGAAGCTGTGAAAATCAAGAATAATGCATTTGGAATCTTTCAGAACAGAAAGTACGGGAATAAAGAGAGATGAAACCGTGAAGAGAGAGGCCAAGAGGATAGTTAATGAGGAAAGAAGACTATCGTTGGAAGAATGGAGTTAAACTCTACGACAAGATATCGACGGTAATAAAAAGACGCTGTATGGTATCGTGAGGAAAAGGAGAAGAGATGGTGAACAGAGCAAATACTTGATGGATGAAAATGAGAATCTAATAACCAAGGACGAAGAGATAAGAGGAACATGGAAGAAGTATTTTGAATATCTGTTGAATGTGCAGGACAGCCAGCAAAAGGGGCAAAGGCAGGTTGATCATAAAAGAGGGGATGAAAGCGAAGGTATGGAGACAGAGCAGACAGACTTAAGGGAATGAAGTAGTGAAGGCATGGAAATACATCAAGACAGGTAAGCCTGCTGGTATGGATGAGATAAATGGAGAAATGCTGAAGGCTACAGGCGAGGTAGAAATAGCGTGGACATACAGACTGTTCTGTAAGATCTGGGATGAGAGACAGTTGACGAAGGACTGGAAAGAAGATTTGATCATCCCATTGTTCAAGAAGGGGAAGAGGAAAAGAGTGTTCCAATTATAGAGGCATCACACTGACATCACACGTGAGTAAGTTGTATGTGTGAGTGATAGAGTGGCAGATAAGAGGAACGATTGAAAATAGGATGGCCGAGGAACAGTACGGCTTTAGACCTGGCAGATCGACGGTGGATCTAATTTTTTGCATCAGACAACTGATGGAAAAGTGTTATGAATACAATAAAGAATTATGGATGGCATTTTTGGATATAAAGAAAGCGTTTGATGCCGTAAAGAGAGAGAAAGTGTGGGAGGTTTTGAGAAACTTGGGGATAGAGGAACATCTTGTGGAGAGAATTGAGAATATGTGCACCAATACAGTGAGCAAAGTAAGAACAGTGGTGGGATTGAGAGAGCTTCGAAATAACATCAGGTTTGAGGCAAGGAGGCGTCCTGTCACCACTACTGTTCATAGCTGTCATGAATGATGTGCAATGTAGAGTGGTGGAACAACTTGGACAAGACCAGATCTAGTCTTTGCAGATGACATCTGGATATGGTAAGAGAGCAATGAAAAAGTGTAACGGCAAGTTGATATAGGGGCTAGTATGGCCAATGAATTTGGACTTGTTTTCAGTCAGGAGAAGAGTAAAGTAATGGTTCTAAAGAGGAGTGGCGAGTTTGATGGACACATTACAATGGAAGGGAAACAGCTTAAAATGGTTAACAACTTCAAGTATCTAGGAAGCACGATTAAAAAAAAACTGGAGTAATAGACGAAGAAATAAGTAGAAGGATACAAGCGGGTGGGAATTTCTATAGGCAGACAAGAGATCTGATTTGGATCAGGAACATACCGCTGAAGAAGGCTATATATCAGGCCTATTACGTACGAATTCTGACATATGCATCTGAAACTTGGACTATGAGGGAAAAAAAATGAAAGCAGAATTCCAGGGGCGGAAATGAGATTTGTGAGAAGCATATCCGGAAATACAAGACGCAACAAAATCAGGAATGATGTGATTAGGGAGAGAATTCAGGTTGCAAAACTCCAGAATAGGGTTGAAAGTTTCTGTTTGAAATGGTTTGGACATGTCAAGAGGATGAGCGAGAGGCGTTTTCCAAGGCGAATGTTTGATTTACAATTAAGGAACAAAAGACCAAGGGGGAGACCAAGAACGAGATGCCAGGACATGATAAAGACCAATGTCATTAAGAGAGAAAGAAATTGGAGTGAAATCAACGATGGAGAGAAGTACACGCACAGGGATGGTGGTGAGGCTTCATACGTCGATCCGTGGAATAGCGGAACGATGATAGATGATGATGATGATGAACTTACATTCAGTCGACTGTTCTTGTGTGCAAAGTTTGTGGTTCCTGCTCGCATATAATTTCCAGCTCAATCTACACCATTGAAATCAAAAAGGACAAAATGTGTTTCTTACTATGAAAGAAATTCTTTGTGACCTTATGAAATCGCATTAGGATTAAAACCCATAAGTGGACAGTTCGAGCCATCCGGTTCTCTCTCTCTCTCTCTCTCTCTCTCTCTCTCTCTCTCTCTCTCTCTCTCTCTCTCTCTCTCTCTCTCTCTCTCTCTCTCTCTCTCTCTCTCTAATTTCGTGGTTTAGTTGTTAACACAAGATGTTAAAGTGAAAATTACCAGCGTTAAGTTAGACATTTTGATTCTCACCACAAGAATAAAAGTTAGAATTGCACATTCACAGGTTAGAGGGTGTCTTGGACTCTTAATCTCTATAGTTGGGAAGGAGTTGGGGATTGCCAATATCTGTGCAAACGGTTTCCTCTTTTTGAATTTGGTTTAATGCTTGTTGTTGTGTTTAAACTGAATGTTAACTTAATGAAAAAAACTTTCAAAATTGAAACGTCAAAATTCTATCTTTGTTTTTCTCTACTTTTGAAAGCCGATATGTTTCTTACCAACACAAGATTGTATGGAATGCAGACTGCTGAAGGGCATCAGTTTGAAGAAATTCAAACGGTAGCAAACAACAATAGTTCAAAAGTGCAGGATATGTGTCGGAACATTAAAGGTTGATTTCTTACACGCTCCATATTATTTTCAACTTGAACTTGCTACTACCACAGAAAAAAAAAAAAAAGACTAATGTCACAGCTTCGGTAATTTTCATCTCACTTTCCTACTTGTGTTAACATTATTGAAGAATTCGGTTTTAAGGATAAGAAGCTGGAATAAACTTTAAAATTAACTGCTGAACTCAACTGGTTTGGAAAGATTCACAAAATAAACTTAACCTGACTCTTGACTCCAAAGAGCACCCGGCTGAGAGCCCCTAACCATTCGAGCTTCCACAGTCCTTCTCGCGGAAGAAGGTTGGCAACTCTGCTTGGGATGGTTAAAGGCCCCCATCTGGGTGCTGTTTGGATGGTTCGGGTTGCAAACTTTGCACACAAGAACAGTCGACAGAGTGTAAATTCATATTGTCACAGTGTTTTCTGAAATTTAAAATTTCCAAAGTTTGACAAATCAGACTAAGTTTACTTTGTGAATCTCTTTAAACAGTTAAGTTTATCTTCTTTAGCAGTTAATTTTTAAAGTTTTATTCTGTCAACGCTTCTTATCCTTAAAAAAAAAACAACAACAAAAAAAAAAAACACAGACACATAAAATTTACAAAAGCATAGTTTTATCGACTACCTGTATACAAGGTAAATGGAATTAAATTCGTTGTGTGAACACGAGAGCGCCGATTGGCCAGTTTCAATGTACTGTGTGAGCGTTTTCCATTTAGAATCAAGCTACAGACGATAAGTGAATTAATTCTGACTTTTAAATCCGGACAGCAAAATACGAAAGTTTGTCTAAGTAAAATTTCAACGGTGGTTAGCTCTTGTCTATGAACTTAACAGCCAAAAACAGGAAGATAATTTCGAAACAGACTCTTCACTATCAGATGTGTAAAGCTGATGTTCTGAAAAAAACTCAATGTGATTGGCCCGTTTGAATATTTGTAAATTTCTATCTTTGCGCATGGTTCCTAAATATAAGTGAAGAAAGCCGGTGGCCTGACATGCACAAATCATACCCAAGAATAAAATATATATCAACAAATAAGTATGATTTCTGAAATTTAAAAATTTCCAAAGTTTGAAAAAACACTGTTTTTGACACTTGATAATGCTAAAATACAGTTTTATTCTTGAGGTAACATCGAAAATAACCTAAAATGCCAATCTTAACATTGGTAATTTTCGCTTATTCATATGACAGGAAAATAAAAACTTGATCATGTTCACCCCTCACAACGGGTGATGCCTCTGGGAGAGTCGGTTAAAAACTTCAAAAGCTATGTTCCGGAACTGCCGAAAGGAAATTAGTCAGCTGAGAGGTCGACGTGAACACTCGTGTTTTCGCTAGTGATATTCAAATGAACAAGGGAATTAAAAGAAACTGCATTCTGTCTGTCGATTGAAGTTGTATACTGGTGTGCAAAACTTAAGGACTACTATTTCTGAACTTTACAACCACAAATTCTTTACTTAAGGTACTCTTTACTGATGAGAGTAGATTCAGTCTCAGCAGTGATTCTGGACGTCAGCTAATCTGGTGAGAGGTTGGCACACTATCACCCCTCAAACATCACTGAAAGGGATCGTTATGGCGGTCGAGGGGGTTCTCGTCTGGGGAGACGTTATCTTGGATGGATGTACACAACTCCAGATACTGGAAGGCGGTGCTGTAACTGGTGCACGCTACTGTACTGAGATAATCCTTCCCCATATGCGTCTGTTCCGAGGTGCTATTGGCCCCGAGTTCGTGTTTATGGATGATAACGCCACATCCCATCGCACTGCAGCTATTGATATGCTTTTGGAAAGTGAGGACATTGTTCGAATGCATTGGCCTGCCCGTTCCAGTGATCTAAATCCCATCGAACACATATGGGACGCTTTGGGGAATGCTTAGCAGCATGTCCACACCCACCAGAAAATGTTCACCAGCTGAAGATGGCGCTGACAAAGGAATGGATGATGTTACCACAAGAACTTATCAACAACATTTTTCTAAGTATGGACAGGCGGTGCAAAGCCTGCATCGACATTAGGGGTGGATCTATCTCCTACTGAGGCCCACCTCTTCCCTTTGTTCCATCTTTGGCAGTGATGCATCTGTATCATGGCAGCCAGTGCTATGTTGCCATTTTTGAATAAACTACCTCTGTACCGTTTTGATTCCGTTGTTGTGTCGGTGTTCTTCATCATTTCTGTACTCACGAGGTTCCTTTGGTATGTTTTCCCCATATGCAGGCCACTCCTATGAGAAGCTACAGGTGAAGGACCTGACTGGTCCTTAAATTTTGCACACCAGTGTATATGTATGTGCTTTCATCCAGATAAGTGGAAAAATGTGTTCTTTTTTTTTTTTTTTTTTTTGTTTGCTTAACAATGTGTAGCCTTGTGATACAGTTAACATGGAGATGACTATATTTCCAATGAATAATACGAAAATCTTGAAATGTATGTGAATTATCGTTTTATGTGTTTGTGCTTTGCGAAGCAACTGCACAATTCTGCTTCCACAGTGGAGCAGTCCTGGTGAGTTTTTGATTCAGTTTGACTGCACGATTCCAAAACAAAAGCCTAAGTGTCAATATCATTATTAAGTTGTTAATTACTTTTTGGCTCTTAGTAAACATAGGAGCTGATAACATTTTGTAAATGTTATCAGCTCCTATGTTTACTAAGAGTAAGCTGAAGTAGATTTTAAATTCAATCTAAAACTTTTAACTTTAGAAATTTTTACCATTAAGTCGATCCAGAGATTGTGAAAACGCGGACGCAATCGCTCATGCTTTGCAGATACAGTGGAATCATACATGAAAATGTTTTCAATCGCACACACGAGTACAATAATTTTTTTAATTGTTAAACTGTTGATATTATTTGCTGGCCTGTTCAGAAGTAGATATCAATGTTAATATTGGTAATTTTAAGTTTTTGAGAAAAACTGTTATTTGGTGGTCACTTAAAGAAACACATGCTGGCTTTGCATACGCACTTCAATTGCTTGACAATACTAACTGGTTAATCGTAACATGTGTGTTTTGGTTTGTTATTGTAAATTGAAGCAGAGTCAAAAAACCACACTTGATAATGCTAAAATATATAGTTTTATTTTTGAGGTAACATTGAAAATAACCTAAAATGCCACCCTTAACGTTGGTAATTTTCACTTAATTTTTCAGCTTTCAAGAACAAGTGGAATTTGTAATTATCTGTGTCATTCTTTAGTACAGTATTATAGATAAAAATAACCTTTTTAAGTGTTTCACAACTTTTTGGTTTTTTTTTTTGTTTTCTTAAAAAAAAACATTTTAAGTGTTTCTATTCCATTTTACCTTGGAATACGTTTTGAATGGAATAAGCTTAAGTTTTGCAAATTACAGTGTCTGGAGACTAGGCACCAGCGAGGTGATCTGATAGAGGTGTATAAAGCCTTGAATGGTTTGAGCATGTTCAATGCTGATGGGATTCTTCCTCTTGCTCAGAATAATCACCTGAGAGGGCATAAATTCAAATTGAGGAAGGACAGATGTAGGATAGACGTGAAGAAATTTGCCTTTAGCCAGCGGGTGGTTGGTTGGTGGAACAGACTTCCATCCCTTGTCGTGGAAGTTGATAGCCTAAATTAGTTTAAGGCTCAGCTGGACAGGTATTTCGAACGAACAGAGGGGCGAAGAGGAAGTGGTTATTTTTTTATTTATTTTTATTTTATTTTATTTTTATTTTTTGGCTGATGCTGCATAAGCTTGCTTTCTTGCATCAAATGCCTCTACTAATGCTAATGAATAGATTTTACACAAATAAATTCAAAATAAATCCAGACTCACTTGTGTTTTTTCTCATGAGAATTACAAGAGCAAAACGAACGGTATTTGAAGTTTTTAGATTTTCAAAAAAGGTAGGTACAGACATTGGGAGAAAATTTTTTTTTTTTTCATTCCGAAGAAGGGAAATAAATATCAGGTTATATTTTCAGCCAGACTGAAACAACTGCTTAATCTTAAATGTTACTTTGGAACAGATTTTTTACACATCAACATATACAGAGTTTTGAGAAAATGACAATCATTGTAGATAAACTTGATAAGACTTCAAGCACACACAGGTTTAATTTTTCAGCTTTTCAAGAACAGGTGGAATTTTGGTCAAGAAAAAATTTACGAATACAGATAATTTTATTTTCAGGTCGCAACAACAGATGGAAAGAGCAAGGAATTTATCTTTCAGAAAAAAAAAAACGTTTTTCATCCCGCACACAGACAAGATGCCGCGGCCCCGGGCGACCCAAAGCTTATCCACTCCAAAATAAACTTCCCAAAGGACGCAGGGACGACCCTTCCCCACAGCATAACCATCCCCAAATAGATCTTCCTAATTAAGACCCACAATGTACTGCAACATAATTAACGTTAAAATTATTCACAAAAATTCACTATAACGTCACAATCAATACATTCAAAGACTACATATAACTTTCCAATACCTGGAACCCGTTAGCTGGGAGGAAACGTCGAATCCCCCCCCCAGACATCAATGATCCCAGTTTGCGCCCGATCCCAAAAAAAAAAAAAAAAAAGATCTGAAAATTAAATACCGAAATTACAACGCACGCCATCTCCCGAGAGAAACACAAACTAACGCCAGAAAAATGAACCTTTTTTTTCCTTACCCCCTCAGGACATGGTCAAGTCAGCCCCTCAGGTCAATCATGTTTAGCAAATCTGGTTCACTATTTTGAAAGGGTATTATTCCCTAAATCAGGAGATCCAGCTCTCATGAGAGCTGGATCTCATGATTTAGGGAATAATTTCGACATTGGTTATTTAGATTTCAGCAACGCTTTTGACTCAGTCCCACATATGCGGTTGCTTTATAAGCTGGAACAGGTTAGAATCACTGGGAAAATCCTTAGATGAATATCAGGATGGCTTCAGGGCAGGAAGCAGAGGGTTGTGATAAATGGCTATTCCTCAGATTGGGGAATAGCCATTTATCAATGTAAGAAGTGGGGTTCCCCAAGGATCAGTATTAGGACCACTGTTGTTTTTAATTTCATAAAGGACATTGATGAAGGGACAGAGGGTGTGATGTCTAAATTTGCAGATGTTAAAATTGGTAGAGTAGTTAATGATCACCGTCAAGCTGAGCTTCAGAGAGACCTATATAGACTTCAGGAATCGTCAGAAAAATGGCAGCTATGCTTTATCCAACAAAGTGTAAGGTATTACACCTGGGAAACAGTAATTCCAAAATAACTTATTCACTTGGTGGAGTTCAACTAAACCGGAGGAAAGGGACTTGGGTGTTACGATACAGTCAGACATGAAATTCTCCGAGAATTGTAAATAGATTGCAAGGAAGGCCCATGGTGTCGTATCGATAATCTATCGAACTTTTGCGAGTAGAGATAGGGACGTGATAATCTCATTATATAAGGCTTTTGTTATACTACACTTGGAATACTGTGTTCAAGTATGGAGACCGCACCTAAAGAAAGATATCGAGCTTCTTGAAAGGGTGCAAAGACGGGTAACTCGCCTGGTGAGATTAGCAAAAGGGCATCCTTATGAAAAAAGACTTAGAATATGTAGGTTGCAGAGTTTGGAAACTAGACACCTTAAAGGAGATTTGATTGAGGTATTTAAGGCTCTGAGGGCATCAGTAAAATGAATGAGGACGAAATTTTCAAGATTATAAATGATGCTAGAACTAGGGGACATAAATTCAAGTTACTGGGGGAGATGTTTAGATTGGACTGCAGGAAGTTTTATTTTAGCCAGCGAGCGAGTTAAAATTTACCGGAATAAGTTGCCTACATGGGTGGTAGAGGCAGTTTGGGGAAATTCATAGGTCATCTGGACAATACCTTCGGATGAGGGAAACGCATAAGATGATAGGTTTAATTTCCTTTTCTTTTATTAATTATTAGTTGTTGTTTTTTTATCATTGTTTTATTTGGGTTGGTTTTTTTTTTTTTTTTTTTCTGGCTGGTGCCGCATAAGCCATAGGCTTCCTTGCACCATGCGGCCATTACTAATACTAATACGCGTGTACTGAGAAGCATTCGGTTCATACCGTGCTCCGATACTACTGGCTTCAGGTTACATAGGGAGTTAACTAGTATACAAGTTAATGCAATTGCATCATTTCTGTACGTAGCCAAGCGCTTATAAACTGGCATGTACTTAAGCAACGGGCAGCTACTTCAAGCAGATATAAACTGGCATTATTAATATGAGATATACTTAATGATGTCAGTTTATAACTACTTAAGTAGTTGGCTACGTACAGAAATGATGCAATTGCACTTAACTTTTAAGCTAATTCTCTCCGTGATTATTAAACAACCCTTTTCATTCCAAACTAATTAAGTTCACTATGGAATTAAAGGCAGCTCTATCACGGATGACGTTTCTTACAACAATTTATTTATTATAAATTCTCTAAACTCAAAAAAAAAAAAAAAAAAACCTATGCATATATACTCAGTGATCACTGACATATGATCATCCCATCCGTAATGGACTATGCCGTATAGCACACAGTATTAAAAAAGCATGAAAGATATTTTATGTGAAAATATGTTTGACCGAAATGTGAAGCGGAAATGAAGTAAATTATGTCACTTCCTAAATGACGTCAAAGCTGTCACTGTAACATTGATTCGGTGGGGTAAGTATAGGGCGTGAGCCCGCTATTTGCCAATGGAAGGTCAACGATGTCGTTACCAATTCCGGCCTGTTTGAATTCGTTGCACATCATCCTTTTCTCGTACTTCTCAAGCCAATTCTCTTTCCAAATGTCGGTAGAATCGTCACCTATGTTTTCTCGTTCCATTTTAAATCGAATAAATTTTCTGTTTATACTCCGGGACGACCAAACGGTCAGAGGAGTTTACAAGATACACAGAATACAAGAAACAGCATTGTATTCAGAAGTCAAGGGCTTGAACCCAGGTCACTCAAGGCACGTGCACTTATGCACCCGCGCGCCTGACCACTAGGCTAGGGCGGCCTTACGCTATCGCTGTATAGGGTATGTATATAAGTTACAACAACTGAACTCTCGGACATCGGTTAACAAAGCAAAATACCAAGCAGTTTCTTGACTACTAATTTCGACAGAGTTGAAATTGAGCATATCAATGCTTAATTTCTTGTAATTTCAATGATGGATACTCGTTTCCAAACTCAGGATACTCATTTATAATTTCAATAATTTTACGTTGTAAATTGATAATCCCGCGATTGTCTTATTTACGTATTCGACGAAATAAGCAGCATGAGAATGTTCTTCATGGTGAATTGAGTGGCCATGTTAGACTATAAAACGATAAACACAAAAGGATTGAAGAGGTTATGAAATTTTTGATGAGGTTCTCGTTTCAGAAAGACTTTTGCCAGAGTGATGCTAGCTCGAAGTAAATCTATATTTTATAATTCCGAATGAATGCGATTTTCTTTAAAGAAGTGATCGATGCTAGTATATGCGTTGCCCTCTAGATTCTTCCACGATTTCTTGTATTCAGCATTATATTTGACTCGTCGAGTGTCTGCTTTTGGCATAGGAATTACAATCATCGTGATGGCATAAATGGAGCTTCAAAACTCCAAACTCATAAACAAGTAAAAGTATGTTTATGAGTTTGAACTTTCTTCAATAGGTACAATTTCACTACGTGTAAGAGCATGGCGGTGTTCCATGTCTTCATCAAAGAATGCTTCGTCAATCTCGATATCATACAGAGGATACAAGTAGATACTTTCACATAACCTTTAGATCTCATTTACGAACCAAGCCCTTTAAATTACTCGATTTGTGAATTTTTTCTTACCTTTGATATGAACGTTAACGCAATAATCGTCATCTATTCTCAGGGGGAAATCATCGATAATCGCATTAACATTTATAATTTTGCCCAAAACTCCTATTGGCCGAAACCATGTCTTAGTCTTCTAATTTGCATGAATTGTGTATATGAGGAGAAATGAGCCCCTCTGTCATTAAATCCAATCGAGGCAGATGAGGTGGAATAGGGTAGCTAAGAAAAAGAACAGGTGCATGTATACTTGTGTGTACACCAATGCTAGGAGTTTAGTAAATAAATTTGATGAATTTGAGGTATTGCTCAAAACATCAAAGGCAGATATTGTGGGGATTTCAGAGACGTGGTGTCACACAGATATAAGGAATGCAGAACTGGAATTTGGGGAGTACAATGTCTACAGAAAGGATAGACAGGATAGGAAGGGAGGAGGGGTTATGCTATTAGTTAAAAAACACATAAAATCCAAGGAAGTGAAGCCAGTCGACATCGCTGGACAGTGCAGTGTCGAGTCAGTTTGGTGTGACATAAGCATTGGGAGATCAAAATTGAGAGTAGGAGTGTGCTATAGGCCTAATGACTCTGATGAGTATAATAAGAAACTGTTCGGAGAAATAGAGTGCGCCAGTAAATCAGAGAGTCTTATAATGGGGGATTTTAATTTCCCAGATATTGACTGGAATTTGGGGGCTGGTCACTCACACAGTAGCAAGGCTTTTGTGGATTTATTGGATGATTGTTTTCTACATCAGCATGTTCGGGAGGCAACTAGAGGGAGTAATACTCTTGATTTGATTATCAGTAGTGATTCTTCATGCATTAAGAATCTGCAGATAAATGAACCACTAGGTGGCAGTGATCACAGTGTGCTGAAGTGGGAGTTACTCAAAGAGGTAACTACCATTAGGGGTAAAGGGAAGGGGTATTGCTTTCGTAAAGGCGACTACAATGGACTGAGACAGTATTTAAATTCTATACAGTGGGATCAACTGATGATATTGCCAACAGCAAATTCAAAATGGGAAGCATTCAAAGAACTTATCTTGGAAGCTACTAGGCTTTACATACCAACTAAGAAATATTGTTCAAGGTTTAGGCCTAAATGGATGTCAGATGAACTAATGAGGCATATGGCAGAGAAGAAAAATGCATGGGATACATACAAATTAACACGTGACACAGACGCCTATGATAGATACAAGTTGATCTGTAACCAAGTTACAAAGGAGATTAGGCAGGCGAAGGCAGATTACGAGAGATCCTTGGCAAGGGATGCGAAGAAAAACAGCAAAGAGTTCTTTACTTATGTAAACTCTAGAAGGAAGGGGATCAATCAGATTGGTCCACTTGAGATCGATGGGTCAACTGTTGATGACCCTGCTCAGGTAGCTAACAAACTAAATGAATATTTTGCATCGACATTCACACATGAGGAGTTATTCAGCGAGGGGAATGCCAGAGGTGTATTCAACTCTAGCAGTAAGCTAGAGAATCTTGTAATAACTGAGAGCAAAGTGGAGGAGAAACTGTTGAAGATAAACACAAGAAAGGCACCTGGGGTGGATGGGATCTATCCAGTTATATTAAAGGAGGCAGCAAAGGAAGTAAGCAAACCCTTAGCCATAATTATGAGAGCTTCCTTGGACTCAGGGGAGGTACCCATGGACTGGAGATGTGCAAATGTGACCCCAATTCACAAAGGGGGATCAAAGGCTGACACAAGTAATTATAGACCTGTGAGTTTAACTTCTGTTCCCGGAAAATTAATGGAGGCACTGGTTAAAGAAGCACTGCAGGATCATCTAGACAAGACTTCAGTTATAGCTAGGACACAGCATGGTTTTGTTAAGGGTAAGTCTTGCCTGACCAATTTGATTGGATACTATGATGCAGTCACAAAAGAACTGGATGCAGGGAATAACTTTGATATTATATACTTGGATCTTAGAAAGGCTTTTGATACTGTTGCACATGGAAGACTGCTGCACAAACTGGAGCAGTGTGGCATTGGAGGCAAATTGCTGCTATGGATAAAGGGGTGGTTGAGGGGGAGAAGACAGAGAGTGGTAATCAATGGACACTGCTCATCGTGGACTAATGTTATTAGTGGAGTCCCTCAGGGTTCAGTGTTGGGTCCTTTATTGTTTTCTGTATTTATAAATGATATGGATGATGGTATATCAGGCTTAATGTCCAAGTTTGCAGACGATACGAAGGTTGGCAGGGTTGTCAAGGACACTACTGACACTATGCTGCTGCAACAGGATTTGGAAAGGTTGAGCAGATGGGCTTCGAGGTGGCAAATGAAGTTTAACATTGGCAAATGTAAAGTACTACATATGGGAAACAGCAACCCCAGAGCAACGTATCAACTGTGTGGTACTACACTGACAGTGGTAGAGAGTGAAAGGGACCTGGGGGTGGTTGTGTAGGCAGATATGAAGTTCTCTGAGCAGTGCAGACGGGCTGCAAGAGTAGCTCATGGTGTATTGTCAATGATATATAGGAATTTTTCTAGCAGGGATAAGGAGGTGATTATTCCCTTGTATAAGGCAATGGTCAGGCCACACCTAGAGTACTGTATACAGGCCTGGAGGCCTCATTTCAAGAAGGATGTAGAGCTGCTGGAACGAGTACAGAGAAGGGCAACTAGATTGGTGAATGGGACAAAGGGGTGCTCTTACGAAGAAAGACTTAAGTTTTGCGAATTACAGTGTCTGGAAACTAGGCACCAGCGAGGTGATCTGATAGAGGTGTAGAAAGCCTTGAATGGTTTGAGCATGCTCAGTGCTGATGGGATTCTTCCTCTTGCTCAGAATAATCACCTGAGAGGGCATAAATTCAAATTGAGGAAAGACAGATGTAGGATAGATGTGCGGCAATTTGCCTTTAGCCAGCGGGTGGTTGGTAGGTGGAACAGACTTCCATCCCTTGTCGTGGAAGTTGATAGCCTAAATAAGTTTAAGGCTCAGCTGGACAGGTATTTCGAACGAACAGAGGGGTGAAGTGGAAGTGGTTATTTTTATTTATTTATGTTACTTTTTTTTTTCTTTTTTTTTTTTTTGGCTGATGCTGCATAAGCTTGCTTTCTTGCATCAAATGCCTCTACTAATGCTAATGCTAATAGCTGGATAAACGAAACAGTTGCTCCTCGAAAACCCTTTCCAGCTCATCCCAAAGATGTTCAATAGGATTGAGATCCAGGGAACTGAGTGGACCACTGCAGCAAAGAAAAGTCATTGTCATGTTTCTGGAACCATTCCATAGTGATTCGGGCTTTGTGCACCAGTGCATCATCCTGCTGGAAGTAACCATCTGACCGAGATTAAACGGTCAACATGAACAGATGCACTTGGTCAGCAACGAGGTTTAAGTACGATGCGGCATTCAGACACGAATATATAGGTATCAATGGACCCAACCTGTGCCAAGAAAACATTCCCCACACCATAACACTGCCCCTACCACCTTGCACAGTAGTCGTCAGACAGACAGATTCATGGATTTGTTTTCACCAAATTCTGGGCCTTCCATCAACATGATGCACCAGGAACTTTGACTCATCACACCAAGCAACTGTTTTCCAATCCTCGATAGTCCAGTGCTGGTGGTGTCACTGTGCCCACAGGAGGCGTGCTCTCTTGTTCTTCATTGACAACAAAGGTACAAGATATGGCCGTCAGCTGTTGTAGCCCATTCGCAACAAAGTGCGACTAGTGGTCCGTTGCGATATTTTGTTCTGCGCACCAAGGTTGTATTCTGACGTGATGTGCGACATTGTGGCCCATCTGTTTGCTTGCACATTTCTAGCCATACTCCTCTGACCTCTCTCATCAACAAGGGATTTTCTTCTGCAGGAGTGCCGCTGAGAGGATGTTTTCTGTTCGTTGCACCATTCTCGATACACCCATGAAACTGTGGTGCGTGAAAAGTTCAGCAGAACTGCCGTTTCAGAGATGCTTTGTTGAGCATGTCTTGCACCTACTACCATGCCACGTTCAAAGTCCATTAGAACACTCCTTTTCCCCATTCTTGCTACGGTTTGTACACTTAACTGAAACTAGAAAGGTCGTTCTGCTGCATTTATATCCACAACTGTGGTCATGTAACATGCAATGTGGCTTACATCTGGTGAGTATGGGCTTGGCACACTCAGGGTCCTCAGCTGGATATCATTCTTCTCTTTCTTGGTGATTCCCTTCTATTTCTAACTCTCTCTCTTTCCTCACTCACAGGATAACTCGGGAATTTTTTTTTTTTTTTGGCTGGTGCAGCATAAGCCTCAGGCTTCGTTGCACCATATGGCTAATAATAATAATAATACAATACAAATACAAATACAATACAAATTTATTTATCATTTGAATTTGTTTTACAATACAAGAACTCGTTAAGAAAAGTAAATTTCTTGACAACAAGTTGCAATTCATCAGTTAAATCAGTTTTTGCATACAAAATTCATTACACATAGTACATTCCACTCTGTAAACAGAGGTAGTGATTGATCCGCATTGAAAATCTATTCTACTGTATCATTGAGTATCAAAAATTTTCTTACTACGAATTTTAATTTGGAGATTGAATAACCTCTCCTGAGTCTGAAATCAACACTTGCCAACAAGTTATTTAATATGTTCATTGTATGCCTATCTCCAAATCTATTTAGTATCCTAGGGCGAGGCTTTTGGATTCCTTAAGTTGTGTGAAACATTTCTTTGAAGATTCAACTCTTCATAAATAGTGTTAAGATTTTTCAAGAATAAATTTAACTTCAGTTTTTGAATTGGATATAGTATTTTGTATTTTAACAAAAAATGCCTTCTCTTATTCCAAGAGTTTGTTCCCATTAACAGTTTCAGAATCCTGTTTAGTAAATTGTTTATAACCCTTATTTCAGTTATATTTGCTCTTGCCCATACATTTACTAAATAATTGTGTTGGGAGTCCACTAATGCATAATATAAGGTGACTTTTGTTCTTTGATTTAATTTATTTTTAATATAATAAAAGAAGTACGCATAAAATCTCATTTTTTTGTACAAATTTGTTATTTGCATTGCCCAACTTAGATTATAGTCTATCCATAACCCAAGGTAAAACAGTGATTTGAAACTTCTTCAACTGTTAGACAATTGCAATTCTGGAAGTTCTGTTTATGTAATTTAATAGAGGGATGAATGTCCAGGGTTTGGTGAGGGGGGTCTAATTACCAAGAATTTGTTTTTTTCAAAACTGAGTGCTAATTTATTGTCATGCAACCAATTTTGTACATGTATTACATCCTGCTGTAAATCTAATGCCATTTTTGTAATGTTCTTTCCAATTGTATATAAGATTAAATCATCTGCATAAATTTTTAAAAAGGAGTTCTTAATTACTTTGAATATGTCATTTATATAGATGTTGAACATGATTGGCCCTGCATGGGTGCCCTGTGGTACTGCTGTCTTTATATTGTATGATTTTCCCTTTGTATTCTCTACTTCAACTGTGATTTTTCTTTTGGTTAAATAAGATGTTAAGAGTTGATTGACTGTACCCCTTATACCATATTTCACTAATTTCTGTTTCAAGATTGAGATATCAATTAAGTCATATGCTTTGGTCAAATCTATAAATAAGATCATTATGAAGACTATGTATATAAAGTGCTTAGCATCATAATACACAGCCATTTCTGAATAAACAGAAAATTTTTAAGGTGGCATCGTTTTAGGTTATATCTCATATTGTGAATGCCTTCACAACGAGTTGCCATGATATTGCACTACTTCGAATAAGTAACGCTTCACCTAAGGAGAAGACTAGTGTTACTTATTCTCAGATAGGTACCACCACCCAGACAGCACTGTTTCAGGGCTATTTGGCCCTTCGTCAGTGAGTGGGTAGGTACCCAAGTGATGCAATGATGGCAAAAACAGTTATGAAGTATAACTCCACAATATGAGAGATGCCTGATGGTGTATGATACACCATCAGGCATCTCTCATATTGTGCCTGATGGTGTATGATACACCATCAGGCATCTCTCATATTGTGCCTGATGGTGTATGATACACCATCAGGCATCTCTCATATTGTGGAGTTATACTTCATAACTGTTTTTGCCATCATTGCATCACTTGGGTACCTACCCACTCACTGACGAAGGGCCAAATAGCCCTGAAACAGTGCTGTCTGGGTGGTGGTACCTATCTGAGAATAAGTAACACTAGTCTTCTCCTTAGGTGAAGCGTTACTTATTCGAAGTAGTGCAATATCATGGCAACTCGTTGTGAAGGCATTCACAATATGAGATATAACCTAAAACGATGCCACCTTAAAAATTTTCTGTTTATTCAGAAATGGCTGTGTATTATGATGCTAAGCACTTTATATACATAGTCTAAATTTGTTCGCAGCTTGAGGCTCTAGCCCTAAATGCGCCTTAGATCATTATGAAGTTATTGTTGTTCAAATGTAAGTTAAAAGAGTCTACTAAACTCTCTAAAATAATAACTCTCTAATAATAATAATAATAATAATAATATTAATAATAATAATGTTGTGGGACAGACCATTTGTGTGCACAGCTGGGGTGTACCTAATAAAGTGGCAGCACAGTGTACACACACATATATATATATATATATAAATTATTTTTATGTGTAGAATATAGTAAGTATACATATAAGTATCGAATTTAACTAATGCTACTAATGAAAATACGGTGTACCCTGGGAGCGATATGTGTTGAACAAAGAGTGGAAGAAAGGAAAAGAAAATAAGTGTAACGATATAAAATGAAAAGAACCAAAAAGCAAATTTTGAAAAAACAACGACCAAGACACAAAAATTATGAAAGATACTTATCCAGAATTTAAAACAAATACACCAACCGTTTAATTAAAATGGTTTAATACCAGAAACTAAAATGAACCAAACGATATTACACTGTAAAATGATATATGCAAGATTTACAAAATAAATATATACGATGAAACTTTAATATACAATAAAATAAATAAATAAATAAAATATTTAAAATACAATAAAGCTAAAAGCGATAAAACATTGACTGAAGCTTTCGGAGGCTTCCGCCTCCTTTCTCAACAACAATGATGTTAAATCAACACATCCTTAAGTAACAGGCTCACGGCACACGTGGTTGACCAGGCGCATACTCAATACTTCTTCCATATGATCCAGAACCGGAAGCGGCTAGGGAGCGTGGAAATATAAAACGCTCGTCTTTTGCCAGGACCACAGCTTCTAGTAGGGGGTGAAATCGAACACCCCTGTCCCTATTCATATTATTGTTCTCAGACGAGCCTATCCACAAACTCTCTAGCCACTTACGGTCCCAGAACCTATGCGCCCGGTCAAGGATGACAGCATTCACCGGGGAGACCTGATGATGTTTCTCCCAATAATGCTGAGCAATGGCGGACTTATTGAACTCTGCGGTCTGTATAGCTCGCATGTGCTCCCCCAGACGGTCTTTTAGTCGCCGTCCTGTCTCACCCACATAACATTCCCCACAGTCCCGGCATTCGATCTCATATACGACCCCACTACTGGTATCCCCAGGAATGGGGTCTTTGACCTGAGACAACACTGTGTGCAACTTCCGACCCGGAAGCTGCACACAGCGTGTCTGAAAGTCACGTAGCATTCTTGAAACACGATCTGACAAGCCCGGATAGTAGGGAATATAAACTGTGGCGACTGGAACGGACGATATTTCATGATTAGGCTCCACGCCTCTATTATATTTATCAATCACCCTCTGGGGGTAACCGCATTTCATAAGATCCGCCCTAACTCGCCCAATTTCTTTCTCTCTCTCCTCAGAGGTGCTACAATGTGTCCTAACCCTACCCAAAAGTGCCCTGGCCACGCTGTTTTTATGCTGGGCAGTCTGTGCTGACCTATAATGGGTGTACTGGCTCCTACACATAGGCTTCCTAAACACTGTAGTACTAAGCTTGGAGCCTTCTCTACTCACCATTACGTCCAGGAATGGGAGGGAACCATTCACTTCCACCTCTGAGGTGAACTGTATAAAAGGAGAGAAATCATTGAGAAAGCCAACTACATCCTCTTCTCTCCCTTTTTGCACCAAAGTGAACGTGTCATCCACGTACCTCTTCCACTTGCGCATAGGGAACTCCAAACTCTTGTAAAAACCCTATTTTCTAACTCTTCCATTGCCAGGTTTGCGACAATGGCGCTAATAGGAGAACCCATAGCTGTGCCGTGAACCTGTTTGTACATCACTCCTTTATACAGCAAAGTCGTACTCGAAAGACATAACTCTACACCACAGCATATATCCTCTACACTTAGGTGCGATCTAGCACTTAGGGTATCATCTCTTTGCAGTGCCACCTTTACACATTCCACCCCATGGGCTATGGGTATACAAGTAAATAATGACACCACATCTAGCGACACCATTATTTCATTCTCCCCTACATTTTGATTTTTAACGAAGTTCACAAAATCTACGCTGTCTTTAACCACAAACATGGACCGTCCCACTATAGGAGAAATCAGCTGCGCCAGGAATTTTGACAAAGCATAGGTAGGGCTCCCTGACTTAAGATGCAATAGGAGATTGATTGGTGTATCTCTAGGTAATATTAGTAGTAGACTATCCCCTTTACATTTAACATGTGTCAGGACGTTAGTTCATAATAGGGTTGGTAGGATTGCACATTTATATAAGATGAGGCACATTAGCAAATTCAATACGTTATTGGAAGAACAGGCAAATATGTATAGGGCTAATAAATCTAATTTTATTCATAATCTGAGTGGTAAACCTCTAACAACAGAGCAAGAGGGGCTATTGGCTTTAGGGCCTAAGTTTGCCTTGTTACCCCCTAAACCTCCGATTACTGAGACAGCTATGGGTATTGAGAGGGCAATTCGTAAATTGCCAGAACCCATTGCTAATCGTATTCGGGTAAAAGCCTCAGCCATCCTATGTCAGGCCAGAAAGGCTACTCCTAATCTCACCCGTAATCAAATGAAAGCATTAAAGGAACTTAAGCAGGATGAAGATATTGTGGTTCTGCCGGCAGATAAGGGTAGATCTACAGTAGTATTAAATAGTGATGATTATCATAAAAAAGCACTAGATTTATTACAAGATGATAATACATACAAGGTCATCCACAGAAACCCTCTAGCCGGTTTAGAACAACGTGTTAATAAGATTTTACAGCTCTGGCTAAAACCGGGTAAGATTTCTAAAGAAAAGTACTGGTCTATGCATGCAACGGGGTGTCAGCTGCCCAGGTTTTATGGGCTGCCGAAAACACATAAGGTGGGGGTCCCGTTACGACCCATTGTTTCTTTTGTTGGGGGCCCTACCTATGCTTTGTCAAAATTCCTGGCGCAGCTGATTTCTCCTATAGTGAGACGGTCCATGTTTGTGGTTAAAGACAGCGTAGATTTTGTGAACTTCGTTAAAAATCAAAATGTAGGGGAGAATGAAATAATGGTGTCGCTAGATGTGGTGTCATTATTTACTTGTATACCCATAGCCCATGGGGTGGAATGTGTAAAGGTGGCACTGCAAAGAGATGATACCCTAAGTGCTAGATCGCACCTAAGTGTAGAGGATATATGCTGTGGTGTAGAGTTATGTCTTTCGAGTACGACTTTGCTGTATAAAGGAGTGATGTACAAACAGGTTCACGGCACAGCTATGGGTTCTCCTATTAGCGCCATTGTCGCAAACCTGGCAATGGAAGAGTTAGAAAATAGGGTTTTTACAAGTTTGGAGTTCCCTATGCGCAAGTGGAAGAGGTACGTGGATGACACGTTCACTTTGGTGCAAAAAGGGAGAGAAGAGGATGTAGTTGGCTTTCTCAATGATTTCTCTCCTTTTATACAGTTCACCTCAGAGGTGGAAGTGAATGGTTCCCTCCCATTCCTGGACGTAATGGTGAGTAGAGAAGGCTCCAAGCTTAGTACTACAGTGTTTAGGAAGCCTATGTGTAGGAGCCAGTACACCCATTATAGGTCAGCACAGACTGCCCAGCATAAAAACAGCGTGGCCAGGGCACTTTTGGGTAGGGTTAGGACACATTGTAGCACCTCTGAGGAGAGAGAGAAAGAAATTGGGCGAGTTAGGGCGGATCTTATGAAATGCGGTTACCCCCAGAGGGTGATTGATAAATATAATAGAGGCGTGGAGCCTAATCATGAAATATCGTCCGTTCCAGTCGCCACAGTTTATATTCCCTACTATCCGGGCTTGTCAGATCGTGTTTCAAGAATGCTACGTGACTTTCAGACACGCTGTGTGCAGCTTCCGGGTCGGAAGTTGCACACAGTGTTGTCTCAGGTCAAAGACCCCATTCCTGGGGATACCAGTAGTGGGGTCGTATATGAGATCGAATGCCGGGACTGTGGGGAATGTTATGTGGGTGAGACAGGACGGCGACTAAAAGACCGTCTGGGGGAGCACATGCGAGCTATACAGACCGCAGAGTTCAATAAGTCCGCCATTGCTCAGCATTATTGGGAGAAACATCATCAGGTCTCCCCGGTGAATGCTCTCATCCTTGACCGGGCGCATAGGTTCTGGGACCGTAAGTGGCTAGAGAGTTTGTGGATAGGCTCGTCTGAGAACAATAATATGAATAGGGACAGGGGTGTTCGATTTCACCCCCTACTAGAAGCTGTGGTCCTGGCAAAAGACGAGCGTTTTATATTTCCACGCTCCCGAGCCGCTTCCGGTTCTGGATCATATGGAAGAAGTATTGAGTATGCGCCTGGTCAACCACGTGTGCCGTGAGCCTGTTACTTAAGGATGTGTTGATTTAACATCATTGTTGTTGAGAAAGGAGGCGGAAGCCTCCGAAAGCTTCAGTCAATGTTTTATCGCTTTTAGCTTTATTGTATTTTAAATATTTTATTTATTTATTTATTTTATTGTATATTAAAGTTTCATCGTATATATTTATTTTGTAAATCTTGCATATATCATTTTACAGTGTAATATCGTTTGGTTCATTTTAGTTTCTGGTATTAAACCATTTTAATTAAACGGTTGGTGTATTTGTTTTAAATTCTGGATATGTACCCTCCCAACCTTAGAGGCCTTTTTGAAGATATGAAAGATACTGCAATGCTATTTCTACCTTGGTCGTTGTTTTTTCAAAATTTGCTTTTTGGTTCTTTTCATTTTATATCGTTGCACTTATTTTCTTTTCCTTTCTTCCACTCTTTGTTCAACACATATATCGCTCCCAGGGTACACCGTATTTTCATTAGTAGCATTAGTTAAATTCGATACTTATATGTATACTTACTATATTCTACACATAAAAATAATTTATGTATACATTATGGTTGTAGGGTACCTTTGCGCTTGCAGTGTCCCTGATCCATAATTCATATTATCGCAATTCTAATCCATCTAAATCTTAATTTTCTTCCCCCACACATACCATACAGCTTCTCTATTTATTTTTATTTTTATTATTCGTAATTATATATATATATATATATATATATATATAGTAAGTTAAAATCATTGGATATATAGCATTAAGTACTATATGTATTTTTATTTAATTCACAAATTATTACAAATATATACAAATAATCACAAAATAACTCATATTATTATTTCCAGGCAATATAAAATATATTACCTGAAAATAATATTTACCTATTTCCATTTTCGTTTTTATGACTATCAATTTCTTATGTAGTCAGAAAATTGTTTTTTATTCTTTCTGAAAATGAAAAAAAAAAATACTTCAGGTATTTTTTTTTTTCGTACCACAGAGAAGTAAGATATTCTGTGCATAGTACGTTTCCAGTATATAGTCAGTGTTGCGCATGCTCAGTCAAGTCGGAACTTCCCGTCAGTATACGATTCATGCCAGGAGCTGGCGTTGACTCGCAACACTAAAGTGCAGGATTACCCGGCTGACCGCAGCTGGGTAATCACAGCTATGTTGTGAAAAAGGCCAATAAAAATTACGTCATTATTATTATTATTACTAGCCATATAGTGCAAGGAAGCCTGAGGGTTATGCTGCACCAGCTAAAAAAATTTCCGAGTTACCCTGAGAGAGAGTCAGAAGTAGAAGGGAATCACCAAGAAAGACCCTGGGTGTGCCAAGCCCATACTCACCAGATGTGAGCCCCTGGGGTTAATCAACAGGATTCGAACTGTGTATGGAGGTTGGCGTTTCTACCAAGCACAGAGTAGTAAGATATCTTACGACTCTGATGTACTAATGGGTACTGTAAAAAAAAAAAAAATACTAATGTTTTAGGGCAGAAAGCCTCAAACTATGACATTGGCTAGTTAATTTTCATCTTTACTACATATGTGAAGTTTTAGACAAGCCAAAGTTTGTATATTGGTATCATTACTGTAACATCTCATATTGTGGAATCCTTCACAATGAGTTGCCCTCCTTATACATAAAATAAGTAATGCTTCCCCATTAGAGAACACTACTGGTACTTATTTTCAGTTGAGTACCACCACATACTCCTTTTACCTCTGGGTACCTGCCTGCCGACTGATGAGATGCCAAATGCAGTATCTTTGAAACAGTGCTGTCTGAGTGGTGGGACTCAACTGGAAATAAGTAACAGTAGTCTTCTCTAATGGGGAAGCATTACGTATTTAGTATAAGGAGGGCAACTTGTGAAGGATTTCATAACATCAGATGTTACAGTAATGATTCTAATGTGAAACTTTGGTTTGTCTAAAAATTCAACTATGTAGAATAATGATGCAACGGCACTAACCAGTGAAATGTTTAATAAATTTGTACCCCTATAATTTTTGGCAATTGCTTATCTCTTTTTTTATATGTTGGTATTGTTATATTTATTGCCACTTGTTGGAATGTTCTTTTCAAAACAGTGTTTATACAACTAAAAAAAGAAAACCAAAATCAACGTTTTTGTAGTTTTTTAATGTGTGGGAATTGATAATATTCCTATGCAGTGGGTTTTTGGTGTGATAGACTTTATTGGGAGGTTGATTTATTGGTGCAGTACTTTGACAGCAACCGTTGCTGACATGTTATTCAAATTTCCTGAAAGCTGCAGTCAGCCTAAATGAGAATATTTATTCGGAATTAGGGGCTTAGAAGGGAACGGGCATTCGTTGTGTTATCAGACACTCAGTCTAAAACACTCTTTCTATTTCAGAAGATTTAGGAGAAGTCCGGTTGGTGCAGTACTTTGACAGCAACTGATGCTGACATGTTATTCAAATTTCCTGAAAGCTGCAGCCAGGCCAAACATGCCTCCCTAAAATCCACTCGTGCACACCTTCTTCATAGTAAGCCCTGTTATGTCACTTAGGTGGCAACGAATGTGTAGAGTGGTTCTCTTCAAGACGCTGGGTCAGCGTGAAGAGGAAAAGACCAAACCCTCTAGCACATGACAGCATGACGAAACAAATGGTCCTCAGTCCCCATCCTGTGGCAGCGAGAGGATCAGAGTAGAAGCAGAGGGTGCTAATCTCTGGGTACAACCAGGCTGCCATGCACAGAAGTTGAACTTGGCCTATTACAACGTAAGATCACTCTTTGGCGAAGATACGATATTAGAGCTGGAAAAGGAATTATAAAATGTGAATTGGAATATCATCAGTCTGGCTGAAACAAGAAGAAGAAATGAATCACTTATAAGTTTATCAAGTGAAAATCTGCTGTACACCAATGGAAACAGTGAAAGGAGCGAAGGTGGAGTTGGCTTTCTGGTCCATAAAGATATAAAAAACAACATTTTGGAATTCAAATGTACATCACCAAGGATGTCAAGACTACTACTCAGGATTTCTAAGAGGTACAATCTAAATGTTGCTAGCAGATGAGCAAGTACAACTAGTACAAGCAGACGATACAAAAGTCGGCAGGGTTGTTAATGACACTAATGACAGTACGCTGCTGCAACAGGATCTAGAAAAATTGAGCAGATGGGCTGAGAGGTGGCAGCTGAAGTTTAACAGTGATCAATGTAAAGTACTGAATATGGGAAGCGAATTGCTGCTATGCATAAAGGAATGGTTGAGTGGGAGAAGACAGAGTGGTAATCAATGGACACTGCTCTTCATGGAATAATGTTATTAGTGGAGTCCCCCAGGGTTCAGCGTTGTGTCAATTTTTGTTTTCTGTATTCATTAATGATATTGATGATGGTATATCAGGCTTAATATCCAAGTTTGCAGATGATATGAAGGTCGGCAGGGTTGTTAATGACAGTACGCTGCTGCAACAGGATCTAGAAAAGTTGAGCAGATGGGCTGAGAGGTGGCAATTGAAGTTTAACGTTGACAAATGTAATGTACTGCATATGGGAAGCAGTAACCCCAGAGTAATGTATCAACAGTGTGGTACTACACTGACAGAGGTAGAGAGTGAAAAGGACCTGAGGTTAATTGTGCAAGCAGATAAGAAGTTTTCTCAGCAGTTCAGACAGTCTGCAAGAGTAGCTCATGGTGTCTTGTCAATGATATACAGGAATTTTTCTAGTAGGGATAAGGAGGTGATTATCCCCTTGTATAAGGCAATGATCAGGCCACACCTTGAATACTGTATACATGTCTGGATGCCTCATTTTAAGAAGGCTGTAGAGCTGTTGAAACGAGTACAGGGAAGGGCAACAAGATTAGTGAATGGAACAAAGGTTTGCTCTTACAAAGAAAGGCTTAAGTTTTGCAAATTATAGTGTCTGGAGACTAGGCACCTGCGAGATGTCTGATTGAGGTGTATAAAGCCTTGAATGGTTTGAGCATGCTCAATGCTGATGGGATTTTTTCTCTTGCTCAGAATAATCTCCTGAGAGGGCATAAATTCAAATTGAGGAAAGACAGTTGTAGGATAGATGTGCAGAAGTTTGCCTTTAACCAGCGGGTGGTTCATTGCTGGAACAAACTTCCATCTGTCATAGATTTTTTTTTTTTTTAGGAGCATTAGCAACTAAGGCCATATTGCTCTGGGGATATGCGGTGGTCATTCTCTGACCTTTCCGTATTTGGTGGTCACAGGCTTGAACCCCAGTCTAATTAAGAAGCATGTGCTACACACTGCTGCTCCTGCCCATCTGGCTATGGAGGAGCCTCTGTCATAGAAGTTGATAGCTTAAATAGATTCAAGGTATAACTAGCCAAACATTTGGAGCAGGTGAATGAGTGAAGTGAGAAGGGTTGTTTTTTTTTTTTTTTGGCTGATGCTATATAAGCTTGCTTTCTTACATCATGTGCCCTTGCTAATGCTAATGTTATAATGATTTATGCACCAACATCGAGTCACAATGATGAAGAGGTTAAAGAAATGTACACTGAAATTGAGAGTCTTCTAGATGAGCAGAAAATCCACTACACTATCATTATGGGATGAAGGTTGGAAAGAGACAAAACAATGTAGAAAGGGGAACTATAGGAGATTTTGGAATTGGTGAAAGACTTTTGAAATTTTCAGATTCTCGAGGAATGTCAATAATCAACACTTTTTTCAAGAAAAGGGTGAACAGAAAGTGGACATGGAAGAGCCCAAATGGATTAACAACTAATGAAATCAACTTCATCCTCACTAACAGATGATATATCGTGAATGATGTTACTGTCCTGAACAAGGTAAATGTTGTAAGTGGTCACAGAATGGTAAGATGCATACTTGATATAGATGTAAGGAAAGAAAGGAAACACTGACTCGAGTAAATGATACGGTCTTTGAGATAACAGAAGAGGAGAAAAAGCAGTATGTACTGGAACTTAAGAACAAGTTTGAGCTTCTGCAGACTGTTCAGGACCAAGATATCGATGAGGAATACTACAACTTTCTGAAAGTGATAAAGCCCAAGAAACCTATAGGTAAAAAGAAATCCAAAGAAGAAAAAATTAGTCAAGAAACACTTGTCGTGATGAACCGAAGACAACAAATGAAGAGCAAAATAAACACTGACAACGATAAAATTGAGTATACTGAGTTATGCAAAGCCATTAGAAGAGACTGAAAGAGGACATAAGAAGATTTAACACAAGAAAAGTAGAATAAGCATTAAGGGAAAACAAAGGATTTAAATGAGCAGCCATGAGCAGTAATACGGAAAGACAAATTATACTGAAACTGAAGAATAGTGATGGTGTTCTTATAAATAGCAGAGAAGGCATAATTCAAAAAGCAAACGACTACTACAGAGAATTATACAAGGAGCGAGGGAATGATGCCAGCAGTGGGGAAGATTGATCACAAATTAGTAATGCATATGACATACCCGATATCCTTCCTGATGAGGTAGAACATGGGTTGAAGAAAATGAAGATTCAGAAAGCCCCGGGGAAAGATGAAGTTACTGTAGAGTTTTTAAAATTGGGACGAAGAGACATGACACAGAAACTGGCAAGACCCTTCACAAAATACCTTAGGAAAGACATGACGCCAACGGAGTGGAATAATGTAATCATAATTTTGCTGCATAAGAAGGGAGATAAATCAGAAATTGGAAATTATAGACCAATTAGCTTGTTGTCCCACATCTACAAGTTTTTCACAAGGGTCATTACTAACAGATTAGAAATAATACTTGATGAAAATCAACCGAAAAAGCAAGCTGGCTCTGGGACAGGAGTCTCAGCTATGGATCACCTTCACATAATATCACAGCTAAATGGAGAAACCAAATGAATATAAAACACCATGATGTCTGGCATTTGTGGATTATGAAAAGGCATTTGACTCCATACAGCATAAGGCAATGTTTCAGGCCCTGGAAAGACAAGACACAGATACCCCATATATTATGATTTTGAAGAAAATATATGAGAATGCTACCTCCTTTATTAGACTAGACAAAGACAGTTGTAAATTTAAAATTGAGAAAGGAGTCCGACAAGGAGACACAATATCTCCGAAGTTATTTACTGCTGCTCTTTAGGAAGCTTTCAGAAGATTCGACTGGTTGCAGAAAGGAGTCAATGTGAATGGAGAGCACTTAAACCATCTACGATTTGCAGATGACAATTTGATCGTAAGCCATTATTCCAAAGAATTAGAGGAAAATCTTAATCAGTTATATGGGAGTAGGAGACCGACAGAATTACTTATCAAGTACAGGTCACTGTTGAACAAAAGCAGACAATTAGGGTTGAATTTGAAAGTGTCTGCAATTCTGCCCAGACATGATAGGAGGGAGTATATGATGAGAGCCTTGTCGATCAATTCGGCCCTGGAAAGATTGTGCAAGGCTCAAGGGGTAGAATTTTTTTCAGCCTGGACTGTACTTGTTAACAGGAGAGATTGCTTCTACAGGGATGGGATACACTTAAATAGAAAGGGTGCAAGAATATTTGCTGATGCTATCGAGGCAGTGTTAGGTGGGTCGGAAAACTGCTAGTTGGGGGGAGACAAAGACCAATAGATTGACGGTAGCCACTGGCAGAGGTGAAAGAGATTCTTGCACTGCTTCTATTAGAATGAGCAGAAGCCTGAAAAACAAGATACATAATATTTCAGAGACTGCTGGGAGCCATTGCGGTACAAGTAAACACATGAGTTGTGTTAGGGTAGCTAAGAATAGAAACAGGTGCAGGTATACTTGCGTGTACACCAATGCTAGGAGTTTAGTAAATAAATTTGATGAATTTGAGGTATTGCTCAAAACATCAAAGGCAGATATTGTTGGGATATCAGAGACGTGGTGTCACACAGATATAAGGGATGCAGAACTGGAATTTGGGGAGTACAACGTCTACAGAAAGGATAGACAGGATAGGAAGCAGGGAGGGGTTATGCTATTAGTTAAGAAACACATAAAAACCAAGGAAGTGAAGCCAGTCGACATCGCTGGACAGTGCAGTGTTGAGTCAGTTTGGTGTGACATAAGCATTGGGAGATCAAAATTGAGAGTGGGAGTATGCTATAGGCCTAATGGCTCTGATGAGTATAATAAGAAACTGTACAGGGAAATAGAGTGGGCCAGTAAATCAGAGAGTCTTATAATGTGAGATTTTAATTTCCCAGATATTGACTGGAATTTGGGGGCTGGTCACTCACACACTAGCAGGGCTTTTGTGGATTTATTGGATGATTGTTTTCTACATCAGCATGTTCGGGAGGCAACTAGAGGGAGTAATACTCTTGATTTGATTATCAGCAGTGATTCTTCATGCATTAAGAATTTGCAGATAAATGAACCACTAGGTGGCAGTGATCACAGTGTGCTGAAGTGGGATTTACTCAAAGAGGTAACTACCATTAGGGGAAAGGGAAGGGTTATTGCTTCCGTAAAGGCGACTACGATGGACTGAGACAGTATTTAAATTCTATACAGTGGGACCAACTGACCATCAAATTCAAAATGGGAAGCATTCAAAGAATTAATCTTGGAAGCTACTAGGCTTTACATACCAACTAAGAAATATTGTTCAAGGTTTAGGCCAAAATGGATGTCAGATGAACTAATGAGGCATATGGCAGAGAAGAAAAATGCATAGGATACTTACAAATTAACACATGACACAGAAGCCTATGATAGATACAAGTTGATATGCAACCAAGTTACAAAGGAGGTTAGGAAGCCTTGGCAAGGGATGCAAAGAAAAACAGCAAAGAGTTCTTTACTTATGTAAACTCTAGAAGGAAGGGGATGAATCAGATTGGTCCACTTGATATTGATGGGTCAACTGTTGATGATCCTGCTCAGGTAGCTAACAAACTAAATGAATATTTTGCATCGACATTCACACATGAGGAGTTATTCGGCGAGGGGAATGCCAGAGGTGTATTCAACTCTAGCAGTAAGCTACAGAATCTTGAAATCACTGGGAGTAAAGTGGAGGAGAAACTGTTGAAGATAAACACAAGAAAGGCACCCGGGGTGGATGGGATCTATCCAGTTATATTAAAGGAGGCAGCAAAGGAAGTAAGCAAACCCCTAGCCATAATTATGAGAGTTAGGACCTCCCCTTGGACTTAGGGGAGGTACCCATAGACTGGAAATGTGCAAATGTGACCCCAATTCTCAAAGGAGGATCAAAGGCTGACACAAGTAATTATAGACCTGTGAGCTTAACTTCTGTTCCAGGAAAATTAATGGAGGCACTGGTTAAAGAAGCACTACAGAATCATTTAGACAAGACTTCAGTTATAGCTCGGACACAGCATGGTTTTGTTAAGGGGAAGTCTTGCCTGACCAATTTGATTGGATATTATGATGCAGTCACAAAAGAACTGGATGCAGGGAATAGCTTTGATATTATATACTTGGATCTTAGAAAGGCTTTTGATACTGTTGCACATGGAAGACTGCTACACAAATTGGAGCAGTGTGACATTGGAGGCAAATTGCTGCTATGGATAAAGGGGTGGTTGAGGGGGAGAAGACAGTTGTAATCAATGGACACTGCTCATCGTGGACTAATGTTATTAGTGGAGTCCCTCAGGGCTCAGTGTTGGGTCCATTATTGTTTTCTGTATTTATAAATGATATTGATGATGGTATATCATGCTTAATGTCCAAGTTTGCAGACGATACAAAGGTTGGCAGGGTTGTCAAGGACACTACTGACACTATGCTGCTGCAACAGGATCTGGAAAGGTTGACCAGATGGGCTTCGAGGTGGCAAATGAAGTTTAAGATTGACAAATGTAAAGTAGTACACATGGGAAACCGCAACTCCAGAGCAACGTATCAACTCTGTGGTACTACACTGACAGTGGTAGAGAATGAAAGGGACTTGGGGGTGGTTGTGCAGGCAGATATGAAGTTCTCTGAGTAGTGCAGACGGGCTGCAAGAGTAGCTCATGGAGTATTGTCAATGATATACAGGAATTTTTCCAGCAGGGATAAGGAGGTGATTATTCCCTTGTATAAGGCAATGGTCAGGCCACACCTAGAGTACTGTATACAGGTCTGGAGGCCTCATTTCAAGAAGGATGTAGAGCTGCTGGAACGAGTACAGAGAAGGGCAACAAGATTAGTGAATGGAACAAAGGGGGTGCTCTTACGAAGAAAGGCTTAAGTTTTGCAAATTACAGTGTCTGGAGACTAGGCACCAGCCAGGTGATCTGATAGAGGTGTAGAAAGCCTTGAATGGTTTGAGCATGCTCAATGCTGATGGGATTCTTCCTCTAGCTCAGAATAATCACCTGAGAGGGCATAAATTCAAATTGAGGAAAGACAGATGCAGGATAGACGTGCGGAAATTTGCCTTTAGCCAGCGGGTGGTTGGTTGGTGGAACAGACTTCCATCCCTTGTAGTGGAGGTTGATAGCCTAAATAAGTTTAAGGCTCAGCTGGACAGGTATTTTGAACAAATAGAGGGGTGAAGTGGAAGTGGGGTTTTTTTTTTTTTTTTGGCTGATGCTGCATAAGCTTGCTTTCTTGCATCAAATGCCTCTGCTAATGCTAATGCTAAACAGAGTTAGTAAGGATTTCGGACTAAAGGTGAATATGGCTAAAACAAAAGTAATGATGAACAAGTATGCCACAGAAAGGGATATAATCATTGAAGGAGCAGTAATTGAAAAGGTGAATTCATATACTTATCTGGTACAAATCATTAGCTGTAATAATGATAAATGGCTAGAAATCAAGAGAAGAATAAATTTTGGATGGATAGCATTCAGGAAATATAGTCACATACTGAGAAGCAATATCCCAATTTGTTTGAAACTTAAAATAATGAACCAATGTATACTCCCCACGATGACTTATGGAAGTGAAACTTGGGCACTCACCAAAAGAAAGGAAGAGAAGCTGAGAACTGCACAACAAACAATGGAACAAATTATATTAGGAATCAGACTGTTAGATAAGAAGAGAAGCACATGGATTAGGTAGCAAACTCAAGTAAAGTACATTCTTATCAAAATTAAAGAACTAAAATGGTCTTGGGCAGGACACATAGCTCGAAGACATGATGACAGATGGACTAAGAAAATAACAGAATGATACTCAAGAGGAGCTGGAAGAAAACCTGGAAGACAACAATGGAGATGGGCAGATGAAATTCACGAGTTTGTGAGTAGTAAATGGATGTCCATTGCACAAAACAGAAGGAACTGGAAAGTTAATGAAAAGGCCTTCACCCTGCAGTGGATATAAAATGGATGATGATGATATGAATTCTGGGATGAATGTGACTGGAGGGTGGATAAATGTATTTTTTGTAAATTTAAAAATAACTGAAATTAGTTTTAGATGTGAGTAAAATCGACTAAGATGTTAATATTAAAAGAGCAACAGCTGTTATTTATTTTTTTTTGTAATATACTTCTTGAAATCAGATTGTTCTTGTCTTTTCTTATTGGGACAACCATCCAATCTTTATTACAAGCATAAGCAATTCTGTTATTTTTAAATTATCAATGCCATATTAAAAGCAATAATAGTAATAATAAGCAAATTAATCATTTGCTTATTATTACTATTACCTATTGCTAACACAATACTAGCTGGTAGCGCAGTGGTTATAATCAAAATTCTCCCAACACTGGATGGAAAAGGCATGGAAGTGAATTCGAATAAAAGTTCTAAGATCCTATCCTCTTGTCAATGATACAAGAAACTTTTTATAGGCTTTTTTTCATTTCCTGGCTGAGTTGGTCAGTCTCAGGTGAGGATAGCAAGGCTTTTTATCCAGCAAAACAAGAAAACCGACCAGACAGCACACGCAATTTATGAACATAATATGCATTGGTTGGATGAGGTTGTTCTCTAGTAATCTTAATATGACAATTTCTTCTTATAAGTTTGTTAACAAGGAATACCTCAATAGATAACTGAAATAATTAAAAGAGAGCTGTCAGGCTTTCAAAATTGACAAAGAAAAAAGGGAAGATAGAAAAATGGTTACTTCAACGATCAGATATTATTTAACTCAGCAGTTATATGTTATTTAAATTCATTGACATCGGTTAATGCAACTTCAAATGATAACTTCTGGTAATGGTCAAAACAGAAGGAGGACAGCGTGCTAGTACTCCTGACAGGGGGGAGGGAGAGATAAGGCTTACAGTACCCACACCAGCAATTCTTTGAGGGGGCATGGCCAAGTCCTTTAATAGTAATTAAATTCACTTTTAATAGTTGGCACAAAAAAAAATCTTCAAAATTGAAATAAAATAGTTTTGCTTTATTAAATTTTTATCTTATTGAGTTGTTATATGTTAGAACTGGCTTGCTACTTTTTGACCCTCTCATTTACATGTGGACACAATTGCACAAACAAACATATATATTCAAAGATGAGAGCACCTTCATTTATTTTGCACCAGGGCCTGCTTTTGCTCTTGACTTCCTTAGGTGCAACAACAAAATTGATCAATCTGGAAGAATTATCTGAACAGAAGCATCATATTGAAAACACGGTAAAAGAGGAATGTGTAGAAGAAACTGAATCTATGGTAATTACTTCTGATAATTGAGATACTTGACCAGAACAAATATATAATAACAACAGACTTTATTTAGTTAAAATTGGTCCTGCTCAAGAAAATAATTCATTTCCCTGAAGATGATTCCAACCTAAATTTTTCACTTTCATACTATTATAGATTACTAAATAAGGGAGAAAAAGTTTTAAGAGATCGGCTAATTTATTCAAGATAATAATGCTGTGTATTGCTTTTTGTAAAAATATTTGTGATATTTTATTAGCAAGTAAAGGGCTTTAAAGATTGGCATCATGGAACCCCAGGGGCTCACATCTGGTGGGTATGGGCTTGGCATACCCAGGGTCCCGAGCTGGATATCATCATTCCTCTCTTTCTTGGTGATTCCCTTCTCTCTCTCTCTCTCTCTCTCTCTCTCTCTCTCTCTCTCTCTCTCAGGGTAACTTGGGAATTTTTTTTGGCTGGTGCAGCATAAGCCTCAGGCTTCCTTGCACCATATGGCTAATAATAATAATATTGGAGATATGAAAAAAATAAATTTCACATGGATTTTTTATAAAAAAATAGATAGAATTAGCAACTTGAATGCCAATCAGTAATTTTTAAAAAATGTTACTTATGCAATAAGCAAAAAAGGTAAAATAGTAATAGGAATAGTCATTTGTATAGGTCTGTATTTAGTAAAACAAAATTCACCTTTTAGAACAACTAACAATAAATTATGTGAAAACCAGTAATAGCAATTTTTTTAATAGATATTAATTTAGATTAATATCTAAATTAATAGATATCACTGCAAAACTAGATTGAATTAGTAGTGGTAGTGGCAAATGATGCAAGAAAGTAAGCATATATAGCATTAGCCATATAAGCTTGTTGAGAACTGTTGTTGCAAAACATATATGTTGTATTTGGGGGGGGGGGCGAGGGTTTTCTAAAGGGAGAAAGAGAGATAGAGACTAAAGCAGTGTTAATTCTGGGAAATTATTAAGCTTTAAACATATTATCAGTAAAAAAATCAACATTATTTTGATCATGATGTGGTGGCTAGTTGGCTGTCTTTTCCACTTTGGTCACTGTGCTGAGGGCTTACGAAAAAATAAAACACAAAAAATAGAATTCAATGATTTTATTTGAAAAATAAAATTTTACAAACATTTTTTAAATGCAGATTTCTAAGATTAATTCATTCTTTGGCTTTTTCTCTTAGTGAAATCATTAACAGCATCATCAAATTTTTATTACGAGTAAGTAATGGAATAAGTGTTGTAGAAATAACTTCAAAACCAAATTTATAGAAATATTTTTGAATTTCTTTAAAAACAAACAGTTAGATTTAACTGAAGAATTTTAATATCTTTGGCATAATGAGGTGCGACTCAGAATGAAGAGTACCAGCAGTTTGTGAACTGCAAAAGATGCCCCTGCCTGAGAAATCATAGAATTCTATGGAAAAAAATATGCTGCTCTCTTTAAGGAAAAAAATTTTCAAATAAAATTTAAATATTTTATAGCCAAATAAATAAATGAATAGGATGGAGCTGCCAAAATTTATTTTGCTCACAGGTGTAAGAATACTTCATTGGGGATTTTTCTCATTTTGCAGTGAAACACCTCATAGGAATTTATCCACCCCCATTCTTTGGGAGAATTCAAACTGGAAAAGCTAGACATCTTTGTGGTGAACTAATTAGTTCTTAAAAAGGTTGAGTATACTGATAGAATCCTGACTCTTGTTCAGACAACAGATGAATGGGGACGTATATTTATATTGAAAAGGGATGGGGCAGAGTAGATATGCAGGAATTTGCACACAGAGGACAAATAATTATTGAAATAAATTTTCACATAGTGTTTAAAATAGGAAGTTTAGCTAGTTTGAAGTTTAAATAAATTTAAAGATTTTTTTCGCTGACGTATAGACTCTCTTCTTCGTGTCATTTGGCCACTACTAATACTGTAATAGTCTAACTAAAAATAACATTGTGCATTAAATAATTGCATAACATAACATTAGTACTTTAAATTAGGGAGAAATTTACATAAATAAATGTTTCAATGAATCAGTCAGTTAATTTAATTAGAAACAAACTTTTATCACTATCTATTTTATCTGAAATGATTACGAATTGCAATGAAGACATCTTGTTTCCTAATGTACCGAGTATAACTGATATTTTCGATATATTTTTATTTGAATAAAGAATGACCTGTTGTCAGTTTACAGAGAAATAAGTTAGCATTAGCATTAGTAGAGGCATATGATGCAAGAAAGCAAGCTTATTCAGCATCAGCCAAAAAAAAAAAAAAAAAAACCCTCTCCCATTTCACCCCTCCGTTCGTTCGAAATACCTGTCCAGTTGAGCTTTAAATTTGTTTAGGCTATCAACTTCAACAACAAGTGATGGAAGTCTGTTCCACCAACCAACCACCCGCTGGCCAAAGGCAAATTTCCGCACATCTATCCGACATCCGTCCTTCCTCAATTTGAATTTATGCCCTCTGAGGTGATTATTCTGAGAAAGATGAAGAATCCCATTGGCATTGAGCATGCTCAAACCATTCAAAGCCTTATACACCTCTATCAGATCACCTCGCTGGTGCCTAGTCTCCAGACTCTGTAATTTGCAAAACTTAAGCCTTTCTTCGTAAGAGCAACCCTTTGTTCCATTTACTAATCTTGTTGCCCTTCTCTGTACCCGTTCCAGCAGCTCTACATCCTTCTTGAAAAGAGGCCTCCAGACCTGTATACAGTACTCAAGATGTGGCCTAACCATTGCCTTATACAAGGGAATAATCACCTCCTTATCCCTGCTAGAAAAATTCCTGTATATCATTGACAAGACACCATGAGCTACTCTTGCAGCTCGTCTGCACTGCTCAGAGAACTTCATATCTGCCTGCACAATTACCCCCAGGTCCTTTTCATTCTCCACCACTGTCAGTGTAGTACCGCAGAGTTGATACATTGCTCTGGGGTTACTGTTACCCATATGTAGTACTTTACATTTGTCAATGTTAAACTTCATTTGCCACCTCTCAGCCCATCTGTTCAACCTTTCCAGATCCTGTTGCAGCAGCATAGCGTCAGTAGTGTCCTTAACGACCCTGCCAACCTTTGTATCATCTGCAAACTTAGACATTAAACTTGATATCCCATCATCAATATCATTCATAAACACCGAAAACAACAATGGACCCAACACTGAACCTTGAGGAACTCCACTAATAACATTAGTCCACGTTGAGCAGTGTCCATTGATTACCACTCTCTGTCTTCTGCCACTCAACCATCCCCTTATCCATAGCAGCAATTTGCCTCCAATGCCACACTGCTCCAATTTGTGCAGCAGTCTTCCATGTGCAACAGTATCAAAAGCCTTTCTAAGATCCAAATATATAATATCAAAGTTATTCCCTGCATCCAGTTCTTTTGTGACTACATCATAGTATCCAATCAAATTGGTCAGGCAAGACCTGCCCTTAACAAAACCATGCTGCGTCTGAGCTATAACTGAATTCTTGTCTAGATGATCCTGCAGTGCTTCTTTAACCAGTGCCTCCATTAATTTACCTGGAACAGAAGTTAAACTAACAGGTCTATAATTATTTGTGTCACCCTTTGATCCTCCTTTGTGAATTGGGGTTACATTTGCACATCTCCAGTCTATGGGTACCTCCCCTGAGTCCAAAGAAGCTCTCATAATTATGGCTAGGGGTTTGCATACTTCCTTTGCTGCCTCCTTTAATATAACTGGATAGATCCCATCCACCCCAGGTGCCTTTTTTATGTTTATCCTCACCAATCTCTCCTCCACTTTCCTCTCAGTTATTACAAAATCATCCAGCTCACTGCCAATGTTTACTTTACCTACATCATTCTCCTTCCTGAATAACTCCTCATGCGTGAATGTAGATGCAAAATACTCGTTTAGCACCTGAGCAGGATCCTCAACTGTTGAACCATCAATATCCAGTGGACCAATCTGATTCATCCCATTCCTTCTCGAGTTCAAGTATGTAAAGAACTCCTTTCTGTTTTTCTTTGCATCCTTTGCCAAGGATTTTTCGTAGTCTGCCTTTGCCTGCCTAATCTCCTTTGTGACTTGGTTACAGACCAACTTATATCTATCATAGGCTTCCATGTCACCCATTAATTTGTATGTATCCCATGCATTTTTCTTCTCTGCCACATGTCTCATTAGTCCATCTGACAACCATTTAGGCCTAAACCTTGAACAATATTTCTTAGTTGGTATGTAAAGCCTGGTAGCCACCAAGATTAGTTCCTTGAATGCTTCCCATTTTGAGTTTGCTGTTGGTAACATCATCAGTTGGTCCCACTGTATAGAATTTAAATACTGTCTCAGACCATCATAGTCGCCTTTACGAAAACAAAAACCCTTCCCTTTACCTCTGATGGTAGTTACCTCCTTGAGTAAATCCCACTTCAACACACTGTGATCACTGCCACCTAGTGGTTCATTTATCTGCAGGTTCTTAATGCATGAAGAATCACTACTGATAATCAGATCAAGAGTATTGCTCCCTCTTGTTGCCTCACGAACATGCTGATGTAGAAAACAATCATCCAATAAATCCACAAAAGCCTTGCTAGTGTGCGAGTGACCAATCCACAAATTCCAGTCAATATCTGGGAAATTAAAATCCCCCATTATAAGACTCTCTGATTTACTGGCCCACTCTATTTCCCTGTTCAATATATTATTATACTCATCAGAGTCATTAGGCCTATAGCACACTCCTACTCTCAATTTTGATTTCCCTATGCTTATGTCACACCAAACTGACTCGACACTGCCCTGTCCATCGATGTCAACTGGCTTCACTTCCTTTGACTTTATGTGTTTCTTAATTAATAGCATAACCCCTCCTCCCCTCCTGTCCTGTCTATCCTTTCTATATACATTGTATTCCCCAAATTCCAGTTCCGCATTACTTATATCTGTGTGACACCACGTCTCTGATATCCCAACAATATCTGCCTTTGATGTTTTGAGCAATACCTCAAATTCATCAAATTTATTTACCAAACTCCTAGCATTGGTGTACACGCAGGTATACATGCACCTGTTTCTATTCTTAGCTACCCTAACACAACCCATGTGTTTACTTGTAACGCAATGACTACCAGCAGTCTCTGAAATATCCTGCATCTTGTTTTTCAGACTTCTGCTCATTTGAATAGAAGCAGTGCAAGAATCACTTCCACCTCTGCCAGTGGCTACTGTTAATCTATTAGTCCTTGTATCCCCCCCAACTAGCAGTTTTCCGACCCACCTAACACTGCCTCGACAGCATCAGCAAAAATTCTTGCACCCTTTCTATTTAAGTGTATCCCATCCCTGTAGAAGCAATCTCTCCTGTTAACAAGTACAGTCCAGGCTGAAAAAAATTTTACCCCTTGAGCCTTGCACAATTTAAATCTTGAAGTCAGTTTACAGAGAAATAAGTTGCACAATTTAAATCTTGAAGCCAGTTTCATGTCTAAAGACCGCAAATCAGCAGAAGATATCTGCCAGATGGCAAATAGCACAATCAGGAATTTGAGAATTACCTGGATTGCATTGGGCTCGAAATTAATGCACAGAAGTCTGCCCAAATGACCATAACTTACAAGCACAATAAAAATGACATCTCGATCTCTGTGAATGGATCTGGCATGGCAAAAGTGCACTCTCACCTGGACCTGGGTCTTAAGTGGGATAACAAACTCACCTTTGCCCTACACTTCGCCCATATGAAGACGAAAATATACACTGCTTTATGGGCTACTTGACAAGAACTGGTAGGAATTAGGGATCCATGGTTAGCGACCAAGTACATTTTAAAGTGTGTCCTGCCGATTACAATGTACATCTCTCAAATCTGGTCCTCAGCTCCAGATTCACATTATAATTCCATCCTTGAGATCAAGTACTGGTTCTTGTGATGGCTTAACAGAGTTGCTGGCCACCCTTTTACTATCTCAAGGGCCATTCTCTACTCAAACCTTAACATCACACCCTGGATGCAGCAGATAATTAACAGGAACATACACACTTGCACAAATGTTCACAGGCAGAATGGATGCACCAGCCCTGGATAATATTCTAGTCAAACCACGTGCCACTGCTAAATGTTGTGGAGGAGTAAATCATCCACTGCATCCAATCCTGAACAATCTTAGTAGCCTGCAAAGATTCTTCCCATCAAATCAGCAAAAATATTTAACTCTCTGCACATAGATGCCAAGAAAATCTGTAAGGATGCAACATACCAGAAAGAGATATTAACGGATCCTTATAGACTTACCAAAATATGAATTGGCAAAATATGAAATAATTGTGGTGAAAAGTGAAACTTTCTGCTTTAACCCTTGGCTGATGCTGCATAAGCTCATACACTTGCTTTCTTGCATCACATGCCACCACTACTACTACAACAACATGCTTCCATTTTCCACTCATAGTGCTTATACTAACCCTAATAACATAGATGGAACATGGCAAATAAAAAAATTAGAAAATTAGAGAGTAAAAATTTTTAAATCTTATTTATTTCTTTTTTTTTTTATTAAATCTTTAAAATTAGAGAGTAAAAAGTCACGAAATCAACAAACATAAAAAATCAGCATGGCTCAACAGTCAACTTGTGTGAGTTCCTGGTGTGTACTGTGCTGAACTACTTACTCTTGTCTTTGATGACAAAGTAAATACAATTTTTCCACAATTCACCTCGGATAATGCAAAACCTCAGCTAAACAAGTCTTGGTTAATTGGGACTCTACTGTATCAGTTTTTCTTGGGAATAGGAGTGATCACATTATAGTGGGGTTTGTCAATCATTTGAAAAGGTCTCGGTTCAAATCCCATCAAAGAGTTGACAGAAAAGGCTTTTTCTGTAACATCTGCCTTTATGGCTAACACAGTTGGTTTCAGTTATTCTTCCTATACCATGGAAAAGCCCTGGGTTCAGGTCCTGTCTAGGTAGAACAAACTTTTACAGTGAGGGTTGCAAGGTTTCTTCTCCTAAAAGAATCTTCTGGTTTTTCATCTGCAAATAGAATACTGATTGTAGAATGCATGTAATTTACAAACATAATACAGTAAATTCTGTAAAATCCGGCACCCTTAGGGATTTTGAGTTGCCAGATTTTAAAATTCTCTAGATTTACATAATGATTGAGCAGTTTTATGTGAGACCATTTCAATAAATATTAAGCACAAACAACTAAACCTCTTTATATCTGTAAGCATTTATAATGATCTTGTCCTTTCATTTGTTTTTGTAGAAATGGGATTTAAACTGCACAGATAATTAGATAATGGGATTTAAACTGCACAGTTTTCTTAATTCCCACTGCAGAACAGCTTGCCTTTATAATAAGTTTCCCTGGTATTAAATAGGCAGCTTTAGCTATATTGCAACTTTGAAAACTGATTTTGTATACAGACAAAACATGGAACAATTATTTACATCTGTTCTGTCTGCATGTTTGCACTAGAGACTACCTGCTATCTGATAAGTGACCAGTTTGATCTTAAATCAAGTTGCCAGTGCAGTCACATCTTTTTAAACAAATGGCCAGTTAATGTTCATAGAAGCAAATTTTCTGAAAATAGTTCCATACCAGGGAAACTCATTGTAAAGGCAAGTTTGTTCTGCTGTGAGAATTAAGCCCATTGCATTATCCATGCAGTTTAAATCCTGTTGTCTGAAAAACAAATGAAAGGACTATCCAAACTAAAATGTAAATAAGTTTGGTTATTTATGATTAATATTTACTGAAATATGCTCCTGTAAAATTTCTCAATCACTGGGTTCTCTAAAATCTGTAAAATTTTAAATGTGGCACCTCATGCAGCCAGCAGAATTGTAACTGCACAGATGCAGTTTAAATTCTTTTGGTCTCAAAACCAGATTAAAGAACATAGTCCTGGAAGTACCTTATAAAGAAAGCAATGTCACTTTTTTTGCATGGATTCTTTAAGATGAATGCAGCCATTGATATGATTGCCAAATTGCTGTATTATTTCCGGATTATAAAAATTTTTATTTTTATTATTTTGTAAAGTGTGCTGGATTTTAAAGAATTCACGATTTTAGAGTGAGTACTGCATTTCTCAAAGTTTATTGAACATTGATGCTTCATGGCCTTAAATGCCTCACTGCAAAATTAATCATTCAATTTATAGAAGCTATGGTTAGCGTATCTCAGGTGGAGGAGTAGAGTTTTCCCTTGCAAGTTATTCATGATTTTTCAGCCTGCACAACATGCAAATTCACCCATGGGCACACATACTTACACAAACATAATACACAACAGAGCAGTGCTTCTCAAGCTATCTGTGGTGAAGGACCAGTTTCTTTAATTTCCAGTCCATCGCGGACTAGTACTTTTGTAAAGTACAAATTGTCGCAGACTAGCAACAAACAGTTTACGGATAGACACCAGTCCGTGGACCGCACTTTGAGTAGCATTGCAACAGAGGGCATATAAAATAGTCTAGGTTGTTGTTGTTGTTATGGGAGTTTCAGGTGCAAAGGCTACTTAGGCCATATTGCATCTGCCAAAGGTAGTGAAGTTATATGTGATAACTGCCCTGGGAGCAGTTGAAATCAATTATACATTTGATTTGTTTCAGGTACAATAAATCAATTATACATCTGATTTGTTTCAGGTACAAAAAGAATCCGGAGAGATTTGCATTGTTACTTATGATTCCACTGAGTGACAACGGTACTTGTAAATTTGACAAGGAGCTGAAAATAAGTCTATTTTCATAGTATAGGTAATTGGCACAATTTCATTAGAATAATTGATGCTAACTCCCATCCCAGAAAAAACAGCATTGCTATACAAGAGCTAAACCCATGAGGGGGGTGGAAAGTGTGATATGTTTGCCATGTTATTGCATAATAAGTAAGCAACATGATGAGTCCTTATAGGAAATGATGCCGTATTTTATAAGGGTACAGTGTGAAAAGGCAGTAGCCTGACTGTGATTTTTGGCACAACAGCCAAATATTAGAATGCACATTTGCATTTCATGAATTTTTTTTGTCCAGTTATTATTTAATAATCAAATAAATTAAATTTTTATTTAGACTCTAAAGCGTTTAGGGCATAAGCCTCAAGCTATGGGAGAGTCTAGACTATGTATAACTGAATATTTCTGATGCGCTTGCACTATAGTTATACATTAATTTATTTATTAAAGAATAATTACTTAAAAATTATAATATTAATTGATAAATATTGTTTTGATCAATAATAATCATCAAATTATAAAAAATAAAATTACTGTCCAGAGGCTTATAGCTTTCACATAAAAGCCAAAAGGCTTCTGAATTTAGGTAGCGATATTAGCCATAATAATTTAGATAATAATTGTAGTCATCAGTCCACACAAGAAAAATAACCATATTTCTTAAAGTTTGATAGGTGCTGACTTTGCCACAATTGCTATATTGATATCAAGTGGAGCTGTTGCAGGCAACACAACTCCTCTACAGAATCTTGTGATGGCTCTGCTTGAGATAATATGCTTGTCAGCTAATGAGTACCTAGGTCTACAAATTTTCCAGGTGAGCATAGTAATAGCATGGGATTTTTCTCAACTTTTGATGTTTATACATTAGATATTTGCCTCAGTACATAACAGTGGTGTATCCAGGTATCATCATAAGGGAGGGCATGGCAGCCAGGTTTTTTAGTAGTTTTTTTTTTTTTTTTTTTTTTAGATAGATGTATGAATACTTATACATACATAAATAATGTTTGAATGATTATCTTTATTTGAATATTAGGAAAGCATGTGAATATGTGTTAATGACAAAAAAAATTACAAAAATGTATTATGATGGGATGGGATACACTTAAATAGAAAGGGTACAAGATATTTGCTGATGCTATTGAGGCAATGTTAGGTGGGTTGGAAAACTGCTAGCTTGGGGGGGGGGATTCACAGACTAATAGATTAATAGTAGCCACAGGCAGAGGTGTATATGATTCTTGCACTGTTTCTATTGGAATGAGCAGATGCCTGGAAAGCAAGTTGCTGGGGATTTCAGGAACTGTTGGGAATCATGAAACAAGTAAATACATGGACTGTGTTCGGGTAACTAAGGAATAAGAATAGGTGCATGTATACTTGCATTTACACCAATGCTATGAGTATAGTAAATAAATTTGATGAATTTGAAGTGCTGGTCAAGACATCAAAGGCAGATATTGTTCAGATATCAGAGACATGGTGTCACACAGATATAAGGAATGCAGAATTGGAATTTGGAGAGTATAATATGTACAGAAAGGGTAGACAAGATAGGAAGGTAGGAGGGGTTATGCTGTTAGTTAAGAAACACAGAAAATTCTAAGGAAGTGCATCCAGTTGACATAGATGGACAGTACAGTGTTGAGTCAGTTTGGTGTGACATAAGCACCGGGAAAGAAAAATTGAGAGTACGCGTGTGCTATAGGCCTGATAACTCTGATGAGTACAACAAACAACTGTACAGAGAAATAGAGTGGGCCAGTATATTAGATCATCTTATAATTGGGGATTTTAACTTCCCAGCTATTAACTGGGACTTTTTTTTTTTAATTTTATTATTTTTTTTTATTTGGTAGTTGTTGGCGCATCGGCTTCTGTGGCCATAATGCACCTCCCAAGGTTTTTGCAGTACTTTGATCCAAGCCCGAGGCGGGATTCGAACCCGCGACCTTTGGGTTGCTAGGCAGGCACTTTATCCACCCTGCTGGCCCAGTCAGCTGACTGGAACTAATGGGTAGGTCACAGGCACACTAGCAAGGCTTTTTTGATTTATTGGATGATTGTTTTCTACAGCAACATGTTAGAGAGGCAACCAGAGTGAGTAACACTCTTGATCTGGTTATCAGCAGTGATTATTCATGCATTAAGAATTTACAGATAAAGGAACCACTTGGTGAACCCAATGAACTTCCATGAACCGAATTTTCCATGGCATATTCTTCATTTCATATTATGTTTAGTTTGGCTCCAGATTCAGTGAGAATAATATCAGCCTGAAACTGTGCAATTTATTATTTTCTCAGTTTTTCACAGCATAATGTGAACGAAAAGAAACAGCACTAAAATGGGCAGAAAAACAGGTAGAATATGATATAATCAAAGTGATATTGTTAAGGAACTTGAGATTTAATAGCAAAAAAAAGAAAAAAAAAGGTCACAACAAACAAAACAAAAAACAATTGAACATTATTTTAAAAAATTAATTTAAATTTTTTCATATTTTACATGTATTTTACATATATTCATATTTTACATATATTCGCAATAAAATACCTATCCGAATATACATACATATGTAAATGTGCAAATTTTTATTTATAAGTTATTATTATTATTTTTTAATTAAATGAATTTGTTTTTTCACAATATTTAAAGTCTTTTTCTTTTACTTTAATACATTATAACAGAATTTATTTAATCTTACCTATTATCTGGAAAATTTGGCTATCTGGTAGGAGTCTGACATTAATTATTCCAGATAACTGATGCTCTGCTTTATACCAATTTGAAAATGGAAAATACTGTATAACCAGTTAGAGAATATTAGTGTGCAAAGGGAGATGGCAGGAATTTGATTTCATTCCTCAAAAAAAAAAATTCATTTATAAATAAAAACAAAAAAAAAAATTTAAAAAGTCATATCTTCTTAAAAAAAGTGAAATTCCACTGCTAGTATGGTGTCCTCTGACAAATACTATACTGTACCAGCAGTGGAATGTTAAAGGTGGAAGTTAACTGGTTGGATACACCAGTACGTATAATTATATGCTTGTATAGTAGTATGCACAGTAGGATGCAGAATAGAAATGGGAGCTAGGGTAAAGAAAGCCAACATAAGAACCACGGGAAACTTACTGGAAAAACTGGTTTCCCATTACCGCAGTTTCTCCCTGCATTCTCGGTAAACAGATGGTGCATATTATCGGTAGTGGCATTAGAAGTCGATAATGAAGTATTGATTAGTTTTTTTCTCATTATTAAAAGCATATTATTGGAGTTCATGAATGTTTTCACAGCTCAAATTTATTTACATGTACACCCTCCAGACTGCCTCAGTCTTAGGGTGTTTATGCCTCCTTCCCGCTGTTTTAAAATAGGAAAACAACTTCTGCTGCCACTATCAATAACATGCACTGTGTATAAAAGTTGGTGTAAGTTATTGGTATTGGTTTTAAAATAGGAAAACAGCAGGAAGGGGGGATAAAGACCCTAAGGCTGAGGCAGTCGTGCCTCCGTAGCCAGATGGGAAGGAGCAGCAGTGCGTAGCACACGCTTCTTGATTAGACCGGGGTTCGAGCCCGTCACCACCAAATACGGAGGATGCGGAAAGGTCAGGGAATGACCACCGCATGTCCCGGAGCAATATGGCCTTAGTTGCTAATGCTCCTAAAAACCAAATAACTAACTAACTAACTAGCTGAGGCAGTCTGGAGGGTGTACCTGTAAGTAAATTTCAGCCATGAAGGCATTACACTTATGAACTCCAATAATCTGCTTTTAATAATGAGAAAAACTAATCAGTACATTGTTATTGACTTCTACTGCCACTACTGATAACATGCATTGTCTGTTTACCGAGAATGCAGGGAGAAACTGCAGTAGCGGGAAACCACTTTGTCCGGTAAGTTTTCCGTGGTTCTCATGTTTCTTGTGGTTCTCTTTACCTTCTCGGAAATATGAATTTTTTTTTATTTAGTTAAAATACAGCTGCATGAAATCCAGCAAATTTCAAAATTCAACACAGATTTATCATGTTTCAGCAAGATTTTTTAATCATCAGCTTCCAAAGTTGGATTTTTTTTCCAGATTTGGATTTGGATGGTTTCAACTGTTATAGAGGTCTTTCAAATGAAAACTGCAAAAACAAGCATAAAATGCATAGTATGCAAAAACTGATGATAAATTTTTCAGATTATTGAACAAAGTTTATTGCCAACACCAAATTCCCGCATGGTGCCATCTCCTGATGTTATTTTGAAACAGTCGGGTTTCAAGATAGTTATGCACCAAGATAGAGATGCAATTTCTGAATGCAGAAGGAATAAAATTGACTGAAATGTATCACAGAATGTTGGCACAGTATGATAAAGCATGCATGGATCAATGGAAAGTCTGCAAGTAAGTTTAAGAATGTTATTAAAAGCATTCAGGATTTTCCTAAACCAGGACAAGTACGTGGTTTGTGACCAGAAGTCATAGCAGCACTGGCAGAACTCATACAAGGAAACTGTTGCAATTATTATTGAAGAAATTGTGACAGTGTGCAAGAGGAGTGCTGGTTCTGTGCATACTGTTGTTTTTGTGAAGAGTGTGCTTATTGGATTGCTTCAATTTTGTGGAATGGCTTCAATGCCACCCACAAAACTTCTTTTAAGGAATCCAGAAATTAGCACAGTATTGGAGGAATTTTCAAATGTTAGTTCCTTGTTGTTTATGAAATGCAACTTTTATTTAACTTTTTAGCATAGCATCATCCACTCGCTCCAAATGTTTGTCTAGTTCTGCCTTAAATCTATTTAAGCTATCAACTTCTACAATGACAGCAATCAACCACTTGCTGACTAAAGGGAAACTTCTGCACATCTGTTCTACAACTGTCTTTCCTCAATTTGAATTTATGCCCTCTCAGGCAATTATCCTGAGCAAGAGGAAGAATCCCATCATCACTGAGCATGCTCAAATCATTCAAGGCTTTATACACCTCAATCAGAACACCTCGCAGGTGCCTAGTCTTCAGACACTGTAATTTGCAAAACTTAAGCCTTTCTTCGTAAGAGCAACCGTTTGTTCTATTCACTAATCTTGTTGCCCTTCTCTGTATTCATTCCAGCAGCTCTACATCCTTATTAAAATGAGACCTCCAGACTTGTATACAGTACTCAAGGTGTGGCCTGACCATTGTCTTATACAAAGGGATAATTACCTCCTTATCTCTGCTAGAAAAAATCCTGTATATCATTGACAAGACACCATGAGCTACTCTTGCAGACCACCTGCACTGCTCAGAAAAATTCATATCTGCCTGCACAATTACCCCCAGGTCTTTTTCATTCTCAACCACTGTCAGTGTAGTACCACGTAGTTGATACATTACTCTGGGGTTACTGCTTCCCATATGCAGTACTTTACATTTGTTAATGTTAAACTTCAGTTGCCACCTGCTCAACTTTTCTAGATCCTGTTGCAGCATCATACTGTCATTAGTGTCATTAAAAACCCTGCTGACCTTCGTACCATCTGCAAACTTGGACATTAAGCCTGGTATACCATCATCAATATAATTAATAAAATACAGAAAACAACAATGGACCCAACACTGAAATGTTATTAGTGGAGTCCTTAGGGGGACTCCACTAATAACATTAGTCCACAAAGAGCAGTGTCCATTGATTATCACTCTCTGTCTTCTCCCACTCAACTATCCCTTTATCCATAGCAGCAATTTGCCTCCACTGCTACACTACTCCAATTTGTGCAGCAGTCTTTCTTGTGCAACAGTATCAAAAGCCTTTCTAAGATCCGAGTATATGATATTAAAATTATTCTTTGCAACTTTTGTTGTGTTTTCATTTGAATGATCTTTGTAATTAGTTAACCTGAGTAATTCTTCCTTGTTAAATTCAACAACAAAGAAAATTGTTTATTAAGTTCAGGAAATTAGAAAGAAGAAAAAAATGGAACTAAATGCAAGCATAAACTAAAATTAATTAATCTGTTTCCACTAGGTAGTTGATGTTGGGCGTTCTGTATTTGTACACACATTTGGTTGTTATTTTGGCCTGGCTGTATCTTTCGTGTTGCATTTTCGGAAAGAAGTTTCATTAAATATAAGGGAAAATTCAAGGAAAGCTGATATTGTATATACGATAGGTAAGCATTTCTTACATGTTTCATAATCATTCCAATTTTGATGATAGTTATTATAAACTATTCAGTTAGTAACATTTGGTAAATATTGTATTGTATTGTCCTGAGTTTTTCTGAAAATCACATTCATAGAAGGCTGTGTTGAAAAAAGGACTGTTTCATATATGGAAATTGACAATTCTTTAAAGAGAGGGATGAGACAAAAGAAATTCATAAGTTTGAAACTAAAGGGAAGAGCATGTGTATATAGGATTTTCCACCCTGTTTAGCAGTTTAGTAAATGTTCCAGTCTTCCTGTTTCTAAATTTATAAGACTCATCATCATCTCCAAAAACTGAAGTGATTTCTTCCATCAGCAACAGTAGCACGTTTCTTAACCTCTTTGATAATATTGCCACGTAAACTTTCAGAAATTGAATGGCTAGAGCATCATTCAATAAACAGAAATCCAATGCAATCATTTCAGAGATAGGATGTTAATAAATGGAAAAGTGACACTAGTTGGAAAACTTGCCTGTGAAACCTAAATTGTTTACATTACCAAATTTTCTACTAATCTCAGTCCCATGACTTTTTTTTTTTTTTTTTTTATGTGAACCCCAAACACGAGAGGTATTAGAACCTATAGCACTTAGTACCATGCTTGGGTTGGAGGTTGAGAAGACAAAAGAAGATATTTGTTGACATTGGACTTGAACTTCTGTAGATTGTAATTTTCAGGAAATATGTATGAAGGAAAGCTGTTCCAGAAAATGGCATTTGAATGAATAAATGAGGAAGATGAAAAGTTGGTTCTGTGGGTTTTAAGTTGGACAGTAAATGGATGTTGGCTGGTGGCAGCACGTGTTCGGACTCTTTTGAAAGAGAGAGCGGGAATTATAGAAACTAATTCAGAAGAACAGTGCCCATGGAAGTATCTGTAGAAGAGGCATGCAGCAGAAACAGTGCATCTATGAGACAGCGAGTGGAGAGACTCTGTTAGAGATGAATCATTAATTAACCTAACTGCCCTCTTCTGAATGGAATCAAGAAGCCTGAGAGAGGTTTTGGGGGCACCACCCCAGATGTGGGAACAATATTCCATGGTAGGGCGGATTTGCGATTTATACAGAGAGAACAGCTGTTTGGAAGAAAAGTAACGCCGAGAGCGAAAGAGAAAACCAAGTTTTTTAGATGCAGAGGAAGCAATATTTGTAATGTGCTTGTGCCAAGAGAGAGAGATTAAAAGTCAGGGTAATCCCCAAAAGAGATATATCCTTTTGCCTAGAAATTGGAGTGTCACTAAAGATAAGCATAGGAGCAGAAGAATCCTTTTTGCGAGATATAAGACAAGACTGAGTTTTAGAAGGGTTGAAATCAACTAAGTTGTCTTTGCCCCACTGGAGAATTACCTGAAGATCGGCATTTAAGGAGTTGGTAGCAGATTTTCGAGAAGTTGAAGTTGATTGAGCAGGGCAAGGTTTCTCAAAATGGAAAGTTGAATACAATGTGCTATCATCGGCAAAACTAGGCATAGGATTTCCAGTCAATGGAAGAAGGTCATTGATATACAAGAGGAAAAGAGTGGGGGGAAAGAACTGAACCTTGGGGGACACCGGCATTAGTGGAGAAGTTAGAAGACAGAGAGCCATCAACCATCACCCTCAGCGAGCGATCAGAGAGAAAACTGGATAACCAATTACTAAAAACAGTTGGCAAACCATAAGATGGAAGCTTGTTTAGAAGACCTTTATGCCAAACACGATCAAAAGCCTTTGAGATGTCAAGAGCAACTACTTGTGTTTCACCGAACCTTTCCATTGAATTAGTCCATAAATGGGTAACATAAGCCAGAATATCACCAGTGGATCGACACTGACGGAATCCATACTGGTGATCGTTGATCAGACGGAAGGTTTCTAGGTAGTTTAAGAGTTGGAGGTTAATTGATTTCTCCATTACTTTAGAAAGAGTAGAAGTAATTGCAATGGGACGATAATTGGATGGGAGGGATTTGTCACCCTTTTTAGGAACTGGCTGGATATGAGCAAATTTCCAAGCAGAAGGAAAAACACCTTTGGAATAAGAAAGTGAAAAAAGGCGGCAAAGAATAGGAGTAAGTTCAGGAGCACAGGTTTTGAGAACAAGTGGAGAAATACCATCAGGACCTGGAGCTTTCTTAGCATCAAGATTCATCAAAATCCTTCTGATATCCTTTTGACGGAAGACCACAGGAGGCATTGAATGGAGCGTGTCGGGAATGGTGGGAGGTGTTTTACCAAGATCATTAATACATGAGCTGGACGAAAAATGGGATGCTAGCAGGTCAGCTTTATCATTGGCTGAAGTGACAACAGAACCATCTGGTTTGGACAGAGGTGGGAGCAGAGATGGGCAAAAGTTGCGGCCAATAGCTTTGGCAAAAGACCAGAATGCTCGGCTACCATTAGGGCAAGAAGCAAGTTTTCTACTCTTAGCCTGTTCAAACTCTAGTTTGGACTGATTAATAACTGCTTTACAATTGTTGCGAGCTTTGGTGTAGGCAGAAAATGAAACTGAAGAATTAGAAACAAGCCAATTACGATATGCAACATTCTTCTCTTGGACAGCCTTAGCACATTTATTGGAAAACCAAGGTTTAGATAAAGGACAAGATTTTAAAGTGGAGTGTGGGATAAAGGATTCCATTCCTGCAAGAATAATTTCACTGACACGATCTGAGCAAACGTTGACATCAGAACTTTTGAAACAGTAATCCGACCAAGGAAAAGAAGAAAAGAAGTCTTACAGGTCATCCCATTTTGCATTCTTGTAATGCCAAACAACACGAGGTTGGGAATAGCCATGAGATAAAGGTTCCATTGGAGAAGAGACAATCACCAAGTTGTGATCTGAAGTGCCTAAAGGACCTCTCACTTCGACCGTGTACTTAGAAGGGTTGTTTGTGAGAAAAAAAAAAGATGAAGCATATTGGCTGTATGATTAGGATTGTCCAGTATTCTTGTAGGTAAATGAACAATCTGTGCTAGGTCATTAGTAATTGCAAAAGCCTCAGCATCTCGACCTGCTGGGTCGGTGTGACTAGAAAACGGAAGCCAGCTGGAGTTGTGAACATCAAAATCACCAAGGAAAATTACCTCACTGTTAGGAAAGTTGGACTGGAGAAAGTCAAGTTGCAAAGACAGGAAGTCAAAGAGCTCCAAATGATTAGTGGAGTTGGGAGAACGGTAGAGACAACAGATGAATTTGACACAATGAGGTAGAGAGATTTTAAGCCAGAGAAGATCAAAGAGAGGAGATTCCAAATTGCTACGTCTCTGACAGGGAATATCAGAACGGACATATGCACAAGTACCACCTTTGAGGCGAAAGGAATCATACAGTGAAAATTTGGGCATCTGAGATGAGCAGTAGTTGAATCAACCGATAACTGAGATTCTGTCAGAAAAAGTACATGGGGTTTGGCAGACTGCAAGTGGAAATGGACATCGTTGAGATTAGAATTGAGACCACATATATTTGCGAAATGAATTAGGAAGTCCTTGGGAGGTTTAGATCTTTTCGCAGATAAGCTTGCTCTATTAGTTTGACAATTCATGGTGTATTCAATAGTAAGAAAAAGTGGGTGGGACATGCTGTATGAAGTAATGAAATTTTTGGATATGGCATACATGTGGTAAGAATATACCCAGATCCTTGACATAACATGGCCTCGACAATACTTCCTGCATACACACTACTCGGACTCCCTCCAGTCACTATCTGGCAGAGTAGAGGTGGCAAGATTATACACTAGCTGATCCGGAAGCTTCCTAGAGAGTTACCAATAGGTTCAGTCCGGTGTACTAACTAGCGGCCGGCCTGCGAAAACCGTTTTAGAGCCGTACCCTCGAAATGTAAGGAATATTGGATCTCACCACGACGTTCATCATAACCTCAAAAGTCATCAATCATACTGCATGATGGAAGAGATAGGGAAGGGTTGACCGGAACTTAGCTCTAGAGACTAAACATGGGTTCTACCACTTCAAGCCTCCAATAAGCAAAGTGGTGGTATTTCACCGGTTGATGAGAGTCATCTACCACCTAGTACTGCCTGGTAACATAGAGGGGCGGCGTTCCTCCATGTGGTGTGGGCACCACACCTCGACCCCTGCTTACGTTGGTTCACACCTGGGTGGTCACCCACCATGTACTTGTGCATGGAGGTTATACCCAGGATTACTAACAGTCCCACCATCATGAAGGTGCAAGCAGAGGAATTGGCTATCACAGACCGTCCGGACTTCGCCGAAATTGGGTCCACTTGACTTCAGTGTCACCCGAATATCAGTTCCATCAGCGTTTTAGACTCCTAGGTAGCGTAGCAAGTACAGCTTATCTGGCATATCTGAGAGAATGTCTGTGACAACCTCAAGGACTGACTGTAATGGATGTTGAATGATTTCTATGGACGGCCCACTCTGAAGTGGGGGAGATAGGGCGTTCTGGTTATCCCACTTCATAATTAAACACGTGTATATATATATAAATTAGAATAAGGTTAAAAATAAAAATAAAATAATGCCAGTAGTACGGTAAGACAAGACCGAAAAAACAAAATCAAACATAAATTCAAATAAAGCAGGGAGGGAAGAGAGGGGTAACAAGAGTAAAAATATTGCAGCAGAAACTCTAAATTAATTTAGAAAATCTAAATATATGAATAATAATTCTTTGAAATTTAAAAGTCAATTAAATAGAAATTTAATGGTGCCCCCTCTGATGGGTACCAGGTCCAAATTTATGTGAAATATCACCAAACCGAGATTTAAACCACTACAATAAAACAAAGCCAAAAATAGACAAAAATAGACTGACCATTATGCCCCATCTTGTCAGGGAACCACAAGGCCAATAATGGTCAGGGAATAATAATGGTCAGTCTATTTTTGTCTATTTTTGGCTTTGTTTTATTGTAGTGGTTTAAATCTCTGTTTGGTGATATTTCACATAAATTTGGACCTGGTGCCCATCAGAGGAGGCAATGTTAAATTTCTATTTAATTGGCTTTTAAATTTCAAAGAATTATTATTCGTATATTTAGATTTTCTAAATTAATTTAGAGTTTCTGCTGCAATATTTTTATTCTTGTTACCCCTCTCTTCCCTCCCTGCTTTATTTGAATTTATGTTTGATTTTGTTTTTTCGCTCTTGTCGTGCCGTACTACTGGGATTATTTTATTTTTAACCTTATTCTAATTTATATGATTATATTTCAAGCATCATGTAGAGGAATATGCTTTTTGCTGCCCCTGATGTATGCTGTACCCTCCTTTTTATTTTTTATTATGAAATATTCCATTTTTCAACTAGTTCAACATTATTTAAATATATGTGTGTGTGTGTGTGTATATATATATATATATATATATATATGTGTGTGTGTGTGTGTAATTGGTTTGCTGCTCTCAGTCTACAATGGTCTAGCTTGACCAACAATATCTTTTCTAGTATTTTGTTGTTGTTATTATTTATATAGTGCTAAAACTCTAGTCCCCTTGTGTGAGCTTAGCGGACTGCAGCCTTATTTGATGAGGCCTATAAGAGTCTCCAACAGGATTTGAATCTGGACCTCTCTAAATGAGCGACAAAAACACTCTACTATCACAGAAGATTCTTTCCTAGTGACTGAAATAAATATGCTGTTGTATCACTACTGAAAATTCCCTATCCAACTGCCAAGCCTACAGCCCAGAATCAATTGCTTCAACACTCCTAAAAATCATGGAAGGGCTCTTCTGCTACAACATACCAAACAACTCTCAAGACATAATCCTCAACAACTCCACTGTGCAAGCACTAATAGATTGACACTGAACAACTCTTTAACTTTAAACCTCAGCACAAAATGCTTTAATCTGAATCTGCCATAATCTATTTAGATATACAGGGCATGTTTGATAACCTGAATGTTGGTACTCCACTCACTGGGGCCCTCCAAATAAAAAGAAATATTTTTTCCCTAATGATCCCATCTAAAATGCAGATTTATCCATTTTTTTGTAAATAGTTTACACAAAAATCCACTTCCACAACACTGTCATGGTGTTTATTATTATCCTGGCCTTTCTCAGTTACCTAAATGTGAGGGGGGGGGTGGCTAGCTGGACTTCTTTTCAAGAAGACTGCTAATATTCTTTCTTACCTCTGAAAGAACATCTGATCTGTGCAGATAATACCAGTGTTCTGCAAAGAATTCTACCATTATTCAGTATTGTTGATACAGCAGCACCAAATCGGTAACAAGCTTAAGGGATTAGTATTGTTAATAGTGAACTTACTTATATAGCATCGGCCAAAAAAAAAAAAAAAAAACTACCTACATCATCAGCCATTTTAAATCCACTGCAGAATGAATGCCTCTCCAGCAACTTTCCAATTTCATATGTTTTGTGCAATGGACATCCATTTACTACCCATAAACTCGTGAATTTCATCTGTCCATCTCCATTGTTGTCTTGCAGGTTTACTTTTAGCTCCTCTTGGGTAACATTCTGTTATTTTCTTAGTCCATCTGTCATCATGTCTTTGAGCTATGTGTCCTGCTGAAGTCCATTTTAGTTATTTAGTTTTGATAAGAATTATCAAAATTAAAAAAAAAAACCAAAGTACAAATAAATGTGTCCTTTATTTGTGTTTGCTGCTTAATCCATGTGTTTCTCCTCTTATCTAACAGTCTGATTCTTAATAGCATTAGCAAAGGCACATGATGGAAGAAAGCAAGCTTATATAGCATCAGCCAAAAAAAAAAAAAAAAAAAAAAACCCCTTCTTATTTCACCCATCCACTCACTCCAGATGTTTGTCAAGTTCTGCCTTGAATCTATTTAAGCTATCAACTTCTACAATGACAGATGGAAGTTTGTTCCAGCAATCAACCACTCGCTGGCTAAAGGCAAACTTCCACACATCTATCCTACAACCGTCTTTCCTCAATTTGAATTTATGACCTCTCAGGTGATTATTCTGAGCAAGAGGAAGAATCCCATCCACATTGAGCATGCTCAAACCATTCAAGGCTTTATACACCTCAATCAGATCATCTTGCAGGTACCTAGTCTCCAGACACTGTAATTTGCAAAACTTAAGCCTTTCTTTGTAAGAGCAACCGTTTGTTCCATTCAATAATCTTGTTGCCCTTCTCTGTACTCGTTCCAACAGCTCTACATCCTTCTTAAAATGAAGCCTCCAGACCTGTATACAGTACTCAAGATGTGGCCTGACCATTGCCTTATACAAGGGGATAATCACCTCCTTATCCCTGCTAGAAAAATTCCTGTATATCATTGAGAAGACACCATGAGCTACTCTTGCAGACCGTCTGCACTGCTCAGAAAACTTCATATCTGCTTGCACAATTACCCCCAGGTCCTTTTCATTCTCTACCACTGTCAGTGTGGTACCACAGCGTTGATACATTACTCTGGGATTACTGCTTCCCATATGTGGTACTTTATGTTTGTCAATGTTAAACTTCATTTGCCACCTCTCAGCCTATCATCTGCTCAACTTTTCTAGATCCTGTTGCAACAGTGTACTGTCATTAGTGTCATTAACAACCCTGCCAACCTTTGTATCGTCTGCAAACTTGGATATTAAGCCTGATATACCATCATCAATATCATTTATTAATACGGAAAACAACAATGGACCCAACACCGAACCCTGAGGGACTCCATTAATAACACTAGTCCACAAAGAGCAGTTTCCATTGATTACCACTCTCTGTCTTCTCCTACTAAACCATCCCTTTATCCATAGCAGCAATTTGCCTTCAATGCCACACTGCTCCAATTTGTGCAGCAGTCTTCCATATGCAACAGTATCAAAGGCTTTTCTAAAATCCAAATATATTATATCAAAGTTATTCTTTGTATCCAGTTCCTTTGTGACTACATCATAGTATCCAATCAAATTAGTCAGACAAGACTCCCCCTTAACAAACCCATGCTGTGTCCGAGCTATAACTGAAGTCTTGTCTAGATGATCCTGCAGTGCTTCTTTAACCAGTGCCTCCATTAATTTCCCTGGAACAGAAGTTAAACTAACAGGTCTGTAATTACCTGTCTCCCCCTTTGATCCTCCTTTGTGGATTGGGGTCACATTTGCACATCTCCAGTCCATGGTTACCTCCCCTGAGTCCAGGGAAGTTCTCATAATTGTGGCTGAGGGTTTGCTTACTTCCTTTGCTGCCTCCTTTAATATAACTGGATAGATTCCATCCACCCCAGGTGCCTTTCTTGTGTTTATCTTCAACAATTTCTCCTCCACTTTACTCTCAGTTATTATAAGCTTATCTAGATTTCTGCCAGAGTTGAATACACCTCTGGTATTCCCCTCCCTGAATAACTCCTCATGTGTGTGAATGTCAATGCAAAATATTCATTTAGTTTGTTAGCTACCTGTGCAGGATCATCAACAGTTGAACCATCGATATCAAGTGGACCAATCTGGTTCATCCCCTTCCTTCTAGAGTTTACATAAGTAAAGAACTCACTTACATCAGGTAAATGGCAGTTATGCAGAAAAGGTTTTACACTTGGGAAAGTGTAATAATCTCAAAATGACTTATTACACTAGGAGGTATTAACTAAGAACAGTGCAAGAAGAAAGTGATTTGTGAGCTATGATCCAGATAGATATGAGTGAGTCAGAAGTATAGTGAACCAATTTCAATTTTCTTCATGTCGAAGAAATGCTGTACTAAGGTGTACTAAGTCCCTTCACGCCAATAATTATTCAGTGAAAATGTGGAACAAGTCCTTAGTTCTTTAGCCGGCTTAGTTCTTTAGTGGTTCCTTATAACACTGAAGAACATCTGACAGTGTTCATTGTTACAGTGGGCCAAGGCCATCTTGCATGAGATTCAGCAGGAAAGTGACCCAAGTCCACTTTGTTTAGAACCATGCAGTTAACTCTCCATAATGTTTGAATCTTAGTAGATCCTGGAATTAGGAAACAAATACAAACTGAAAAACAGCTTCATCTTTCTGAAGCTGACAACATCAGAACTGACCTTAAGAAAGAGGTTGACAAGGTTTCTGACAATTATTATGCTTGCACTTTTGATTTTCAAAAAGCTCTTGCATTTCCAAAGCTAACCAAATCCATCACTTATTACAATAGAAATTTGTACATATACAATTGTAGTATCCACCCAATTAAATCTTTACCCTCTGTAATGTATGTTTGGAATGAAACAGAAGGTGGAAGATGGTCTCAAGAAAACTTGACTGTTATTACAAAGCATTTAAAAGATAAGGCCAGCCAATGCACCAACATTACTCTCTATTGTAATGCTTGTGGGGGGGGGGGGGCAAAACTGCAATATAAAGGTTGCACTTAATTTACTGAAGTTGTGCAACAACCCTTCTATGGTCGTCAATTCAATTGACATAGTATTCATGGTTTCTGGTCACTCCTACCTACCAAATGATGCTGATTTTGGAGTTATAGAAAAGTTTAGTAAGAAACATTCATTGATATACAGCCCTAACGACTGGATTAATATAATAAAAAACTCAAAGAAAAAAAGACCCACCATTTAAAGTAGTTGAACTTAAGTGCAATGATTTTTTGTCATCAGAGCCTCTAGAAAAGGCCATAATCAACAGAAAAAAAAAAAAAAAAACATTAGCTAGGAGCTTGTCAGCTGGCTTAACTTTCAGTGGCTACAGTTTAAAAGAGGATGTCCCTTCTCAGTATTTTACAAAAACTCATCAAGCGATTTAATGCCATTCAAAGAAATTGACTTACAGAAGAAGGAGAAAATTGTAGCCCTCATTGGCTCAAGTTAAACAAAATCAACTATACAAAGACCAACGGTCCATAACAAGTGCAAAGAAAGCAGACTTGATTTGTTATTGCTATAGTTTCTACAAAGAGTTGTCAGTGAAAAGGAATACTGAATCTGCTGAAATGCCTGAAGATGAGTCCCAAATTATGCATGAATATACGTATGACTAATCGTAGTACCCACTTTTATCTTTTTTTTTGTGTGCAAAATTGTGATTTTAATTTCAGTAATACATTATTTGTTTAAATAAAACAGCATTGGTAAAAGAAAAAGTAATATTATTCATTCACTCAATCCTAAATAATAAAAATAGTTAGTAATAGGACTTTGTATTCTACTGAAGTGGGAAAATATTTGAATTAAAGTGAAACCAAGTCCATTTTTTTGTTGTTTAAACCCAAATTTTAAGGAGAAACATTTTAAATTCCTAGGAAATTCAAAGACAGAAGATAATTACAGTAAAATCTCATTAATACAAACTCGTTTTATACAAGGTATTCGTTTATATGAAGCACATACCATTCCCCTGCGAAAGGATATGCTATTCTATGTAAATATATTCATTTATTACAAAATTCCGTTAATATATATTACAAAGTTCTTTTTCACCCCATGAGAAATAAATACTGTCATTTTGTATGTTTAATACAAATTTTGGCAGAGCTGTCTGATTATTGCTCCTATTATTGCCTCTGGCCACCTGGCTCCCTACTTCCCAAAGATTACACAAAACTAATTTCTAACAAGCACTGACTTGTTAGAAGTTAGATTTGTGTAAACAAAAGCAGTTTATAGTAACAAATGGGCCTGGAGTACTGGGGTCCATAGTTCAAATACAGATATATACAGTTATACCCAGTTATTTATTAACAAATAAAGTACAAATAACAGTACAAAACCAATTTTTGTACTGTTATTTGTACTTTATTTGTTAATAAATAACTGGGTATAACTGTATATATCTGTATTTGAAAAGCAGTTTATGGTAGCTACAATGTCAAGTGCACTCTGAAAAACATCTTTATGAAGGGAGTTGTTAAATTAACAAAAGAATAAAAAGTTTTTCTAAGTTGTTTACATGCACTCCCTTGCTCTCCACAAGGAATAAGGTCAGTTGCAATTTACCCCAGTTCAAAAAGTCCTTTGCTACCGTATACAGCAATCTAATTTTTGTGCCATTTTATCTGATCTGATGTCTTTTTTGGAACTTGTTTCTTTACATTAATTTAAAATTTGTTTATATTAAATCTTATCTAGCACTGTTATGGTGACAAAACGTAAACAGACGGCATTAAGCATGGAAATTAAACTAAAAATTATACAAGAGGCTGATAGGATAGAAAGAAGCAAAATGGATATTGCAAAGGAATACAACATCCCTTTACCTACTTTATCTACCATACTGAAAAACCAAAAAAGACTTGAAGAAATGCATGACACTGGAGCAGCAATGAAAAACAGGAAACGAATTTGTGGTGCAAAACACAAGGAACTTGAAACAAAACTTTTTGAGTGGTACCAACAAATGCGTGCATGTAATTTGCCAATATCAGGTCTGATTTTGCAAGAAAAGGCAAATTATCTAGCTCAGCAACATGGAATTAGCGACTTCAAATGCAGCAGTGGCAGGCTCCAAAGATTTAAAGATAGGAATAACTTGGTTTTGCGAAATGTTTGTAGTGAGTCTGGATTAGTCAATAAAGAAAAGGCTACAGTCTGGTTGTGTTCTGTATGGTCCATTCTTAAAAAAATTTGAGACAATGATATTTTTAATCTTGATGTGACAGGTTTATTTTATAATTTGCTGCCAAACAAAACATTTGCTGTTTGAGGAGAGTTGTCATTATGGAAAATTTAGTAAACAAAAGTTCTGTTATGCTGCAATTCAGATGGCATTACAAAATGACACCCACTTGTGATTGGTAAGTTTTCCAAGCCAAGATATTTTAAAGCAGTTGACCAACTTCCCTGTGATTATGAGGCCAATAGAAGTGCTTGGCTTATGGTCAAAATTTTTCAGTCTTGGTTATCAGAAAAAAGGAACATTTTGATGATTCTAGATCGTTGTACAGCACATTCTGTCGAGACACTTAAGTTGACTAATATACGGCTGCTGTTTTAACCCCCCCTGCCCCCGATACCACCAGTTTAATGCAACCACTGGATCAAGGCATTACTTATAACCTCAAAAGAGTATACAGAGCCCACCTGATAAGGTACTTGATCTGCAACATAGAAGGAGGGAACAGTTTGCAGTCAAACTGGAATGTCTTGGATGCTATCTGTAATCTTGTTATTGCTTGAGACAGTATTGCATCAAGTGTAATAATTAGCTGCTTCAGAAAGGATGGCTTTGGAGACGAATGTGATAGCAACATTGAGGAATTTAGAAATTTGGATTTTGTTGGCAAATTTGAAGAGTTTGTGAAGGTGGATGATGAAGTTGCTACCGTTACAATGCCAACACCAGAAGAGCTACTGAGCACCAAACAAAATGATGATGTTTTTGGTACCAGCAAAAGTGAAGCACACACACTGCCATCTAAAAAAGATGCCCAAAATGCATTGACCATGATAGAGAATGTGTTAGCCTGCAGTAATATTGATAAAGCAACAAGTATTGCATTTGATAACGTCTGTACTGTAGTTAAAAATGCATTGGACAAAAACTGTACAAACAACGTTGGATTCTTTTACTTTAAATTAGATTTATTAAAAAAGTTTGTCTCATTTTATATTAAGATTGTAATTCTTTTTACTGTGATACTAAAATATTGTATATATCAAAATACATACTGTACAATATTTTCATTTCCATTAATTGCTTTTTTCTTAGTTTATCTTATGAATAAAATAAAATCTTTAAAAAATATGTCATTCCTATTACTGTATTGTTAGACAAGGCTTTTGTTTTTATTTTATTTTATTTTATATTTATTATTTTATTTTATTAATTTAAATTAATTTATTTTTGATATTATTATTATTTATTATTATTATTAGATGTACAGTATGTACCAAAAAAAAAACACTGTAAAATTTTGAGACTTTTGGGGAATCTCGTTACTACAAACCTTGTTGTTACAAAACGTGAAAATTTAGGCCCCTTGAACTTTGTATTAACGAGATTTGACTGTATAACTATTTTAAAACAAATATTGACATAAATTATTTAAATTTATCTAACAATGAATTTGTATTGGCTCATACACAAAAGCTGCTTTTTTTCAATACTATTTGAAATGAAGTTCTCTGTGCGGTGCAGACAAGTAACAAGGAAGATCCATTGTGATCTGTTGATGATTTATCAAACAGTTGATTAAATAAATCTTGTAGAGATGGGGAGACCACAATTCTAATATCATATTTAGGTATGGAGTTAGCAACTAAAAGAAAAAGTGAGCTTCTTGGAAAGATCCAAAGATAGGCAACATGTCTGGTGAGAATGGACAAAATTCTAATGAAAAGGGAAGAGGTACAAACTGAATTGTTGAAAGTTTTGCTTTAGCCAGTGAGTTCTTAATCATAGGAATAAGTTGTCTTCATGAGTAAGTGGGGCCAAATCTTTAGGAAATTCAAAGGACAATTAGATTGTTATGGAAGAGAGGAAAACCACATAAGTGTGTTTTTTTTTTTTTTTTTTGAGTGGTGCCGCTTGGCTTTACTGCATTGCAATGAAACCATTGCTTATATAAATAATTTAATTAATTATAATATTGATTAAATTAATGGGAAGCAAAGGTGTATTCTACTGATAATAAAATTCAGATAGATCACATTTGAACGTTGTATTTGTTTAACGATGATGTTTCCTGAATTATCGCATGATTTAATCTTCATCCAGCTTAAGAATTTAGTACATGGTGCATCTGACTCTTATATAGAAGAATAATTTTGATGCTTTCGTGATTGTTTTATGAACAAAATAAAGTTTAATTTCTTTCTTTCTTTCTTTGATTTATTCAACTTAAAAAATAGTTTGTAAATCTGAAGTTTATTGTTATTTTATTTTATTTTTTTGTCTTTTTTCTATTTAGGTACAGCATTTTTGTGGGTATTGTGGCCTAGTTTTAATTCTGCTTTAACTATTGGAGATGACAGACACAGAGCAGTAATAAATACCTACCTATCTCTTTGTGCTTCGTGTGCCACTACGTTTGCTTTGTCACCAATTTTATTCATGTGGAATAACAGATCTGCTATGGTAAGTTTATTTTTTATTATTTTTCTTTTCATGAGGAAGTAGTATAAGTATTACAATACAATATGATTATGGACATGAGAGGGAGACAACTTTTATGTTTCTTCATATTTTTTACAAGTTTTTCCAATTGAACAATGCTGATTTTTCACACCATTGACCTACCCTGCCCCTTCACTGATATATTATGGCCATAGTTGCTTATATATCATAAAAACTGAAAACAGACAAACAACCAACCCTGCCCCCTTGAAAATTTCATGGATAATTATACTTATGGTATTCGTGAATATAATTTTGCAGTGCATGATGGTATTCTTATTATTACCAAGAAAGACTTAAGTTGTATAAATTGCAGCAGCTAAAAATCTAGGCAACTACATGGAAATGTAATAACCCATCCTATTAACAAATGTAACCCATGCTGCGAAATTCTACTTCGCAAAGCTTGCATATCTCTCTGGAACTGAAACATTTAATAAGGTTCTTATCATATTCTCTCCTAACATGCCTGATTTAAATTCCATATACACTTTCAAATTTCTAAAAATAAGTGAGATAGATCCAATGGCTTTTAATTGAAACACTTTGTATATAATTCAGACAAAATATGGTGATGACTGATTTTATCTAATCCAAATTTAATTTAAATGATTATTTTTTTCTACATTATGTTCTAGTTCCTTTCATTACTCAGAGGCACTAAACTTTGTGTGAAATTAAAAATTGCATTAATTCTTCTTATGATCATTATAAGTTTTGTTTTGTCACCCAAATTGCACTGGACTTTCATCCAGTGCAATAGGAAGCAAATTTTAATATTTTGACAGAACACCTTGGCCAAGATCTTATTTTTTTCCTGTAAAAAATTTTTAATGTATACTGTTTATTATTTTTATTGATTATAAAATGGTAAATCTCACATGTGGATGCAACATGATAGCTAACTTTATTGTACTTACCTTTTTATTGTTTCAAAAAACCAATTTTATTGTTATTGCAATGTCTTCATTGTTATTGCAATGTTTTAGCAAAGGAAGTAAGCAAACCCTTAGCCATAATTATGAGAGATTCCTTGGACTCAGGGGAGGTACCCATGGATTGGAGATGTGCGAATGTGACCCCAATTCACAAAGGAGGATCAAAGGGTGACACAAGTAATTATAGATCTGTTAGTTTAACTTCTGTTCCAGGGAAATTAAAGAAGGCACTGGTTAAAGAAGAACTGCAGGATCATCTAGACAAGACTTCAGTTATAGCTCAGACACAGCATGGTTTTGTTAAGGGGAAGTCTTGTCTGACCAATTTGATTGGATACTATGATGTGGTCACAAAGGAACTGGATGCAAGGAATAACTTTGATATCATATATTTGGATCTTAGAAAGGCTTTTGATACTTGCATAAATTGGAGAAGTGTGGCATTGAAGGCAAATTGCTGCTATGGATAAAGGGACAGTTGAGTGGGAGAAGACAGAGAGTAGTAATCAATGGACACTACTCTTTGTGGATTAATGTTATTAGTGGAGTCCCTCAGTTTCATTCAGTGTTGGGTCCATTGTTGTTTTCTGTATTTATAAATGATATTGATGATGGTATCTCAGGCTTAATGTTCAAGTTTGCAGATGATACGAAGGTTGACAGGATTGTTAATGACACTAATGACAGTATGCTGCTGCAACAGGATCTAGAAAAGTTGAGCAGATGGGCTGAGAGGTGGCAAATGAAGTTTAACATTGACAAATGTAAAGTACTACATATGGGATGCAGTAATCCCAGAGTAACATATAAACTCTGTGGTACAACACTGACAGTGATAGAGAATGAAAAGGACCTGGGGGTAATTGTTCAGGCAGATATGAAGTTTTCTGAGCAGTGCAGACGGTCTGCAAGAGTAGCTCCTGGTGTCTTGTTAATGATATACAGGAATTTTTCTAGCAGGGATAAGGAGGTGATTATCCCTTTGTATAAGGTAATGGTGAGATCACACCTTGAGTACTCTATACAGGTCTGGAGGCCTCATTTTAAGAAAGATGTAGAGCTGTTGGAACGAGTACAGAGAAGGGCAACAAGATTAGTGAATGGAACAAATGGTTGCTCTTATGAAGAAAGGCTTAAGTTTTGCAGATTACAGTGTCTGGAGACTATGCACCGGCAAGGTGATCTAAAAGAGGTGTATAAAGCCATGAATGGTTTGAGCATGCTCAATGCTGATGGGATTCTTCCTCTTGCTCAGAATAACCACCTGAGAGGGCATAAATTCAAATTGAGGAAAGCAGTTGTAGGATAGATGTGCGGAAGTTTGCCTTTAGCCAGTGGGTAGTTGATTGGTGGAACAGACTTTTGTTATGGAAGTTGATAGCCTAAATAAATTTAAGGCTGAGCTGGACAGGTATTTGGAACGAATGGAGGGGTGAAATGGGAACGTTTTTTTTTTTTTTTTTTGGCTGATGCTGCATGAGCTTGCTTTCTTGCATCATATGCCTCTTCTAATGCTAATGCTTCTTTAGTGAATTCATATATTTCTTCCCTTACTCCTGCTGTTCCTTATTTATTTTGTTGTTATCTTTTTGCTTATTATATTCCTTTATAAAAAACTATAATATGAGTCTTTATAGAGAATCAAACTATAGTTTTAATTTCAGTAACTTTATTGTATAATTCTACATAGAAGTGCCATATGCTCAAATGCTCTTTAGCCTTCTATTGCTAGTATGCCATCAGACTGATGATTATTTTTAAATATATATATTTTTAATTTGTAAATGAAATCAAATCCTCCCATGTAGCTTTACCCACCAGTATTCTTTAACTCAGCAGTTTTCAAACTGTGGGTCACAACACCCTGGGGAGATGACATAATTTACTTGGGGCATTGCAGACGATGTAATAGTTTATGTAAGATTTCCATGGCAAATATTAAAAATGTATTAAGAACGATTTTTTTACTATTAGTTATCTACTACTATTTGATCTGTATTATGAAGTTGGATTTTCGGCATTGGCAATCATTGCATCTAAGTATAGATCAAAATTAAATGTTGAAAAAGAAATACGTGTCGCCATTTTGAAAAAGATGCCTAAGTTTGATAAATTATGCAATAAAAAGCAAGCACAAACATCACATTAATGTTTTTTAAGAATAAAATAATATCGCAATTATTATTTCATGTATTGATAATTATTGTATTAACATATTAAAAATAAGAAATTGTACAATTATAGATGCTTTACTTCAAGGGAGGCACCGGAAAAATTTTACAGGTCAATGGAGGTGTGGGCTCAGAAAGTTTGAGAACTGCTGCTTTACAGTGTTTCTATACAACCAATTTTTTTCTGTTTTCATTTCAATATACTGTGAAGACATTTATTCTTTGTTTGGCATTTAACAGATGCCAAACAAGGAATTAATGACTTCTAGACAATTCCCATTCCCACATGGCTTCTGTGAGACACCAGCTTTAGCTATCTAATCTAGTCATAAAGTTTTGATTTCACCAACTAAATACAAACAGCTGACAAAAATACAGAAACATTGCATATGCCAGGTGACGTGCAAATATTTGGGTTTCAATCAAGAGTGACCCTGAAAATTCTACAAAATATGATAAAAACTTTATTATTATTACTATTGGTTTCTCTTGTTTATTTTCATTTGATATTTTTAATTGGATTTAGCAGATTATGATTAACAGATCATCATTTTCATTTCAGTAAAATAGCTAAAAAATTTTTAATTGAAACAGAAAGTGGTATAACACAAATGCCACTAGAATCTTTGTTAATTGAGGATATGTGTGACAGAAAGTTAAAAAAGATGACATTAAAAAGGAGCTTTTGGTTTTTTTTTTTTTTTTTTATTATGACTCCATATTTTCTAGCGCAAGGCATTGCATATTTACATCATATCACTGCCAAACAGTAGTTTCAATTTTTTTGTAAACACTGCTTGCTAATGAGTGAATCATTGAACATTTACCCCAGGGACTCACATCTGGTGAGTATGGGCTTGGCACACCCAGGGTCCCGAGCTGGATATCATTATTCTTCACTTTCTTGATGATTCCCTTCTACTTTTGACTCTCTCTCTCAGGGTAACTCGGGAACTTTTTTTTTTTTTTTCCTGGTGCAGCATAAGCCTTAGGTTTCCTTGCACCATATGGCTATTAATAATAATAATAGTACAAGTAACAGTCAAATCTTCATTTCTAATTGAAAGGCATCAAGAAATAAAATCTTAAAACATTAAGTCTTATTATTATATTAAATTTTACAGTTGTAATTTTTGTCATAAACCCAATAATTAATAATATGAAATACAGAATTAAATAATTTGGGCTAATTAGGAAAACTTTGTGCAATTTTTCAAATAGCTTTACGTGGATAAATGTATGAGATGAGATGAGTCTAATGAGATACATGCCTGCAGTTTGGACATCATTAATATAGAGAATCAATAAATTACTTTTATTTTTCACCTCAGGTCTTTATCCAAAATGCAATGTTAGCTGGAGGAGTGGCTGTAGGTTCAGTAGCAGATATGATGATCCAACCTTATGGTGCACTTCTGACTGGGGTTACAGCTGGAATTCTCTCAACCTTGGGTTACTGTTTTCTTACGGTAAGCATTTTAAGTTTTAACCTAAGCAAAGTTCTTTTTATTTCTGTATATAGATACGAGAAAGATACATATCGTATCTTTCTCCCATGCATACTGGATCCTCCATTACAGTATATTGGAGGTTTCACCACTTTTCACTTGCTTAGAGAGGTCTGGGGTTAAATCCCATTGAAGACTGGAAGAATTTCTTAAAGGCATTCAGGAGTCTGTGGTTAGCCAATCTCAGTGGAGGGAATACAGTTTTTTCTTGTGAGTTAATTCACCTCACACAACATACCAATTGGCCCACAAACACTCACTTGTACAAATATGACATAATGGCTCAACCTAGTAGAAGTTGCTGATGTGCCATAAAACCTTCTCACAAGAAATGCAAGGCCCTTAAACTCCATAAATGCCATTGTATTTAAGCTGCATAATTAGCCAATTATAGACTATGTAGATCCAAATTTTGTCAGTGTGATTTTGAACAAGTGACCAGAAAAAAAGACAGTAGTCAGTATTCACTCAATTTCATTTAAATCCTCATCAAAATATTTAAAAATAACTAAAAAAGGAGGAAGGAATCACAGGACAGAGTATTAACTTCTAGAGAGCAATGTTAACAAAAGATCACTCTTTTCAGGAAAATAGGAGGCAAGAAAACCAAAAGGGGGGAACCACCTTCTCCTGAATACAGAGAGAAGAACCTCAATGATGCATTTTCCAACATATCATTCACATGTAGGAAAAGCAAAAGGGATCACCCAGATCTAGAGGGAACAGTCTTCCAAACCACCCTAACAAATGATAAGAGAAATAAAAAAAGATTACACATTCACCTATTTACTTATAACTGAGTGTTCAATTCTTGCTGTTTGGGATGCAGAGGATTGTTTTAGCAGTCATTAATAGGCATAGTAAATATATAACATGTTTTTATTTCTCCTACCATTCAATAAAAGCACCCATACTATAAATTAAAAATGTTCATTTCCACATAATAGTAATAATAACTTGGGAATTAGCACTATACAGAATACCAGCAAACTCTCCAGATTTATGACGGAGTATCCATCAGTTTTTCTCAATTTTGGAACCAGGTTTCATTTTTCTTAATTTTCAAAATTTTTATTAAAATAGGCCCAACATGTTTACCAATTTTTTGTAAAATTGGTAAACATGTTGGGCATATTTATTATTATTTTCTATTATGTAAACATATTTTCTATTATGTATAAAAATCAAAAAACTTAATAATATTTAAGAAATTTGTAGATTATTCAAGAATATTTCAGAAAGATGTAGAAGACTCCTAATTATGGTAGAATATTGTAGATGACTCTAGATTGTTTTCAAATAATATAAATTGAGGAGTAAGAGCTATAACTTATAAAATTGAACACCCGTCATTCAGAAAGAGTGTTTGGTGTAAATTTTGTATGTTTTGTGATAAACATGTGAGGAAATAAGAAACTGAGTGTTGAAAAAAGAAGGGATATTATGACTCTGCACACAAAGTTATCCCTAGGTGTTTCAGTTAAGGGAATGCAAACTACTATTTGACAATTCAAGAGACTGGCAGTTTAAAGGACAAATTACGATCAGCATGACCATGAATAGCAATGAAAAAAATGGTTGGCTTGGCCTAAGAGCCATCAACATTGGACAGTTCAAGAGTGGAAAAACATACTGTGGACAGATGAATCCAAATAGAGTTTATGTGAGGTGATCAACTGAAGAAAAAATGGTGGCACATTATTTAGTGCCTACAGTCAACTACTGTGGTAGTTCCTTCATGATCTGGGGTTATAATACAAAATTTCTTCCACAATACAATTACCCGAAGCACAGCTTGCAGCTGTGCAGGGGCTTTCTAGCAACTAAACAACAACGGGGGGTATTGCAAATTATGGTGTGGCCACTACATCACCCCACATAAACCCAATAGAGCTTTTATTAGCATTAGCATTAGTTGAGGCATATGATGCAAGAAAGCAAGCTTATTCAGCATCAGCCAAAAAAAAAAAAAAAAAAAACCCTTCGCATTTCACCCATCCGGTCAGTCCAAATGTTTGTCTAGTTCAGCCTTAAATTTATTTAAGCTATCAACTTTCACAACAATAGATGGAAGTCTGTTCCACCAATCAACTACCCGCTAGCTAAAGGCAAACTTCCATACATCTATTCAACAACTGTCTTTCCTCAATTTGAATCTATGCCCCCCTCAGATTCTTAATCTGAGCAAGCAGAAATATCCTGTCGGCATTGAGCCTGCTCAAACCGTTCAAGGCCTTATACACCTTGATCAGATCACCTCGCAGGTGCCTAGTCTCCAGATGCTGCAACTTGCAGAACTTAAGTCTTTCTTCATAAGCGCATCCCTCTGTTCCTCTCACTAATCTTGTTGCCCTTCTCTGTACTCATTCTAGCAACTCTACATCCTTCCTAAAATGAGGCCTCCGGACCTGTATACAGTACTCAAGGTGTGGCCTGATTATTGCCTTATACAAAGGGATAATCACCTGCTTGTCTCTGCTAGCAAAGTTCCTATATATCATTGACAAAACTCCATGACCTGCTCTGGCAGCCTGTCTGCACTTCTCAGAGAACTTCATATCTGACTGCACAATAACCCCTAGGTCTTTTTCATTCTCCACCTCCCTGAGTGTAGTACCACACACAGTTGGTACATTTCTCTTAGGTTACTGCTACCCATGTGGAGTACTTTGTATTTGTCAATGTTAAACTTCAGTTGCCATTTCTCAGCCCATCTGCCTAACTTTTCTAGATGCTGTTGCAGTAGCATACCATCTTTACTGTCATTAACCCTGCCAAGCTTTGTATCATCTGCAAACTTGGGCATTAAGCCTGATACACCTTCATCGATATCATTGATAAATACACAGAACACAATGGGCCTGGCACTGAACCCTGGGGGACTCCACTAATAACATTAGTCCACGTAGAGCAGTGTCCATTTATTACCACTCTCTGTCGTCTTCCACTCAACCATTCCTTTATCCATTGCAGTAACTTGCCCTTAATACCATGCTGCTCCAATTTGTACAGCAGTCTTCCATGTGCAACCATACCAAAAGCTTTCCTGAAATCCAAGTATATGATAACAAAATTATTTTTTGCATCCAGTTCCTTTGTGACCACATCGTAGTATCCAATCAAATTGGTCAGACAAGACTTCCCCTTTATAAACCCATGCTGTGTCTGAACTATTACTGCTGTCTTGCCTGGGTGATCCTGTATCACCTCCTTAACCAGTGACTCCATTATTTTCCCCGGAACAGAAGTTACACTAAGAGGTCTATAATTATTTGTGTCACCCTCTTAACCCCTTTCGTGAATTGAGGATTCATTTGCACATCTCCAGTCCATGGGGACCTCTCCTTACTCTAATGATGCTCTCCTCATAATTTTGGCTAAGGGTTTGCTTACTTCCCTTGCTGCCTCCTTCATTATAATCAGATAAATTCCATCTGCCCCAGGTGCCTTTTTTATGTTTAACTTCAACAATTTCTCCTCCACTTTGCTCTCAGTTATTACAAAATCACTTATCTTCTTGTTAGAGTTTATAAGAAACCTTGCAGATCACTTGGAATAATGTTACTCAACACACTCTCAAGTTATTCAATTTTATAATAATAAAATTAATTACCAGAATTAATTTTAAAGCCGTGTAAGGCAGTAATAAAATCTCATAGGAATATCTTGATGAAATATCAGTATAGGTGTTAATATTAATCATTTCAAGATATTTTTTTTCTGTAAATTTTTCAATTCTTAATAAAAAAATCTTAAAATACTTTGTAGTGTGTTCTTTTTTATATTGAACCAAACATTGTCATAGCTAATTTCAAAGAACTTAACGTAAACTGTTGTTATACACCGTGATTCCAAATGTTTAAGCAGCATAGAGTTTCTCCATCTTTTTTTACAAAAACTGACATTTTTTCTTTTTTTTCTTTTTTACAAAAAATAAAATTGGTGTTTTTTTTTTTTAATTGTGAATTTATGCTTAATATCATTAACAAATTGGCTGTCAGGTGTGCTGTGATAGTGTACATTGCAAAATATAAACGTGCAATAATAAAGTTGTTGTCCCTGATGTCTGAAATACCACATAAAATTTCAGAAGATATATACTCAAGATTATCCATGTATTGTAAAATCTGAAAAAGAATGCAATTTAATCAGACGTTTGCAAACAAATAACCATAACAGCAGCATGCAGTGTATAGAAAGAAATGCAAAAGTGGATATTGCATTTCCTGGTGATGACAATGTCATATGTTTGTCTAGTTATTCCATAAATTTATTCAAGCTGTCCATTTCCACAACAATAGATAGTAGTTTGTTCCAGCAATCAATTATTCTTTTCCACCTGCTTGTTAAAGGCCAATTTCTGCACATCTATTCTGCAACCATCATTCCTCAGTTTGAATTTATGCATCCCCTTCATGTGTGTAGTTTGAGCAAGAGGAAGAATCCCACCAGCATTGAACTTGTTTAATCCATTCAAAGCCTTAAACACCTCAATCAGAACGCCTCACAAGTGCCAAGTCTCCAGATGCTGAAATTTGCAGAGCTGAAGCCTTCCTTAGTAAGAGCAACCCCTTTTTTCTCCTTGCTAATCTTGTTGCCCTTCTCTGTACCTGTTTCAGGAGTTCCATACCCTTGCTAAAATGAGGCCTCCCGATCTATGTGTGGATAGCATTGCTTTATACAATGGGATAATCACTTCCTTATCCCTTCTAGCAAAATTCCTGTATATCATTGACAAAACCCCATGAGCTGTCCTGGCAGGCTGTCTGTATTGTTCAGAGAACTACATATTTGACTGCACAATTACTCCCCCCCCAATAGTCATAACCAAAACCCTTTTAAGCTCTTCCATTTCTTCCTATACTCCTTGTACTTCATTCTCAGGCTTCAGACTTCACCTTTTACATTTTTTTGTATATCCTCATTCTTTGGCCTCCATATATTAATCATCCTCTCTTGTCTTTTTTTTCTCTCACTAATCTTGCACCTCTAGTAGTCGGTGATTACTAGAGGTGCAACCATCAGTCCAATGCTACTGCTGGTGGCACCTTAACATCCTTTACTCTCAGCCAAAAAAGTCATTACTTATAAATATATAGTCAGTTATTGACTTCTGCTTTCCATCCCAAATATACCTTGACCAGACTTCATATATGTATAAATCTGTATGTTACTTCTTTTCTGTTCTTTCTTAATTTTCTTTGTATCATATAGTATTTACACTTGTTTTCTGTAATATTTATTAATTGCCATTTCATTGCATGTTATTATTTTGATTTTATACACTAAAATATAAGATATTTTCAATTTTATTTGTTAACTTGTTGAGAAAGCAACAGAGTAAGAATATAAATTCCTACTTTGCAACATTCTTATATTCTTAAGTATTAACCCCAGAGGCTCACATCTGGTGAGTATGGGCTTGGAAAACCCAGGGTCCTGAGCCGGATATCATCATTCTTCTCTTTCTTGGTGATTCCTCTCTCTCTCTCTCTCTCTCTCTCTCTCTCTCTCTCTCTCTCAGGGTAACTTGGGGAATTTTTTTTTTTTGGCTGGTGCAGCATAAGCCCCAGGCTTCCTTGCACCATATGATTATTAATAATAATAATAATAATAATATAAGAATGCTGCAAAGTAAAAATGGTAATTATTTTCAACCCTGGTAAGAAATCCCCAGGCTGCTCTATCAATCTTAGCTATTAACTTTAAGGAAAGGTACATTATCCTCATCATCAGATTATGCTCAGTGATATGTAGTTTCAGTAGTGTGTTACTGGGGGTGATGAATCAGTTTCCTTCCCTCCAGTTATTAATCTACCTTGGAATCCAGTAAAATCCAATTTAACAAGGTGGCAGCTTTCAGCACCAACCCAGATGGACTCTTACACAGTTGTATTCTAGCATGAACAAATCAAAAGATATATGGTGCAGTCAGTGATCAAATTCTTGTTTTGTTTAGTATAATTATCTGTGAAGGCATCAAAATACAAACAAAATCTTGTATAACAGCAAGAATATACATGTTTATTACTGTAACAGACTTTCTTCTGTTGTTGTTGAAGTTGATAGCTTAAATAAATTTAAGGCTGAACTAGACAAACATTTGGAGTGACTGGATGGGTGAAATAGGAAGGTTGTGTTTTTTTTTGTTTTTTTTTTGGCTAATGATGTATAAGCTTGTTTCTTGCATCCTATGCCTGAACTTATGCTAATTCTAAAAACTTATGCTAATACTAAAAATATAAAAGGAGGTGAATTTACTATTTTTCCTGTAACTTTTTTTATTTATATCTTTAATTTACTTAAAATCGTTCTCAGTCATACAAAGTGTGGCTATTAACTAATGAGAGTGGATGCACAGCCACTACACATCAAGCACTACCTGTGAAACAAAAGCACAGCAGTTAACCTGAACCTTTCCCTAGTTGTCTGCCCAGTCTGACAAATGCAGGGTGCTTCATATGAGTGGCAGTAACCCAAGAAAAACTTACCAACTGTGTGGTACTACACTCAGGGAGGTGGAGAATGAAAAATACCTAAGGTAATTGTGCAGTCAAATATGAAGTTCTCTGAGCACTGCAGACAGGCTGCCAGAGCAGGTCATGGAATTTTGTCAATGAAATATAGGAATTTTGTTACCAGAGGCAAGGAAGTGATTATCCCTTTGTATAAGGCAATGGTCAGGCCACACCTTGAGTGCTGCATACAGGTCTGGAGGCCTCATTTTAGAAAGGATGTAGAGTTGCTAGAATGAGTACAGAGAAGGGCAACAAGATTGGTGAGAGGAACAAAGGGGTGCGCTTACAAAGAAAGGCTTAAGTTTTGCAATATCTCGAGACTAGCAGTTGCAGCATCTGGAGACTAGGCACCTGCAAGGTGATCTGATTGAGGCGTATAAGGCCTTGAATGGTTTGAGCAGGCTCTATGCTGATGGGATACTTCTGCTTGCTCAGATTAAGAACCTGAGTGGACATACATTCAAATTGAGGAAAGACAGTTGTAGAATAGATGTACGGAAGTGAAGTTTGCCTTTAGCCAGTGGGTAGTTGAAAGCTGTAACAGACTTTCTTCTGTTGTTGAAGTTGATAGCTTAAATAAATTTAAGGCTGAACTAGACAAACATTTGGAGTGACTGGATGGGTGAAATAGGAAGGTTGTGTTTTTTTTTTTTTTTTTTTTTTTGGCTAATGATGTATAAGCTTGTTTCTTGCATCCTATGCCTGAACTTATGCTAATACTAAAAAGTCACATTCCAACATGCTAATTCACTTTGCAGCAAGACTGGTTTCCATTAACTTGTGTTTTTGCAGTTTGCTGGAAAAATGATAGAATAGAACAACAAACGAACCTCAAATTTTTAACAAAACTAAAGTACAGCTACTCCCCAACTTACGCAAGGGTTGTGTTCCACAGAACTCTACGTAAGTTGAATTTTACGTAAGTTGGAATTTCCCTACATGCTTATGCAGCACTTGCAACTATGCGTGCTGAATTTGATTGAAGCCAAAAAGAAATGTTCGATGAACATGTAAATAGAATTATGTATTCAATTTTTTTTATCTCATGCGAAGGAAAAATTACAAAAGTGTACAAATTATAAAATTACAAAAAGAGAGAGGAGACAGGCATAACGTCCACAAGTTTTACATTTCGAGCATCTAGACAGAATTAACTTTCCAGCTGATAAGCATGCCACTGTGGAAGTTGAGGCTTAAAAGGGGTTTTTTACAACACGCATTTCATTATATTTATTATATTGCAATAATCTTGTTATTTAAAAGTGCATATAGCTATGTATCATTTTTCTCCATGTGCAGTAAATTGCTTAACTAATAGTAATTTATTGATAATTTATTTCTAGCAAACGCCTCTTTCAAATTACTTGAATTAGGGATATCAGTTTTTGTTCTTTTTCTGCATAAAATAACTTGAACTGATGGTATTAGTAAAACAGGTATGCTCATTTTGGATTGCAATATGTAATTTATTTTGGCCCATTTTGTTTGTGCTGCTTAACTTTATGCTATTTATCATTTATTTTTTTTATTTATTTATTTTTTTTTTGCAGCCAGTTCTTGAGAAACATTTCCAAATTTATGATACTTGTGGTGTGAATAACCTTCATGGCATTCCTGGAATCATTTCGGGGCTTCTTAGTGCCTTGCTTACTTATGTTGCCACAGAGGATGTTTATGGAAATAGGTATGCAGAAATAACTGGAATTTATGTAACCTCAGTGGATAGAAGTATTAAGTAGCTGATATTTTTAATATAGCAATCCACATTTTTAAACATTTGACTAGTTTTTCTATAATGTGGATTAAATTACAAAATTATATAATATAATGTCTTGGGACTCACCAATGTCCTTTGATACTCTAGAAAGTTCTAAGTTCTAAAAAATTCTTGAGGAACTAGTATTACAAAACATTCTCTAATTTAAGCCATGTCATAGAATATAGTCCGGTTAAAAGTTCTATTAGTTGAACCACAAGATGGCAACCCTGCTAGAGGCTTAATCCTCTAGTGCAGCGGTTTCCAACTAGTGGTTTGCAAACCCCTGGGGGTTTGTGAAAGTGTTCCTATTATTATTAGCCATATGGTGCAAGGAAGCCTGAGGTTTACACTGCACTTGCCAAAAAAAATTCTCAAGTTACCCTGAGAGAGAGAGAGAGAGAGTCAGAAGTAGAAAGGAATCACCAAAAAAGAGACGAATGATGATATCCAGCTCAGCACCCTGGATGTAACAAGTCCATACTCACCAGATGTGAGTTCCAGAGGGTTCGCACTAAAAATTCTGTAATGGCATCTGCTTAGATTTACACAGGTATATTTTTGCAAACTACAATATAGTTTAATATTAATTTATGTGGTTCCGTTCAAAATTTATATTTAGTTGTGGTTTGGGGCACGCACCCTTACATTGTGAGCATGCGTGACAGGTGTTAGTTGGGGGATTGGGTGAGAACATGACAATATGTATCGCACCGTTCAGTCGTGTCAGAAAAACTCCAGTAAACATTGCTTGTTGTGCCCTGCCATATCGTATTGGATTTGAATGTTGTATTAAATTGTTTATTCATAGTATTTTTAAACTTTAAAAATTGTTATGGACCGTTGGGAAATGTTTCCAGTGAGAAAAGTAGGGAAGGAAAGATGCTTAGCTCAAGGAGCTGACAAATAAATTTGTATAAATATGATAATTAAAAGAAGGCAAGGAGAAATTAGGTGAAATAAATAGAGAGGGATTTGATTGGCCAGGTTGTGATGTGTAGGCAGGAGGAAATGGTTCATGGAAGAAATATAATTCAAGACTGGAAGCATGAGGAACAATGATGTTGAAATGACAGTTAATGAGAAGCATGAAAATCAAACTCATTCCTCAAATTCATCCCAAGATGACCTTCAAAAAAAAAATCCGTAAAATTTATTCAGCTTGTCAAATTTCCCAAATACTACATAAAGATATTCAAAATTTTGGCATGAAAACGAATAGTAAAAAGAGGAAATATAGTGAAGATTATATTAAATTTTGGTTTTCATTTCTTGGTGGTTGTTGTTGTTATTTTGGTTTTTAGGAGCATTAGCAACTAAGACCATATTGCTCTGAGGATATGCGGTGGTCATTCCCTGACCTTTCCGTATTTGGTGGTCACGGGCTTGAACCCCGGTCTAATCAAGAAGCATGTGCAATGCACTGCTGCTCTTTCCCACCTGGCTACGGAGGCACCTTCGTTTCTTGGCGATGAGGTCTATCCACGCCTGCAATGTGTCATTTGTGGAGAAGTGCTCACCAATAGTAGTTTGAAACTTTCCCTCTTGTCTCATCATTTAGAAACAAAACACGAAAATTATGCAGAAAAGCCAGTCAATTTTTTAAGTGGAAATTTCAAGAAATAAAAACATATAATATTGATTTGTATATATCACTCGAAAATCAAGACAGCGAAAAAATTGAGGCATTGTACTTAATAAGCTGTGAAATAGCAAAAGCTGGGGAAGCCCATACTATTGCAGAAAATTTGATTTTCTCATGTGCAAAATCTACTGTTAGGTGTATGTTTGGTTACAATTTGGATATGATGCCCTTTTCCAATAATGCAGTGTCTTGATGAACACATGATATGTCTGAAGATGTTGAATCCATTATTATAGAAAAGGTAAAAAAAAAGTACATTTTATGCTTTGCAATTAGATGAGACCACATATGTTTCCAATCTAGCCATTTTAATTGTATTTGCACACTACTTGAAAGAAGGTAAAGTGGAGGAAAATGTGCTGTTTTGTTGTCCTTTAACAGAGTGTACAATAGGTGAGGATATTTTTAATGTAATTAACCTGTATTTTGAAGGAAAACAAATTTATTGGTCTTTGTGTTGTGGACTTTGTACAGATGGAGCAAAATGAATGACAGGAAAATTTGTGGGCCTTATCACTTGCATCAAAAATATATGTGCTAATGTCTCATGGACAGATTGCAGCATTCATACACAAGCTCTAGTGTCGAGACAAATGTCTCAACAACTTAAAAGTGTACTTGATGATGCTGTCAAAATAGTTAACTTTATAAAATCGAGACCAACAAATTCCAGACTATTCACTTCTTTATGTAAAGGGCAGTGAGCATGTAACTTTTAACACATGTGGGGCGCCTCCGTAGCCATTGCACATGCTTCTTGATTAGACCGGGGTTCGAGCCCGTCACCACCAAATATGGAGGATGCGGAAAGGTCAGGGAATGACTACCGCATATCCCGGAGCAATATGGCCTTAGTTGCTAATGCTCCTAAAATCCAAATAACAAACAAACACATATGGATATTAGATGGCTGTCACGTGGCAAAAGTAATTACATATTTATTTGAATTAAGACAAGAATTAATTATTTTCTTCATGGATCATCCTTTTTGTCTCAGTGGGTGTACAACAGACCAAATATAGCTTCAAAATTTTGCTTATTTTTCAGATTTTTTTTGAAGGTAAATGAACTCAGTTTATCATTACAAGGCACAAATACAACAGTTCCACTTGAACAGTGAAGTTCAAGACTGAGTGGAAAGCATAATAAAAAAAATTTTAATTTTGGGACAACTTTATTGATAATAGTACCGAGTGCTTTAGCACTTTACACAATTTTTTTAACTGAAAATGAACTGACTTTGATACTTTGACAAAGTTGATAAAAAATATTAAAGAGCATCTCAACTTCCTACAGGTTACTTTTAGAGAGTATTTTCCACAAATATCAAAAAATCTGAAGTGGATTCGTAATCCATTTGACGAATCTTTTGTGGCATTTGCTGACCTAAAACTGACAGAAAAAACAAAATCTTTTTGATATATCAACAGCATTTTAACCTCAAAATTTATTCAAGACTGAAAATCTTATAACCTTTTGGCTTGGATTAAAAACAGAATATCCATCACTTAGCGAAAAAGCTGTGAAAATCCTGCTGCCATTTTCAACTATGTATATGTGTGATAGAGCTTTTGCAATTCATACCTTGTTCAAGTCACAATACCAGAACAAACTTGATGCAGAACCAGATTTGAGGCTCTGTTTGTCTGTTTTCCGTTGAACCAAATATTGCTACACTTTGTTTAACAAAAAAAAAAAAAAAAAAAAAAAAAAAAAACGAACAAACCCAACAATCACATTAAATTTATGATTTATTTTGATTTATAACTACATATTAATATTATGTTTAAGGATTTTATTACATACATTCTGTAAGACGCATAGTCTTACAAAAGTTGATGGCGCCTCCGTATCCAGGTGGGAAGGAGCAGCAGTGCGTAGCACATGCTTCTTGATTAGACCGGGGTTCGAGCCCGTCACCACCAAATATGGAGGATGCGGAAAGGTCAGGGAATGACCACCGCATATCCCGGAGCAATATAGCCTTAGTTGCTAATGCTCCTAAAAACCAAATAACAACAACAAAAGTTGAAATTTGCTATTAGTGAAATAAAGGAAAGATCTTGTAGGTAAAAATAAAGCTAGTTGATTATCTCCATGAAAAGGAATGTAATACAAGTTTAGCTAGAATTTAGGAAACACTTCTCAGAATTCAGAAGGAGCAATATCTATTCAGTTTCAAAAGTGTACTGAATGAGAATGAGATTAAAGACTAAGAGAGTGAGATATAGATAGAGCAGTTAAAGAACAATTGAGATCGAAGAAACAAGCTTTTGAAATGAAAAGAGCAGAATTATTAGGATAAATTGTAGGATAAGAATAGACTTTAGATAGTGGAAAATAAGTAGCTTAATGAGTACTAGATATAATTTTAGTTCTATGTTTCCCAGAGAAAGGAGTGCCCTTAACTGGAATGAATCATAAAGAATGACAATTGAAAGCTTTGGGAAATGTTTCCAGTGAGAAAGGTAGGGAAGGAAAGATGCTTAGCTCAAGGAGCTGACAAATAAATTTGTATAAATATGATAATTAAAAGAAGGCAAGGAGAAATGAGGTGAAATAAATAGAGAGGGATTTGATTGGCCAGGTTGTGATGTGTAGGCAGGAGGAAATGGTTCATGGAAGAAATATAATATATTTCTTCCACACCAATCATATGGATTTATGGAATATTATGCTGAATTTTGGCATGAAGAGGAGAGTGGTGTGTAAAAAAGGAGAGTGTAGAAGGATCAAGAGAGTCCAGATGTTAACTGGGGAGTTGAGCCCAGTAAGAAAGTTTCAGAAATATAGATATAGTGCTGAGTCATTACGGCCATAACTTTTTACATTTACTTTGTACAATATAGTCAAGTTTTTTACTTGACTATATACTATATACTTTTTTACTTTGTGCAATATATGTGATAGGAGCAGTATATGATGAGAGCCTTGTCAATCAGTTCGGCCCTGGAGAGATTGTGCAAAGCTTGGGGGAGGGGGGGTAGAATTTTTTTCAGCCTGGTCTATGCTTGTTGATAAGAGAGACTGCTTCTACAGGGATGGAGTACACTTAAATAGAAAGGGTGCAAGAATATTTGCTGATGCTGTCGAGGCAGTGTTAGGTGGGTCGGGAAACTGCTAGCTTGGTGGGGGGGAATACACAGACTAAAAAGTTAACAGTGGCCACAGGCAGAGGCAAAAGTGATTCTTGCACTGCTTCTATTAGAATGAGCAGCAACCTGGAAAGTAAGGCAATGGAGATTTTCAGGACTACTGGGAGTCATAGTGGAACAAATAAATATATGGGCTGTGTTAGGGTAACTAAGAGTAGAAACAGGTGCATATATACTTGCATGTACACCAATGCTAGGAGTATAGTTAATAAATTTTACGAGCTTGAAGTGCTAATCAAGACATCAAAGGCAGATATTGTTGGGATATCAGACACGTCGTGTCACACAGACATAAGCAGTGCAGAATTGGAATTTGAGGAGTACAATGTGTACAGAAAGGATAGACAGGAGGAGGGGTTATGCTGTTAGTTAAGAAACACATAAAATCTAATGAAGTGTATCCAATTGATGTTGGTGGACAATGCAATGATGAGTCTGTTTGGTGTGACATAAGCACTGGGAAAGGAAAAATGAGAGTAGATGTGTGTTTTAGGCCTAATGAATCTGATGAGTATAATGAGCAATTGTACAGAGAAATAGAGTGGGCCAGTAAATCAGACTGTCTTATAATAGGGGATTTTAACTTTCCAAATATTAACTGGAACTTGTGGGTTGGTCGCTCACACATTAGCAAGACTTTTGTGGATTTATTGGATGACTGTTTTCTGCAGCAACATGTTCGAGAGGCAGCCAGAGGGCGTAATACTCTTGATCTGATTATCAGTAGTGATTATTCATGCATTAAGAATTTGCAGATAAAGGAACCACTGGGTGATAGTGATCGCAATGTATTGATGTGGGAATTACTTAAAGATTTAACTACCATCAAGGCTAAAGGGAAGGGCTTTTGCTTTCGTAAAGGTGACTACAGGGGTCTCAGACAGTTTTTAAATTCTGTACAGTGGGATCAACTGATGATGTTACCAATGTTGAATTCTAAATGGGAAGCCTATGGGAGGAGGGGTTATGCTGTAGGCAATGTAGATTTTTGATGGACTAAATTGGCTACTAGGCTTTTCATTCCAGCCAAGAAATACTGTTCAAGGTTTAGGCTTAAATGGATGTCAAATGAACTAATGAGACTTGTGGAGAAAAAAAAATGTATGGAATGGAATGCATGTAAAGTATCAGGAAGCCTATGGCAGCTATAAACAAATCTGTAATAAAATCACAAAGGAGGTTAGGCAGGTGAAGGCAGATTACGAGAAATCCTTGGCAAAGGATGCAAAGAAAAACAGGAAAGAGTTCTTTACTTATGCAAACTCTAAAAGGAAAGGGCTGAATCAGATTGGACCACTTAATATAGATGGGGTGACTACCGATGATCATGCTAAGGTAGCTGATAAACTGAATGAGTATTTTGCATCTACATTCACACATGAGGAGTTATTCAATGAGGGGAGTGCCAAAAAATTTATCAAACTCTAACAGGGAGCTAAGTGATTTTGTAATAACTGAGAGCAAAGTGGATGAGAAATTGTTGAAGTTAAACATAAAAAAGGCACCTGGAGTGGACAGGATCTACCCAGTTATATTAAAGGAGGCAGCAAAGGAAGTAAGCCAACACTTAGCCCTAATTATGAGAGCTTCTTTGGACTTAGGGGAGGTCCCCATGGACTGCAGCTGTGCAAATGTATCACCAATTCACAAAGAGGTTTCAAAAGGTGACACAAGTAACTATAGACCTGTTAGTTTAACTTGGGTTCCGGAGAAAATAATGGAATCTTTGGTTAAAGAAGCATTGCAGGATCATCTAGACAAGACTGCAGTAATAGTTATGATGCACACATGGGTTTGTTAAAGGGAGGTCTTGTATGACCAATTTGATTGGATACTGTGATGTGGTCACAAAGGAACTGAATGCCAAAAATAATTTTGATATCATATACATGGATCTCAGGAAAACTTTTGATATTGTTGCACATGGAAGACTGCTGTACAAATTGGAGCAGTATGGCATTAAGGGTAAGAATGAGTTGGAGATGACAGAGTGTGTTAATCAATGGACACTGCTCTTCACGGACAAATGTTATTAGGGTAGTTCCCCAGTCTTTGGTGTTGGGCTCATTGTTGTTTTGTATATTTATCAATGATATTGATGAAGGTATATCAGATTTAATGTCCAAGTTTGCAGATGATACAAAGGTTGACAGTTTGTTAACGACAGTAAAGACAGTATGCTACTCCAACTGGATCTAGATAAGTTGGGCAAATGGGCTGAGAAGTGCCAACTGTAGTTTAACATTGACAACTGCAAAGTATTGCATATGGGTAGCAATAACCGAAGTGAAATGTACCAACTGTGTGCTACTACACCCAGGGAAGTGGAAAGTGAAAAAGCCCTGAGGGTAATTGTGCAGTCAAATAATAAGTTCGCTGAGCAGTGCAGACTGACTGCCAGGGCAGGTCATGGAATCTTGTCAATGATATATAGGAAATTTGCTAGCAGGGAGAGGGAGGTGATTATCCCATTGTACAAGGCAATGGTCAGGCCACACCTAGAGTGCTGGAGGCCTCATTTTAGGAAGGATGTAGAGTTCCTAGAATGAGTACAAAGAAGGGGAACAAGAGTGGTGAGGGGAACAAAGGGGTGCTCTTACCAAGAAAGCTGTGCAAATTGTAGCGCCTGGAGAGTAGGCACCTTCGAGGTGATATGGTTGAGGTGTATAAGGCCTTGAATGGGTTGAGCAAGTTGAATGCTGATGGGATTCTTCCTATTGCACAGATTAAGAATCTGAGGAGACCCAGATTCAAATTGAGGAAAAACAGTTGTAGAAAAGATGTGTGGAAATTTGCCTTTAGCCAGCAGGTAGTTGATTGGTGGAACAGACTTCCATCCTTTGTTGTGGAAGTTGATGGCTTAAATAAATTTAAGGCTGAGCTGGACAGGCATTTGGAACGTATGGAGGGGTGAAATGGGAAGTTTTTTTTTTTTTTTTTTGGCTGATGCTGCATAAACTTGCTTTCTTGCATCATATGCCTCTACTAATGCTAATATAGTCAAGTTCTTTGTGCTATATAGTCAAGTAAATTTTTTCTATTATCTCACTCATTAAAATGAGTGAGATGATAGAAAGTAAAAGTTGGAGTAAATATTGGACCTAGCAGTGCTACAGGAGCCACCCAATGCATTGGGAAATGTAATATAACCATTATGAAGGTGAGACATCCACATCATTTGTAGGAGTCATATCGAGAGTAAAAGGAAGAACTTGTGGGAAGGAAGAACACACATTTAGGAATGGACCTTCTTAAAAGAATTAATGTAAGTTCTACTAATATCTTTTTAGGATAATTTTAGGTTCAGCTAAGTTCAGAAATTAATACTACAAAGGAGAGCATTAACTTAATTATTAAGTTGATTAAAATTATTATTATTGGCAATAAAGGTTATTAAGGTGAAAAACCATAGTGATACATTGTAGCTTATAACAATATTAGAGATCGTTTAAGATAATATGTTAGAAAGGAGCAATATAGGAAACAGGAATTGTTGATCAAAAGTTGTATATCATCATGAAAGTTTGAAAAATTAATTATTGTGACAAAGTTGTTATTTTGGTTTTTAGGAGCATTAGCAACTAAGGTCATATTGCACAGGGGATATGCAGTGGTCATTCCCTGACCTGTCCGCACCCTCCATATTTGGTAGTCACAGGCTCGAACTCCAGTCTAATCAAGAAGCGTGTGCTATGCACTGCTGCTCCTGCCCACCTAGCTATGGAGGTGCTTTTTTGACAAAGTACTGAATCAAAAGAGACTGTACTTAACTTTGTGATGATTGGACAATTTTAGTATTAAATTAAGAGTGTTTCATTTGAAAAGGAGGAAGAGAGAAACCTTATAAAATTTTTGAAAGAGATATTATGAAATGTTTGCTCATATGTAAGAGTGTGTAAAATTTTGTGTTAATAATAGAAGTTTTGTTGATCATTACACTACCCAACATTATTTTTACCTCCAGCAAATCAATAGTTGTTTCTGGTCAAGTTTTATGTATAAAATTTAAAATCAAACATAAAAATTTCCTATCACGCCTCAGTTTTAAGACAGATAAATAACTGGATTCTGTACAAAGATATCATTACTGTTTGAAATACAGTTTTTAAACGTATTAACTTTTGGTTGGTTTTGTATATTGGGCTAAAACCCAGGGGCTCACATCTGGTGAGTATGGGCTTGGCACAACCCAGGGTCCTGAGCTGGATATCATCATTCTTCTCTTTCTTGGTGATTCCCTTTGACTTTTGACTCTCTCCCTCTCTCAGGATAACTCGGGGAATTTTTTTTTTTTTTTTTTTGGCTGGTGCAGCATAAGCCTCAGGCTTCCTTGCACCATGTAGCTAATAATAATAATAAAAGTTAAGCAAGTACATCATTACTATTCTTGCAATATAGTATATTTTGATTTTGATGCACTTTATATAGTGTATGATAAACTATGCTACAAAAATTCACCTTCTGTTCAAATTTACCAATTGCTTTTACTGATTTTAGGTTAATGCATTGTTAAAATGGAGAAGACAAAGCACAGAACACACTTAACCCCAAAAAACTCAGAGGAAGAAAATATACAATGTCACAAAAGTTGCATATTCATTGTACTTTGGCTGCAAGATTGGTGACCAAGAAAAAAAATTTGGCTCCAGATATCTGTTGTATTACTTGTACAATGAACTTAAGGCTGTGGTTATATGGTAAGCTGAGAGCATTTTCCTTTCCCGCCTTCTTTATGCTGTGGCACATGCCCAAGAATCATTTTGATGACTGCTATTTCTGTATGACAAAAATAAAAGGTATTTCCAAAAAGAGCAAGCACTGCATCAAATATCCAAATATCCCATCAGCAATTAGGCCAGTGCCACATGGTAAAGAACTGCCAGTACCTGTTCCACCAAATTCTTGAGGTATTGGAAGTAGTGATGAAGGTACAGAAGAAATCATTTTACCAGATGTCGCAGAAAAGGCCCCGCACTACATTGAACAAGAATTAAGCAACTTGATCAGAGACTTGAGCTTACCCAAAGAGAAGGCTGAATTACTCGAATCCAGACCACAACAGTAGAACTTACAATATACCGTAAGCGAAATGAAGAGTTTTCAAGATATTTTGCAATGGAAAACAACATGTGTGTCTGCAAAGACATCATTGGCCTTATGCATGAACTGAACATTGATCACAATACCTCTGAATGGAGTTTGTTCATTGATGCTTCAAAGCTAAGTTTGAAAGCAGTATTGCTTCATAATGGAAATACTTTACAATCAATTCCTCTTGTTCATGCTGTTGGCCCGAAAGAAACTTATGATAGTATGTCCCAGATTCTTTCTGCTATATGTTACAATGACTACATCAAAGATTAAAAGTAAAAGATCGATATTTTCATAATCAGGACATTAATTTTGTTCAGAATAACCAACTATTGTTCCAGAGGTATGACGAAAAAAAAAAATTTGTTGGGTAGTGTTATTGGTGTCTTCATAATTGCTCATAAGCTATTGATATACACATTTTCCCAAAAAAAGGAAAGTAGTAAATAACATTTATTACCCAAATATCTTGGACCTTCTGATTGTACAAAGCAGTTAATTAGCTTGTGGGCTGTGGTAAAAGGGTTATAAAAAATTATAACTAATAATAAACAATTTCTACTAACTTTATACTAAACAATTTCTACTAATTTTATACTAAACTATTTCTACTAAACTTTATTCTACTAATAAATAGTAGGATAAAGTAAAATAAAATTAAATATAAAGTAAAGCATTGCCAACAAAAGAAACCATATCTCCTACAATTCCTTATAATTAGTTTACTATCTTACAGTATATTTTGTTAAATAAATATGTTTTCTATACTAAATTTTTTTCATTCTCAGAGACCATTGTTATGTATAATTTTATATTATTACGCAATATTGCTTATAAAAACATAGTACTGAAAATATTTTATAATAAAAATTCAGAACTATACTGGTGTGCAAAATTTAAGGACAAGTCAGGTTTTCACCTGTAGCTTTTCATAGGAGTGGCCTGGATATGGGAAAAGCATTCCAAAGGAACCTCGTGAGGTACAGAAATGATGAAGGAAACAACAATGGAAACAAAACAGTACAGAGGAACTTTATTCAAAAATGGCAACATAGCACTGGCTGCCATGATACAGCTGCATCACTGCCCAAGATGGAACAAAGGGAAGAGGTGGTCCTCAGTAGGAGATATGGCCATCCCTAATGTCGAGGCAGGCTTTGCACTCCCTGTCCATACTTAGAACAATGTTGTTGATGAGTTCTTGCAGTAACATCATCCATTCCTCTGTCAATGCCATCTTCAGCTGGTGAACATTTTCTGGTGGGTGTGGACGTGCCCTTAGGCATCTCCCCAGAGCATCCCATATGTGTTCGATAGGATTTGGATCGGGGGAATGGGCAGACCAATCCATACAAACAATGTCCTCACTTTCCAAAAGCATAGCAACAGCTGCAATGCAATGGGGTGTGGCGTTTATCATCCACGAACGTGAACTCAGGGCCAATAGCACATCAGAACAGACGCACATGGGGAAGGATTACCTCAGTACAGTAGCATGCACCGGTTACAGTACCACCTTCCAATATCTGGAGTTGTGTACGTCCATCCAAGATAACACCTCCCCAGACAAGAACACCTCAACCGCCATATCGATCCCTTTCAGTGATGTTCGCAGGGTGATACCGTGTGCCAACCTCTCGCCAAATTAGCTGACATCCAGAATCACTACTGAGACAGAATGTACTCTCATCAGTAAAGAGTACCTTAAGTAAAGATTTTGTGGTTGTAATCTTTAGAAATAGTGTTGGTCCTTAAGTTTTGCACACCAGTGTATTATACGATTTCAGAGAATATAGGCTTAGTGGTTCGCAATAAAAAAATATTGTGTTGAAAGGGGTTTGCAAGGTTGGAAACTCCTGCTCTAGTGAATACCCTAGTATATTTTGTACGTCGAAACAATAAAACTTGTAAAACAGTAAAAATTTAGATATCTATTAAAATTACATCAGTATAAATTGTAGTAGTCCTCCATTATTGATCTAGTTTTACTGGGAGACTCTATTGTCATGGAAAGAGGTAACATTTTTTGTAATAAAGAGAGGTGGTCCTGAACCAGAGTGTGCTTGCCAGAGCAATGATTAATGGTATTATCAACAGACTGTCAGATTAAGAGAATTATTATTCATGTGGAACTAACAATATTAAACACACAAAACCTGACCATCTGTTGGATAAATATAGGACTATGCTGAAAAAATGTCACAAGTTAGGTCAGAATGTGTATATGTCTACAATTCTGGGCAGGTCTGCAATTAATCCACAAGGCTGTGAAAGCCTTGTGGATTAATTTAAGACCTGAGGGAATCTGCAGGCTCTAGGGGAAAATTTTTTATTAGTGTGGCCCGCACTTGTGTATAGAAAGAATCTATTTTGTAGTGCTGGTATACATTTGAACAAAAATTATCTTAATGATACTGGCAAATTTAAAGGTTCAAGGAAACTGCTAGTTAGGGGGGGAGAAGGGTAATTTAGATTTGCACTTAGCTGATGATATGAGTCAAAGTAATGCTTGCACTCACCTCAAGAATTCTTGTTGCCACAATAGCTGATGTTGATAAGGTTTTCTGAGGGCAGCAGCAGCATTTCAAGTGAGGGGGGGGGATAAAGCTTGGGATACAAACCTAAATAACTTCCAATGGATTTGTCAGTGTAGTAAACTAGAGAAGAATAAGTATTCTTAACTATGTCTACAGCAGTGTCAGGAGTACTACCAATAAAATGAGTGAATATGAACTCCTAGTTAGGACAGCTAATGCTGACATAATAGGGCTAACAGAAATGTGGTGCCACCTGGAAATTAGGGATGATGAATTCCACCACGGGTATAATGTATTTAGGAAGATAGACAGGGTGGAGGGGTCATGCTTCTTATCAAAAGCAGCCTGGGTGCAAAAAGAGCTTTTTTTGAGTCTGAAGTTATGTTTGCAAACGTAGAATCTGTGTGGTGTGAGTTAGTTGGAAGCAGTGCTTTTTTTTGGAATGGTACGCACTGTTAATAGAGGTGCCGGTATGGCATACCGGCACCTCTATTAACAGTGATATATGAAATTTTTATGCAGTATATTTCGAAATTTGTAATATTTGGTAATTTTTTTCAAATAAGCTTTAAGTAATTTAACTAAATTTACATTTTTCAATGTCTATTGAAACTAGATAAAACTTTATAACCATTTTTAGAATTTTAAATTACTCGGATCTCTGTTTAACAAACTCCTTTATAGCAAATTTATTTTAATTTCCCATGGAAATTACATTTAAAATAGTTTCCATTGAGAGAAAAAATTTTCATATAACAAACGGATTAGGAGAGACCTGTTTGCACTTCGGACCTTTGGGCAATTTAGGCAATTAGTGCTGCTGCACGAATTAAGAGAGCTAAAGGGATTACTGTTAGACAGCTTAGTGGTACTCGAAAAACCTATCAGACCACATGTCCCACATGCCAAGAAGTTGCGCTGGTCAACAGCAAGCAGATCAAGAGGCATTCCTGTAAAAACAATGGGCTCTCAACCTTCTACTGTAAGTGCCCTGTTCGAGAATTAGGAGAGAGTAATTTTCTTTTACCCTTGCAAATAGTAATAGTAATAGGCATATGAGCTTATGTAGCATCAGCCAAATAAAAAAAAAAATTCACACAACCATTCCCTCTAAATGTTTGTCCAGTTCCTCCTTGAATTTATTTAAGCTCTCAACTTCCACAACGATAGATGGAAGTTTGCTCCAACAATTAACCACCCAACAACAAATAATCATCTGTTATTTCGTGGAAGTGCGCCATGCACAATTTTCCGTAAACAGACTTGAGCTTGGACTTGCAGAAGTGCAATATAAATCTGTACAGGGCAAATAAAAAAAATAAAAATTGTACAACTTTTTCATGAAAGAGAAACAGTTCCGGGACAATATTACAGAAATGCTGCCAAATCTGCCGAAAATTTACAATTTCAAAGAGCTTCACTTCATGGGAAAGATTACAGAAATTACTCTCCAGTTGACCCAGAAGCTTTCTATAGAACTTTGAAACAATCAGTAGAAAGCAGGCTGCTTGATATTAAAAATGCTGATTTGGCAGCAGCAGCCTGAGTACTTGATAGGAAACACTGGCTTGAAGATATTAACTCTCAAGTGACATTTGATGAGAATGTAGTTAGAAAATTGTCAATTAGGCTTCAGTTAAATGAAAGAGATACAATTCATGTATTTTGGGAATACCTAATTGAAAAGATGGTTTTGGAAGAATTGAAGCATTTGATGAACGCTTTGAGTATGATACCAGTTTCATCGTACCAATTTCATCAGTGAATGTTAACGAGGATTTTCACAAATGAATCTGATTGTCAGCCAAACCTGTGCTTCGTTGATGACAAAAACAATTTCTTCACTACTATTTCTTAAAATTGTAGGCCCAGCACTGACACACTTCAATCCAGCAAAATATGTCGATTTGTGGCTACTTTGGAAATGTCATTCAGCAACAGACACAAACCGTAAAAGAATAAGTCGACATAGAGTATGGCAGATGAGAACTTAATAAAAATTTGGAATTTTCAATAAAAATTTTATTATGAAGTTATTTTTATTTATATTTTTACTTATTTTGCTTATTTTTACTTATTACTTATTTTTACTGATTACTTATTTTTACTGATAACTTATTTTTTACACATTTTACTTATTTTTTTATATACTTGTATAATAAATTTATGCTTAATAAACTGTTATGTTAATATACTTAATTTGTTGTTCTTATTCCAAAGACATTACTAGTGAAGTAACAATATCAGGAAATAATTTTTTAGTTTACTTTTCATATCCTTTTAATTTAAAATTTTTCCTAATAGCAAAGAATGAATACCAGCACCTATTTTTTTACCAAAAAAGCACTGGTTGGAAGCAAAGGCATAATGAGAGTGGGAGTAATCTATGGACCAGAAGATTGTGAAGAATGTGACAAGAGTCTTTACATGCAGATGGAATTGGCAAGAAAGTGTGAATGTCTTATTATGGGTGACTTTAATCTACCCCGGATTGATTGGAATAAGTAGGAGGGAAACTCATCGTGGGGAAAAACATTTTAAAATAAACTAGATAATTATTATTTGTACAAGCTTGTTAGAGAAAGTACTAGGGGTGAGAATATTCTTGATCTCATCATTACTAATGAATCAAATGGCATCACAGGGCTTAAAGTACAGGAACCATTGTCAGGAAATGATCATGCTATCTTCATTTGGAATATGAAGACCTGCCAACCTTCTTATCGTCTGCAAACATGGACATTAAGCTTGATATACCATAATTAATATCATTAATAAATACAGAAAACAACGATGGACCCAACACTGCTCTTTGTGGACTAATAACATTAGCCCAAAAAGAGCAGTGTCCATTGATTACCATTCTCTGTCTTCCACTCAACCATCCCTTTATCCATAACAGCAATTTGCTTCCAATGCCACACCGTTGCAATTTGTGCAGCAGTCTTCCATGTGCAACAGTATCAAAAGCCTTTCTAAGATTTTAAGATTCCCTCCATCCAGTTCCTTTGTGACCACATCATAGTATCCAATCAAATTGGTCAGACAAGACTTTCCCTTAACAAAACCATGCTGTGTCCAAGCTATAACTGAAGTCTTGTCTAGATGATCTTGCAGTGCTTCTTTAACCAGTGTCTCCATTAATTTCCCTGGAACTGAAGTTAAACTAACAGGTCTATAATTACTTGTGTCACCCTTTGATCCTCCTTTGTGAATTGGGGTCACATTTGCACATCTCCAGTCCATGGGTACCTCCCCTGAATCCAAGGAAGCTCTCATAATTATGGCTAAGGATTTGCTTACTTACTTTGCTGCCTCCTTTAATATAACTGGATAGATCCCATCCACCCCAGGTGCCTTTCTTGTGTTTATCTTTAACAATTTCTCCTCCACTTTACTCTCAGTTATTACAAAATCATCTAGCTCACTGTCAGAGTTTAATTCACCTCTGGCATTCCCCTTCCTGAATAACTCCTCATGTGAATGTAGATGCAGAATACTCATTTAGTTTGTTAGCTACCTGAGCAGGATCATCAACAGTTGAACCATCGATATCTAGTGGACCAGTCTGATTCATTCCCATCCTTCTAGAGTTTACATAAGTAAAGAACTCTTTGCTGTTTTCCTTTGCATCCTTTGCCAAAGATTTCTCGTAATCTGCTTTTGCCTGCCTAACTTCCTTTGTGACTTGGTTACAGACTAGCTTATATCTATCATAGGCTTCTCTGTCACCCATTAATTTATATGTATCCCATGCATTTTTCTTCTCTGCCACATGTCTCATTAATTCATGTGACATCCATTTAGGCCTAAACCTTGAATAATATTTCTTAGTTGGTATGAAAAGCCTAGTAGCTTCCAAGATTAATTCTTTGAATGCTTCCCATTTTGAATATGCTGTTAGCAACATCATTAGTTGGTCCCACCATATAGAATTTAAATACTGTCTCAGACCACCATAGTCACCTTTACGAAAGCAAAAACCCTTCCCTTTACCCCTAATGGCAGTTACCTCTTTGAGTAAATCACACTTCGGCACACCGTGATCACTGCCACCTAGTGGTTCCTTTATTTGCAGATTCTTAATGCATGAAGAATCACTACTGATAATCATATCAAGGGTATTACTCCCTCTAGTTGCCTCCCAAACATGCTGATGTAGAAAACAATCATCCAATAAATCCACAAAAACTTTAATATCTGGGAAATTAAAATCCTCCATTATAAGACTCTCTGATTTACTGGCCCACTCTATTTTCCTGTATAGTTGTTTATTATACTCATCAGAGTCATTAGGCCTATAACACACTCCTACTACACTTAAATTTGATTTTCAGTGCTTATGCCACACCAAACTGACTCGACACTGCACTGTTCAGCCATGTCAGCTGCCCATATTCCCCAAATTTCATTTCTGCATTCCTTATATCTGTGTGACACCACATCTCTGATATCCAAACAATATCTGGCTTTGATGTTTTGACCAACACCATAAATTCATCAAATTTATTTACCAAACTCCTAACATCGGGTTACACACAAGTATACATGCACCTGTTCCAGTTCTTAACTACCCTAACACAGCCCATGTGTTTACTTGTACTGCAGTGACTCCCAGCAGTCCCTGAAATCCCCTGCATCTTGTTTTCCAGGCTGCTGCTCATTCCAATAGAAGCAGTGCAAGAATCACTTTCACCTCTGCCAGTGGCTACTGTTAATCTGTTAGTCCATGTATCTCCCCAAGCTAGCAATTTTCCGACCCACCTAACACTGCCTGGATAGCATCAGCAAATATTCTTCCAGCCTCTCTATTTAAGTGTATCCCACCCCGGTAGAAGAAGTCTCTGCTGTTAAGAAGCACAGACCAGGCTGAGAAAAATTCTACCCCTTGAGCCTTGCACAATCTCTGCAGGGCCAAAATGGTGCCTCCATAGCCAGGTGGGAAGGAGCAGCAGTGCGTAGCACACGCTTCTTGATTAGACCGGGGTTCGAGCCCGTCACCACTAAATATGGAGGATGCGGAAAGGTCAGGGAATAACCACCGCATATCCCAGAGCAATATGGCCTTAGTTGCTAATGCTCCTAAAAAAAAAACCAAACCAAATCCAAGACCAAATTGATCGACAAGGCTCTCATTATGAATTATTAATATGTATAATTAACCACTCTTTTACCACGTGGAGTTTTTAATATATATTTTATTAAGCATAGCCTAAACTAATATATACGATAGTGTGACTAATATATATATACAATAGTTTAGCATAGTTTAGCTTATATATATTAGTTTAGCGTAGTTTAGCTTATATATATTAGTTTAGCGTAGTTTGGCTTATATATATTAGTTTAGCGTAGTTTAGGTTAGCTTATATATATATTAGTTTAGCGTAGTTTAGCTTATATATATATTAGTTTAGCGTAGTTTAGCTTATATATATTAGTTTAGCGTAGTTTAGCTTATATATATTAGTTTAAGCTATGCTTAATAAAATATATATGAAAAACTCCATGTGATAAGAAAGTGGTTAATTATAGATCTTAATAATTCTTAAATGATAACAACCACATAACGTCCTTCCCCAACTATATAAGGCTCTCATCATATACTCCCTCCTATAGTGTCTGGGCAAAATTGCAGACACTTTCAAATTCAACCCTAATTCATGGCTTTTTTTCAACAGTGACCTGTACTTGTTAAGTAATTCTGCCAGTCTCCTACTCTTAATATCATTAGTGCCAATGAGTACAAAGTACAACAATATCACCCTTTGTGCCTGTAAAGGATGATATGCCTTACAACGTCATCAACCTTTGCCCCTGGCAGACATACCCAAGTCCTGTTCCACCTATCTTTTTGCACAATATGTTCCCCGTTTCCCTGACAATAGAGTCACCGACAACTACTAGTTCCTGTGGGACCAGTGCATTCTGCCTTGGAGGTTGCCACTGTGTTGCGTGATGTTCAAGTGCAAGCTCTGACATGGATGTGGGTAGCTGAGAGCTTGATGGACCCCTCAGTTTAGATCCTTCAAGGGCATCCACCCTGTCCTTCAAACTCTGATATAGGCCCATAACAATGCTGAGTTGTCACCTGATTTCCTCACACTCCTTACATTGTGCACACATAAAGACATTCCCCTTGGCAATATCATGTCCCATCCCTGATTGCTCCAAAAACATCAAACAAGCAGTACATTTTAAAAGGCTGTGATTCAGAGGACAACTGCCCCCCCCCAGTTCTCTCCTGAGCCACAGCACTCACATTAGCTTGAGCCTTTTGCTTTGCTGCTCTGGTCTGAGTCATGATTTCGATTTCAATACAAAATTATAACCCTAAACTTATATCCCAATCAATGCAGTTGTAACACTATATATATATATTTTTTTTTTTGAGTATCGAGTATTATCTCCGAGTTTCGTTATATAACTTCCGTATTTTCTATCAAATTATATGCATTAATTAATAATGTTACGTTTGTAAAATCTAAGTTGTTATATGTATTTATTTAAAAAAGTACAATTTAATTGACAGTGAATTTTAACAAGATTAATAAATTTTACTGATTAATTGATAATATTATACTATACTAAGCGAACAGATTTCTAATACTGTGCTACGTGTTTTGCTAGGCGCCTCCGTAGCCAGGTGGGAAGGAGCAGCAGTGCGTAGCACACGCTTCTTGATTAGACCGGGGTTCGAGCCCGTCACCACCAAATACGGAGGATGTGGAAAGGTCAGAGAATGATCACCACATATCCCGGAGCAATATGGCCTTAGTTGCTAATGCTCCTAAAATCCAAATAACAAACAAACAAACGTGTTTTGCTATCTAGTTTTACCTTAATCCTTATGCTATCTAGTTCAGGATATATGGTGTATTGTATAACAATGGCAGTTATGAACGGTAAATCTACGGACACTAAGTATTAATTAACTTTCAAAGTTGCACTATCTAAATTCAAAATAAACCAAGGAGCTTGACTAGGTCTATAAGCTACTTATAGAAAATAATTTAATATAAAAGAATTAAGTCAATAAAACAGCTAAATATAAATAAAAACCTAGTGTTCACTGGAGCTGCAAAAACTTGTAAAACACAATGACTGATTAGAGTACATCAGTCATTGTGGCACTGGTGTAATTGTGAATGGCGCTCAGGGTAAGATATTTTTCAAAATGGTCAGCAGAAGGGACTCTTTTTATAGAGATGGGTTATACTTTAGTGTTAATAATTTTTATAGCAGATGGGATACTCTTTAGTATTAATAGTTTTTATAGCAGATGGGATACACTTTAGTGTTAGTAGTAGAAAATTATGCAAGAAAGCAAGCTTATAAAGCAGCAACCGAAAAAAAAAAAAAAAAAAATCCTCCATATCCCTTGACCATCAATATGTTGTTGTTGTTATTTGGTTTTTAGGAGCATTAGCAACTAAGGCCATATTGCTCCAGGAATATGCGGTGGTCATTCCCTGACCTTTCTGCATCCTCCGTATTTGGTGGTGACGGGCTCAAACCCCAGTCTAATCAAGAAGCATGTGCTACATACTGCTGCTCCTTCCCACCTGGCTACGGAGGCACTGACCATCACTATACCCCACTCAATGTCTCCTGTGGTCTTCCACCAAAAGGGAGGTGCCTCCGTAGCCAGGTGGGAAGGAGCAGCAGTGCGTAGCACACGCTTCTTGATTAGACCGGGGTTCGAGCCCATCACCACCAAATACGGAGGATGCGGAAAGGTCAGGGAATGACCACCACATATCCCGGAGCAATATGGCCTTAGTTGCTAATGCTCCTAAAAAAAAAAAAAAAAAAAACCAAACAAACAAACAAACCACCAAAAGGGTGTCAGAAGAATTTTGAACAATCTTGATGCAAAGAAAGCTCCAGGTTCTGATGACTTTTCTCCACTTGTTCTGAGCATGCTCCTGTTCTGTGTTGCCTTTTTATAATTCCTTATTCTACTACTGTTTTTTCTTCTACTTAAAAATTTGCTTTTATCTAGCCAGTTCCTAAAAAGGGTGACAAATCCATGTCATTTAATTATAATTCCATTTCACTTTTTCCCAAGTAATGGAGAAATCTATTATCCACAAACTTCTAAACTATCTTGAAACTTTCCAACTGATTAGTGATCACCACTATGGGTTCCATCGGTGTTGATCCATGGAAGACATATTGACTTATTTTATCTATCTGTGGGCAAATTCAGTGAAACGTTTTGTGAAATTCCAGCATTTACTCTTGATATTTCTAAGGCTTTTGATTGATGGGGAGCTTATTCTTCTAAATAAGCTCCCCAGCTTATGGATTACCAAATGTTTTTTGCAATTGGGTATCCATTTTTTCCTCTGACAGCTCACTTCAGGAGAGGATAGATGGCTCTCTGTCTTCTAATTTCTCCACTAATGCTTGTGTTTCCCAAGGTTCAGTTCTTTCTCACACTCTTTTCCTCTTTATGATACTCTTTATCCACTCTTTTCCTCTTGATGTGTATTAATGATCTTTTTGAACAGAGTGGAAATCCTATTTATAGTTTTGCTGATAGCACATGCATTCCACCTTCAAGGTTGAGAAATCTTGCCCTGTACAAACAGCTTCAAATTCTCACATATCTACCACAAACTCCATTTCTTTATTTAAAAATTTTGTTCCTCACGGTGAGTTTCTCTCCCACTTATTCCAATCAATTAGATCAGACTGAAGTCACCTAATAAGACATTCATGCTTATGTGCTTAGGTGGGTCGGAAAACTGCTAGCTTTGGGAGAGACAAAGACCAATAGATTGACAGTAGCCACTGGCAGAGGTGAAAGAGATTCTTGCACTGCTTCTATTAGAATGAGCAGAAGCCTGAAAAACAAGATGCATGATATTTCAGAGACTGCTGGGAGCCATTGCGGTACAAGTAAACACATGGGTTGTGTTAGGGTAGCTAAGAATAGAAACAGGTGCAGGTATACTTGCGTGTACACCAATGCTAGGAGTTTAGTAAATAAATTTGATGAATTTGAGGTATTGCTCAAAACATCAAAGGCAGATATTGTTGGGATATCAGAGACGTGGTGGCACACAGATATAAGGGATGCAGAACTGCAATTTGGGGAGTACAACATCTACAGGAAGTATAGACAGGATAGGAAGGGGGGAGGGGTTATACTATTAGTTAAGAAACACATAAAAACCAAGGAAGTGAAGCCAGTCGACATCGCTGGACAGTGCAGTGTTGAGTCAGTTTGGTGTGACATAAGCATTGGGAGATCAAAATTGAGAGTAGGAGTGTGCTATAGGCCTAATGACTCTGATGAGTATAATAAGAAACTGTACAGGGAAATAGAGTGGGCCAGTAAATCAGAGAGTCTTATAATGGGGGATTTTAATTTCTCAGATATTGACTGGAATTTGTGGGTTGGTCACTCACACACTAGCAAGGCTTTTGTGGATTTATTGGATGATTGTTTTCTACATCAGCATGTTCGGGAGGCAACGAGAGGGAGTAATACTCTGGATTTGATTATCAGCAGTGATTCTTCATGCATTAAGAATCTGCAGATAAATGAACCACTAGGTGGCAGTGATCACAGTGTGCTGAAGTGGGATTTACTCAAAGAGGTAACTACCATTAGGGGTAAAGGGAAGGGTTATTGCTTCCGTAAAGGCGACTACGATGGACTGAGACAGTATTTAAATTCTATACAGTGGGACCAACTGATGATGTTACCAACAGCAAATTCAAAATGGGAAGCATTCAAAGAACTTATCTTGGAAGCTACTAGGCTTTACATACCAACTAAGAAATATTGTTCAAGGTTTAGGCCAAAATGGATGTCAGATGAACTAATGAGGCATATGGCAGAGAAGAAAAATGCATGGGATACTTACAAATTAACACATGACACAGAAGCCTATGATAGATACAAGTTGATATGCAACCAAGTTACAAAGGAGGTTAGGCAGGCGAAGGCAGATTACGAGAAATCCTTGGCAAGGGATGCAAAGAAAAACAGCAAAGAGTTCTTTACTTATGTAAACTCTAGAAGGAAGGGGATGAATCAGATTGGTCCACTTGATATTGATGGGTCAACTGTTGATGATCCTTCTCAGGTAGCTAACAAACTAAATGAATATTTTGCATCGACATTCACACATGAGGAGTTATTCAGCGAGGGGAATGCCAGAGGTGTATTCAACTCTAGCAGTAAGCTACAGAATCTTGAAATCACTGGGAGTAAAGTGGAGGAGAAACTGTTGAAGATAAACACAAGAAAGGCACCCGGGGTGGATGGGATCTATCCAGTTATATTAAAGGAGGCAGCAAAGGAAGTAAGCAAACCCTTAGCCATAATTACGAGAGCTTCCTTGGACTCAGGGGAGGTACCCATAGACTGGAAATGTGCAAATGTGACCCCAATTCACAAAGGAGGATCAAAGGCTGACACAAGTAATTATAGACCTGTGAGCTTAACTTCTGTTCCAGGAAAATTAATGGAGGCACTGGTTAAAGAAGCACTGCAGGATCATTTAGACAAGACTTCAGTTATAGCTCGGACACAGCATGGTTTTGTTAAGGGGAAGTCTTTTGTGACTGCATCATCCTGGATACTATGATGCAGTCACAAAAGAACTGGATGCAGGGAATAGCTTTGATATTATATACTTGGATCTTAGAAAGGCTTTTGATACTGTTGCACATGGAAGACTGCTACACAAATTGGAGCAGTGTGACATTGTAGACAAATTGCTGCTATGGATAAAGGGGTGGTTGAGGGAGAGAAGACAGAGAGTGGTAATCAATGGACACTGCTCATCGTGGACTAATGTTATTATTGGAGTCCCTCAGGGCTCAGTGTTGGGTCCATTATTGTTTTCTGTATTTATAAATGATATTGATGATGGTATATCAAGCTTAATGTCCAAGTTTGCAGACGATACAAAGATTGGCAGGGTTGTCAAGGACACTACTGACACTATGCTACTGCAACAGGATCTGGAAAGGTTGAGCAGATGGGCTGAGAGGTGGCAAATGAAGTTTAACATTGACAAATTGTTCGTATAACGCTCCATATTTCATTAACACTTGTGTCAATCTACCTGCAGCCAAACCATACATACTGTCTAAAAGAACTTGAAGACCTCATCATACAGATACCTCCACCTTTCTGTATTTTAGGGGACTTTAATGGGCACCACCCCCTATGGGGTGCTTCTAAATTGGATACACGTGGTCGACTCATTGAAAGACTTTTAGATGCACTAAACCTCGCCATACTGAATACTGGCACGCACACTCACATTCAGCTCCCAACTGGACATACTTCAGCAATAGATCTTTCCATTTGTTCTCCAGTACTGGTCCCGACCATAGAGTGGTATGTTATAAACGATCCTATGGGCAGTGATCACTTCCCAATCGTATGCAAGGTATTGATAACACAGACTCCTTTAACTAAACCCTGCAGGAAATGGAAATTTACAAGAGCAAACTGGGCAAAATTTCAGTCATCAATCTGTTTCGATGAGAAAAAAATCCGTCTCCAGCGTATTGATGATGTGACAGATTACATCACGTCGCATCTCCTAAACGTGGCTAAGGATACAATACCATTATCAAATCCACCGGGCCGTACACACTATAATTATTGGTGGAACGAGGAGTGCACCAAAGCAAAAAAGGCAAAAAATAAAGCGTGGAATTTGTTTCGACAATATCCAATCACAGCCAATCTGATAAATTATAAGAAAGAAAGGGCAAAAGCACGTTACATACAGAGGCAAGCCAAAAAAGAATCCTGGACCCGTTTTGCATCAACAATTAACAGAAACACTGACAGCAAATTAATTTGGAAAAAAATTAGACAGCTCTCTGGTAAGTTTCCAACCATACCTTCTCCAGTCCTCTCCTGGAATGGGCGAGATTTATCTAGTCCCTCGGATATAGCTAATGCTCTGGGCAATACTTTTGCTGAGATCTCAGCAACATCAGCTTATACTACATCTTTCCAACGAATTAAAAACAGTCGAGAACAGTATTCTGTTAACTTCCAAACTCCCCTCATTCTACCATATAACAAACCTCTACAATATTCTGAACTATTGCATGCCATTAAAACAGCTCGTAATGGTGCCGCCGGACCAGATGGGATCTATTATATCATGCTGCAACATCTTGATGACAAAGCTTTGCGCCTCCTCCTGGTCTTTTACAACCGTATTTTTTTAGAAAATGTTTATCCAGCTTCTTGGCACCACTCTATTGTTTTGGCTTTCCTGAAGCCTGGAAAAGATCCAACCAATCCCCATAACTATAGACCAATATCTCTGTCCAGCTGCCTCAGCAAAATCCTTGAAAAAATTATCCACAGTAGACTTGTATGGATAATAGAGTCACAACATCTAATGAGCAATAGTCAGCATGGCTTTCGACAGAACAGATCATGTTTAGATCTCATGATCAAGGCTGAATTTGCCATTCGCAATGCTTTCGTTAAACATGAGCATCTGGTAATGGTTTCTATAGATATACAGAAGGCTTTTGACACCACCTGGCGACATGGCATACTTAGTGATCTTTATTCTCTCGGTCTACGGGGCAATCTTCCCATATTTGTTCAGAACTTTTTATACACTAGATCGTTTCAAGTAAAATACCAAAACGACCTCTCTACAACTTTCATTCAGGAAGAAGGTGTTCCTCAGGGATCTGTACTGAGTGCCACTCTCTTTGCTCTTAGAATCGATTCCATCACTAAACAGCTTCCAAACACAGTTGAATCATATCTTTACGCGGATGACCTTTCCATTTCCTGTCATTCCCAAAGCATGAGATCTATTGAAAGGCAGCTTCAGATATCACTGAATAAAATACAACAATGGGCCAGCCTTAACGGCTATCGACTCTCACAACAGAAAACAGTTGCTATCCATTTTTGTCGACAACGCAAACTCCATCTGGATCCTGAACTTCAAATTTCCAATGTTTCCATCCCAGTCACTACTAACATCAGATTTCTAGGATTAATCCTTGACAACAAATTAAATTTCTTAGACCATATAAAAAATGTTCGTACTTCCTGTTTAAAAAAGTTAAATATACTCAGAACTTTATCCGCCCTAACATGGGGTGCAGATCGCACCTCCCTACTTCGGTTATATAGGGCATTAATCCGATCCCGTCTCGATTATGGTGCACCTGTCTATGATTCTGCCAGAGCAAGTGCTTTGCGCTGGCTTGATCCAGTTCAGCACAGCGCCTTGAGGACTGCACTTGGGGCTTTCAGAACATCACCAGCACATAGCCTCTACATCGATGCACATGAGCCCCCTTTAACTCTACGTAGGAAAACATTGCTACTGAAGTTTGCCGTTAAAATACATAGTTGTGCCTCGCATCCAATTCAGTCATACTTATTCAAGCCACCATTAGAAAGCCTCTACAGAATTAAGCCTACCATAGTAAAACCAGCTGGTCTTCGCCTTCTTGAACTAATGCAGGTTTGGAATGTCCCCATTCATTCTGTACAAGAAGTAGTAACATGCGCTCAACCACCATGGACGTGTACTCCCCTACCCACCTGTGACACTTACCTTAGCCAGTGGGGAAAAAATGTTCTTCAAGAATCAAATGTGAAACAACTTCATGCAATTCACACTCACAGATATTTTGACTTTTCTCCAATTTATACAGATGGCTCTAAATCTAACTCAAACGTTGGAGCAGCAGCAGTGTTCCTAAATACCACTATCTCAGCATCCCTTCCACCTGAATTTAGCATCTTCTCAGCAGAATTATATGCAATTAAACTAGCCTTAGAAAATCTCAGTTCTGACTGCTCATTAAAATTTGTTATTTACACTGACTCCCTCAGCTCAATTATGGCATTATCTAACTCCGCAGATAAAGATCACCCTTTTCTAAATGAAATTAGAAGATTATTAATGCAGATTGAAGAGCGCCACCAACTCATCACCTTCTGCTGGATTCCAGCACATTCTGGAATTTCTGGTAATGAACTGGCCGATAAAGCTGCAAAAAATCCATCTACCTTAAATTTAACCAATATACCTGTTCCAGCATCAGACTATCCACAAATCATTCGTGGTGCATGCTTAACAGAATGGACAGCACTCTGGCACTCTCAAACAAATAACAAACTTTTTCAATTTAAACAGGATCCTAGAATTTGGCGTTCCAGTGTCCGTTCATCAAGACGAGAAGAAGTACTTCTTTCAAGATCAAGAATAGGCCATACACATTTGACTCACCTTCATTTACTCACAGGAGATGATCCACCACAGTGTCCACATTGTTCTCTAAATTTGACTGTGAAACACATTCTCATTGAATGCCCACACTATAATCAAGACAGAAATACAACCCTACTATCTTTGGTTAACCTTCGGAAACCAGTAACCCTAGAGAATGTCATTGGTGACAATGCAAATATTCCTGAATTTTTTAATTTTCTGAAGAAAATTGGACTTTTTACTCATTTCTGAATCTCCTTATCTGACGTGACAAGAAATTCTAATAGTTTATTACAATAAAGGAATAGGTGCATTATAGCCAAAGCAGCTTATGCGCCAAAAAACCCCCACAACAACAACAACAACATTGACAAATGTAAAGTGCTACACATGGGAAACAGCAACTCCAGAGCAACGTATCAACTCTGTGGTACTACACTGACAGTGGTAGAGAATGAAAGGGACTTGGGGGTGGTTGTGCAGGCAGATATGAAGTTCTCTGAGCAGTGCAGACGGGCTGCAAGAGTAGCTCATGGAGTATTGTCAATGATATACAGGAATTTTTCCAGCAGGGATAAGGAAGTGATTATTCCCTTGTATAAGGCAATGGTCAGGCCACACCTAGAGTACTGTATACAGGTCTGGAGGCCTCATTTCAAGAAGGATGTAGAGCTGCTGGATCGAGTACAGAGAAGGGCAACAAGATTAGTGAATGGAACAAAGGGGTGCTCTTACGAAGAAAGGCTTAAGTTTTGCAAATTACAGTGTCTGGAGACTAGGCACCAGCGAGGTGATCTGATAGAGGTGTATAAAGCCTTGAATGGTTTGAGCATGCTCAATGCTGATGGGATTCTTCCTCTAGCTCAGAAGAATCACCTGAGAGGGCATAAATTCAAATTGAGGAAAGACAGATGTAGGATAGACGTGCGGAAATTTGCTTTTAGCCAGCGGGTGGTTGGTTGGTGGAACAGACTTCCATCCCTTGTAGTGGAGGTTGATAGCCTAAATAAGTTTAAGGCTCAGCTGGACAGGTATTTTGAACGAACAGAGGGGTGAAGTGGAAGTGGGTTTTTTTTTTTTTTTTTTTTTTTGGCTGATGCTGCATAAGCTTGCTTTCTTGCATCAAATGCCTCTACTAATGCTAATGCTTGCTTGCCCATTCCCTCTGCCTGTAGAAACTCTTTTCATATCTGCACAATCTTTTGGTCTTTAGATTACTCCTACTGTCATTATACCTTTGCTTCCAACTAACTCACACCACACAGATTCCATGGTGGCACATGAAACATCTGTCTCAGCAAAAGCTCTTTTTGTGCTGAGGTTGCTTTTGATAAGCATAATACAATCACCCCCTTCTATCTTTCTTAAATACATTATACATACCATAGTGGAGCTCGTCATCCCCAATTTCCAGGTAGTACCACGTTTCTGTTAGCCCTATTATGTCAGCATTAGTTGTCCTGAACAGGAATTTGAAATAAGCTATTTTGTTGACATCACTCCTAACATTACAGTAGACACAGCTAAGACTAAGTATTCTTCTACAGTTTACTACTCTGACACTCCCCTTTAAGTTATGTAGGCTTGATTCCTTAGTTTTATCATACTGCTCATCTGAAACATTGTTTTATTCCTGCAAAATACAAGGTTTTACATCTTCAATGATACTCGGATTTCTAGACAAACATATATCTTTATTATGGATTACACTGACTTCTAATCTCTCTTAGCTTAAGCACATCACAACTATTACTCCTCTGGATCAAAAAAAAAATTGATTTTTTTTTTTGTTTTGCTCACCTTGTTATTTTGCTTTTAAACTACTCACTTTTCTACAAATCCAAATCCACCCTACCACAAAAACATATTATTTCTATGTCTAGTTCCCCCAAAGCCTCTCTCTCAAGCTTCTTGGCTACTCCAAAAGAGGCAGTCAGATTAATTTATAATCATTCTCTTACAATGTCTCTTTGCTGTCTGTCTCGCAGACATTGGGTTCTGCAGCATGCCTTTCCTGTACTTCCACGAGCACTGTTCTTCTGATTTAGCAACTATAAACTCCCGACTTTCTTCCAAACCAATGTGAACATGTTCTGAAACCAGTCTTTTCCGACTGGTTTCAGAACATGTTTAGCCTTTCAACTCAACTTCTAATTTTTGGGACACATTCCTTCACATGTATTTTGTCAAAATTAGAATATACAGAAATTCAAGTCTAATGTCAACAGGTATGTGTCTTCTCAATTCATTCAAAGCCTTAAACACCTCAGTCAGATAATCTCACAGGTGCTTAGTCTCTAGATGGTGTAGTTTGTAGGACTGAAGCCCTTCTTGCTAAGAACACCCTTTTGTTTCACTCACTAATCTGATGCTCATCTCTGCACCTGTTCCAACAGATACAGATCCTTCCTAAAATGAGGCTTTCCCATATGCAGTACCCAAGATGTGGCCTGACCATTGCCTTATACAATGAGATAGTCATCTCCTTATCCCTGCTGGCAAAATTTCTGTATATCATTGACAAGACCCTATGAATTGTCCTGGTAGCCTGTTTTGCACTGCACAAAGAACTTTGACTCCACAATTATACCCAGATCTTTTTCATTCTCCAGCATCTTGAGTAGGGTACCACAGTTTATATGTTAATTTGGGATTACTGCTACCATATGCAGTAATCCCAAATTAATTGAAGTTTAACATTTGTCAATGTTAAACTTCAATTCCTACTTCTCTGCTGATCTGACTAATTTTTCTAGATCTTGTTGCTGCAGCATACCCTCATTACTGCTATTAATTACTCCACAATTAGACATTGAGCAGGATATGCCGTCATCAATATTTTTGATGAATATGGAAAACAATAATAGGTCCAGCACTGAATCCTGGGAGTCCACTAGTAACATTAGTTCAAGAAATGCAGTGCCTTTTGACCACCACTCTGTCTTCTCCCACTTCAACTATACCTTCATCCATAAGAGTAACTGGCCCTTAATGCCACAGTTTGTACAGCAGTTTTGTACTGCTCAAATTTATAGAGTAGTCTTCTATATGCAACAGTATCAAAACATTTTCTGAAATCAAAGTATATAATGTTAGAACTATATTTTGCCTTTTGTTCCTTCTGACTGCATGATAGGGTCCAATCAAATTAGTCAGGCAAGATTGCCTCTTAAAAAAATTCATGTTGTGATTGCAGTATAACTGATGGTCTTGCATTAATTCTTTAACTAGTGACTCCATTATTTTCTCTGGAACAGAAGTCACATTAACAAAAGTCACCCCTTGAATTCCCCCTTTGTGAATTTGCAGATGCATTTGCTTTGTGAATTTGCAAATGCAGATGCATTTGCATTCGATCCATAAGACCTTCCCTGAATCCAAGGATGCTCTCAAAATCATCTTAAAAGGTTTGCTTACACATTGTACTGCCTTCCTTAATGCAACCGAATAGATCCCATTTAACTCGGGTTCCTGTTTTTTACATTTATCTACTGCCTTCCTTAATGCAACCGAATAGATCCCATTTAACTCGGGTTCCTGTTTTTTACATTTATCATCAACAGTTTCTCTTCCACCTTCTTCCCAGTTATCACAAAATCATTTAGTCTTTAATTTAATACACTTCTGGCATCCCCATCCTTTAAAAATTCCTCCTGTGACTGTAGATGCAAAATGCCTATTCTGTTTATCAGCAACTTGAGCAGAGTCATCAGCAGTTAACTCTTGATATTTAATGGAACAATGTGATACATCCCCTTGCTTTTGGTGTTTACATAAGTAATATTGGTTGTTATTTTTTTTTCATGAGTAAAAAAAATAACAACCAATATCCTTAGCCAGAGACTTCTCATAATCTGCCTTAGCTTGACTCCTTGACTTGATTTTAGACCAGTTAGTCTGTTATAGGCATATGTATTACCTGATAATTTGTATTAGTATTAGTAGTGGCAAATGATCCAAGACAAGTAGTGGCAAATGATCAGCCAAAAAAAAAAAAAAATACTACTCTTCCCATTTAACCTATCCATCCACTCCAACAGTTTATGTAGTTCTTCCTTGAATTTTAAATGGTGCTTGTACCAAGAAAGTCTTCAAATTCTGCAAATTGGTGTCTGGAGACTAGGAACCTGTGAGGCAATCTGGGTGAGGTGTTTAAGGTGTTGAATGATGAGGTGTTTAAGGTGTTGAATGAATTCCTAAAGTAGTGCAGATATTGAGCTTGCTCAATATCTGCACTACTTTAGGAATTCATATCTGACTACACAATTACTCCCAGATCTTTTTCATTTTCCACTTCTGGCACCTGAGTGTAGTACCACACAGTTGGCATGATAATATGTGATTACTGCTTCCCATATGCAGTATTTTGATTTTGTCAATGTTAAACCTCAGTTGCAATTTGTCAGCCCAACTGCTTAACTTTTTCTAGATCTTGTTCCAGTAGCATACTGTCATACAAAGATTGGCTGGGTTGACATCCTAAGTGTCATCTGAAAACTTAGACTTGATATACCATCATCAATATCGCCTGATATACTTTCATCAATATCATTAATAAACACAGGAAACAACAATGGGCACAGCACCAAACCAATAACAACATTAGTCCACAAAGAGTAGTGTCCATTGATATCCACTCTGTCTTCACCCACTCAGTCATCCTTTCACTCATAGCAGTAATTTGTCTTAATGTGCCACACTGCTTAAATTTGTACAGCAGTATTGTATGTGCAACAGTATCAAAAGCTTTCCTGAAATCCAAGTATATGATATCAAAATTATTTTTTGCATCCTGTTTCCTTTGTGACTGCATCATAGTATCCAATCAAATTGGTCAGAAAAGATCTCCCCTTGACAAACCCATGCTGTGACTGAAGTATAACTGCAACCCCTGTATAGATGGCCTGCATTACTTCTTTAACCAGTGGCTTCATTATTTGCTCTGGAACAGAAGTTAAGCTAACAGGTCTGTAATTACTCTACTCGTGTCACTCTTTGATCCCCCTTTGTGAATTGAAGATACATTTGCACATCTCTAGTGCATGGGGACTTCCCCTGAATCCAAAGGTGCTCTCATAATTATGGCTTAGAGTTTGCTTACCTCCTTTGTTGCCTCTCCTAATATGATTGCTTACATCTTATTCATTCCAGGTGCCTTTCTTATGTTTAACTTCAGCAATTTTTCTTCCTCTTGGTTATTACAAAACCATCTAGCTTCCTGATAGAGTTTGATAAACTTCTGGCATCCACTCCCCTAAAGAATTCCTTGTCTGTGAGTGTAGGTGAAAAATGCTTCTTTAGCTTGTCAGCAACCTGAGCAGGATCATCAACAGTTGAATCACTGATATCAAGTGGACCAATGCGATTCATCCCAACTGGGACTTATGGGTTGGTCACTTGCACACTAGCAAAGCTTTTTTGGATTTATTGGATGATTGTTTTCTACAGCAGCATGTTCGAGAGGCAACCAGAGGGAGTAATACTTTTGTTCTGATTATCAGTAGTGATTCTTCATGCATTTAGAATATGCAGATAAAGGAACTACTAGGCGACAGTGATCACAGTGTGCCGATGTGGGATTTACTCAACAATGTAACTACCATTAGGGGTAAAGGGAAGGGTTTTTGCTTTCTTAAAAGTGACTGCAAAGGTCTGAGACAGTTTTTAAAGTCTATACAGTGGGACCAACTGAAGATGTTACCAACAGCAAATTCTAAATGGGAAGCATTCAAGGAAGTAATCTTAGAAGTTACTGGGCTTTTCATACCAACTAAGAGATACTATTCAAGGTTTAGGCCTAAATAGATATCAGATGAAGTAATGAAACTCAAGGCAGAAAAGAAAAATGCAGGCGATGCATATCAGTTATCAGGAGATACAGATGCCTATGGTAGAGTAGGCGCCTCCGTAGCCAGGTGGGAAGGAGCAGCAGTGCATAGCACACACTTCTTGATTAGACCGGGGTTCGAGCCCGTCACCACCAAATACGGAGGATGCGGAAAGGTCAGGGAATGACTACCGCATATCCCGGAGCAATATGGCCTTAGTTGCTAATGCTCCTAAAAAAAAAAAAAAAAAAGCCTATGGTAGATATAAGCAGCTGTGTAATCAAGTCACAAAGAAGGTTAGGCAGGAGAAGGCAGATTACAAGAAATCTTTGACAAAGGATGCAAAGAAACACAGTAAAGAGTGTTTTACTTATATAAACTCTAGAAGGAAGGGGATGAATCAGGTTGGTCCACTGTATATCGATGGTTCATCTGTCGATGATCCTGCTCAGGTGGCTAACAAACTAAATGAGTATTTTGCATCTACATTCACACATGAGGAGTTATTCAGGGAAGGGTATGCCAGAGGTGAATTAAACTCTGGCAGTGAGTTAGATGATTTTGTAATAACTGAGAGCAAAGTGGAGGAGAAATTGTTGAAGTTAAACATAAGAAAGGAACCTGGGGTGGATGTGATCTATCCAGTTATATTAAAGGAGGCAGCAGAAGAAGTAAGCAAACCCTTAGCCATAATTATGAGAGCTTTGTTGTACTCGGGGGAGGTCCCTATGGACTGGAGATCAAATGTGATCCCAATTCACAAAGGGAGATCAAAGGGTGACACAAGTAATTACAAACCAGTTAGTTTAACTTCTATTCTGAGGAATTTAATGGAGGCACTGGTTAAAGAAGCACTATAGGATCATCTAGACAAGACAGCAGTTATAGCTCAGACACATCATGGGTTTGTTAAAAGTAGGTCTTGTCTGACCAATTTGATTGGATACTACAATGAGGTCACAAAGGAACTGGATGAAAAAAATAATTTTGATATCATATACTTGGATTTCAGGTAAGCTTCAAAATATAGTTTTTCTTTTGCAGATCTCTCTGCCCATGATTTTGCCACTCTAATTGAACAGAATTTATTAATAGAAACATCTAGGTCTACAAAAAAGAAGTATCACATGAGCAAGATTATTCCTTGGTAGAATGCCGAACTTGCTGCTGCTCGTCAAACTGTCCACCAAGTTCAACTCAAGAATATCTACATGAATTGGAACAATTAAGTATGTACAAATAAAAACTTGGTAGAAATTCTGTAAGGAGGGAAAACAGAGATCCTTGGGGCATTATTTACCAATGTCCAATATAAACTCCATTCCCAAACCATTTATAACACTGTTATTTCCAATAATGTTGTGTCATTAAATTAGATTGATTTAGTCAATTATATTCTAGATACTTTGTTTTTTCCAGATGATATTTTTACTGATGTCCTCTCTCACCCTCTCACAATTGCTAAGGTGTAAAAATCAAGATTATGTTACAACATCATCTGCTCTCCCTTTTTCCCAAGCTGAAGTCACCTCTGCTATCAACAGAGTATAACCAAATAAGTATCTAGGCTCCAACCTCATTGAGGGGAGTATATTATTAAATTTCACAGTAAATGCTCCAATGTTTTAATAAGAATATTCAATTTGCATAGGGTCAACAACTTTACTTTCATTTTTGGCAAAACTATCTTCTTAAAGATTTTCCACAAGCCTGATAAACCAGCTAATTTGCCTCTTCATAATTGCAATATATTGCCTTATTGGCAAAAGTAGGCAAAGTACTTAAATGTCTTCTGTCTCTTTTGTATTATCAGATTGTTACAAAATAATATGAGTTTGCTTCCAGTAAGTTTGATTTTATTCCAGGTGTTGGAACTGAGGATGCTTTGGCCAAATTTTTTCATGGGATTAAATTGACTGCCTGTAAATACACTTGGCGTTTGTTGACTTCAAGGACATTTTTGATTTGCTTTGGTGGGAGGAAAGTTTATTTCACTATTGTATTTATTACTGTTGCATCTTCTTTTCAGTCTGTTTCTCAACAGGTCTTCCATGGTTGCCCCCAGGGTTTCATATTGAGTCCTCTGTTGTGGAACCTTGTACTTAATCAGTGGCTTATCAAAGAATTGAACAATTATACTTCCTTGTCATATGCAAATGACCTGACATTATTTTTCTATCAAAGTTCAGGATATCAACTGGAAGAAAATGCAAACCAAATCCTTAGTCAATTTTCTGATTGGTCCATTGCAAACAAATTGAAACTTTCCACTTCTAAAACCATCATATTGGTCTTAAAAGGTTTTTTTTTTTTCATCAAAAATACACTTGTTCAAAATTGATGGACAAACCCTTTGTCACTAAATTGCTTGGACTAATGATTGTAGTCAATATTACATTTTGTATGCATTTAATATATATTTCAGGAAAGGTTTGTAAATTCTCTTTAGTGACTCTTTGTATCACTAGGTAAGCACAAGGGTCTTAGAATTGTAGAAGCTGTTGTCATATTGCTGCAACTTATAAGTTGAAAACTGTCACTGTATATGATAAACTGCAATCAGAAATGCATTAAATACATTTCTGATTCAATGGGAAGTATGGAAGTTAAAAGTAAATATTTTTTTTAGAAAAATTATGTGAAACCTTTCAAGTAGTACTAAAAATCTTCATTTGCTTATTTATTTGTCATAGCATTACTTTACAATTTTATAGTTGACAAAATCATTTTGTGATGTCAAAGGTTATCATGTTTTATTCCTGTTTTTATCTTTTATCTTACTTTTATCTTGTTTTATGTGTAAATATACATTATCATTATTGTTTTCTTTTTATTTTTATCTTTATTTTTAATCTCTAGAATCATTAAAGAAGATTTTGATAAAAAAAAATCTGCTGTTTTTACTTTCTAGTTTGTATGAGCTGTTTCCAGCCCGTGCACCAATTATGAACTCTTCTGAATTGTATGATATTGATTCCGATCTTTTCCGAATTAAACCTGGAGTAGGACGCTCAGCATCTTTGCAGGCCTTATTTCAGTTAGCAGCATTATTTGCAACATTTGCTATCTCTGCATCTGGGGGATTACTTACTGGTAAGTTTATTCTGTAGTTGAAAGAACTACAGAATAAATTAGCATATTTATACTATGACTATAAATACAGTAGAGTCCTGATTAACCGAGGTTCCGCATTATCCGAGGTGAATTGTCGAAAATTTGTATATACAGTGGATTCCTGTTATTTGGGCCACCGGTTCATCGGGGCAGCTGTTTATTTGGGATAAATCTTAAAAAAAAACAGAACCCAATCAAGAAAATAGCCAAGGTTTACTTCGCTGAATTGGGACAACATGCTGTTTAATCGGGGCAAGAGACCCCAGCACTGGAGATTACCCTGCGATTGTCTCCGACCGTACCACATGGTTCGGTTGGATTTAGCATTAGCATTAGTAGAGGCATTTGATGCAAGAAAGCAAGCTTATGCAGCATCAGCCAAAAAAAATAAATAATAAATAAATAAATAAAAAATAACCACTTCCACTTCACCCCTCTGTTCGTTCGAAATACCTGTCCAGCTGAGCCTTAAACTTATTTAGGCTATCAACTTCCACGACAAGGGATGGAAGTCTATTCTACAAACCAACCACCCGCTGGCTAAAGGCAAATTTCCTCACGTCTATCCTACATCTGTCTTTTCTCAATTTGAATTTATGCCCGCTCAGGTGATTATTCTGAGCAAGAGGAAGAATCCCATCAGCATTGAGCATGCTCAAACCATTCAAGGCTTTATACACCTCTATCAGATCACCTCACTGGTGCCTAGTCCCAGACACTGTAATTTGCAAAACTTAAGCCTTTCTTCATAAGAGCACCCTTTTGTTCCCTTCACTAATCTTGTTGCCCTTCTCTGTACTCGTTCCAGCATCTCTACATCCTTCTTGAAATGAGGCCTCCAGACTTGTATACAGTACTTTAGGTGTGGCCTGACCATTGCCTTATACAAGGGAATAATCACCTCCTTATCCCTGCTAGAAAAATTCCTATATATCATCGACAATACACCATGAGCTACTCTTGCAGCCCGTCTGCACTGCTCAGAAAACTTCATATCTGCCTGCACAACCACCCCAGGTCCCTTTCATTCTCTACCACTGTCAGTGTAGTACCACAGAGTTGATATGTTGCTCTGGGGGTTGCTGTTTCCCATACGTAGTACTTTACATTTGTCAATGTTAAACTTCATTTGCCTCCTCTCAGCCTATCTGCTCAACCTTTCCAGATCCTGTTGCAGTAGCATGGTGTCAGTAGTCTCCTTGACAACCCTGCCAACCTTCGTATCATCTGCAAACTTGGACATTAAGCATGATATACCATCATCAATATCATTTATAAATACAGAAAACAATAACGGACCCAATACTGAACCCTGAGGGACTCCACTAATAACACTAGTCCACGATGAGCAGTGTCCATTGATTACCACTCTCTGTCTTCTCCCCCTCAACCATCCCTTTATCCATAGCAGCAATTTGCCTCCAATGCCACACTGCTTCAATTTGTGCAGCAGTCTTCCATGTGCAACAGTATCAAAAGCTTTCTAAGATCCAAGTATATAATATCAAAGTTATTCCCTGCATCCAGTTCTTTTGTGACTGCATCATAGTATCCAATCAAATTGGTCAGGCAAGACTTCCCCTTAACAAAACCATGCTGTGTCTGAGCTATAACTGAAGTCTTGTCTAGATGATCCTGCAGTGCTTCTTTAACCAGTGCCTCCATTAATTTTCCAGGAACAGAAGTTAAACTAACAGGTCTATAATTACTTGTGTTGCCCTTTGATCCTCCTTTGTGAATTGGGGTCACATTTGCACATCTCCAGTCCATGGGTACTTCCCTGAGTCCAAGGAAGCTCTCATAATTATGGCTAAGGGTTTGCTTACTTCCTTTGCTGCCTTCTTTAATACAACTGGATAGATCCCATCAAACCCAGGTGCCTTTCTTGTATTTATCTTCAACAATTTCTCCTCCACTTTACTCTCAGTTATTACAAGATTCTCTAGGTTACTTCCAGAGTTGAATACACCTCTGGCATTCCCCTCGCTGAATAACTCCTCATGTGTGAATGTCGATGCAAAATATTCATTCAGTTTGTTAGCTACCTGAGCAGGATCATCAACAGTTGACCCATCGATATCAAGTGGACCAATTTGATTCATCCCCTTCCTTCTAGAGTTTACATAAATAAAGAACTCTTTGCTGTTTTTCTTTGCATCCCTTGCCAAAGATTTCTCGTAATCTGCCTTCGCCTGCCTAACCTCCTTTGTAACTTGGTTGCATATCAACTTGTATCTATCATAGGCTTCTGTGTTACGTGTTAATTTGTATGTATCCCATGCATTTTTCTTCTCTGCCATATGTCTCATTAGTTCATATAACATCCACTTAGGCCTAAACCTTGAACAATATTTCTTAGTTGGTATGTAAAGCCTAGTAGCTTCCAAGATAAGTTCTTTGAATGCTTCCCATTTTGAATTTGCTGTTGGTAACATCATCAGTTGGTCCGTCCCACTGTATAGAATTTAAATACTGTCTCAGTCCATCGTAGTCGCCTTTACGAAAGCAATAACCCTTCCTTTTACCCCTAATGGTAGTTACCTCTTTTAGTAAATCCCACTTCAGCACACTGTGATAACTGCCACCTAGTGGTTCATTTACCTGCAGATTCTTAATGCATGCAGAATCACTACTGATAATCAAATCAAGAGTATTACTCTCTCTAGTTGCCTCCCGAACATGCTGATGTAGAAAACAATCATCCAATAAATCCACAAAAGCCTTGCTAGTATATGAGTGACCAGCCCCCAAATTCCAGTCAATATCTGGGAAATTAAAATCCCCCATTATACGACTCTCTGATTTACTGGCCCACTCTATTTCCCGGTACAGTTTCTTATTATACTCATCAGAGTCATTAGGCCTATAGCACACTCCTACTCTCAATTTTGATCTCCCAATGCTTATGTCACACCAAACTGACTCGACACTGCATGTCCAGCAATGTCGACTGGCTTCACTTCCTTGGATTTTATGTATTTCTTAACTAATAGCATAACCCCTCCTCCCTTCCTATCCTGTCGGTCCTTTCTGTAGACATTGTACTCCCCAAATTCCAGTTCTGCATTCCTTATATCTGTGTGACACCACGTCTCTGAAATCCCCACAATATCTGCCTTTGATGTTTTGAGCAATACCTCAAATTCATCAAATTTATTTACTAAACTCCTAGCATTGGTGTACATGCAAGTATACCTGTTCTTTTTCTTAGCTACCCTAACACAACCTATGTGTTTATTTGTACTCCAATGATTCCCAGCAGTCTCCGAAATATCCTGCATCTTATTTTCCAGGCTGCGGCTCATTCCAATAGAAGCAGTGCAAGAATCACTTTCACCTCTGCCAGTGGCTACTGTTAATCCATTAGTCCTTGTATCTCCCCCCCCAATCTAACAGTTTTCCGACCAACCTAACACTGCCTCGATAGCATCAGCAAACATTCTTGCACCCTTTCTATTTAAGTGTATCCCACCCCTGTAGAAATCTACCAGAAATCTGGAGGTTGTGACCTCCAGATTTCTGGAGGTCACAACCATAAAACAATAAAAACAATTAGCAGTCACCTGTTTATTGTGCTTTTCTGTTAGTGCAATCTATCATAAATGGATAGTAAACATGATTTTATCGAATTTGCAATAATACCGACACAGCTGGAATTATGTGGGTTATTATGATGAAATGTGTTTTCACTTTCATGAAACCTTCAATCGTATAAAAAAATTAATTTTCAGAATCTTCTATTTTTAAAGCTTCGTAACTTGTTATTCCGTTCTCACTTGTGCGTATCGTGTTACTTGCAATTTGTATGTACCGTGTTCTTTGTTATTGATTGCTTATCTTTTTACTGTTTTAAACTTTAACCCTCACACACAAATGTCAGTGAACAGAAATGTCAACTAGTTAGTGTGAATATGTTACAGTATGTATTAATTATTCCGATCTTCACGTATCATTTAATTTTTTAATTGGTAAGGTAATAAAGGATAAATTTGTGCTTAATATATCTTTACTTTTATAGCCTGTGGATAATATTCCTCCTATTTTCGCTAATTAGAATCGCTGTTTAATAGAATTAAAATTCAATTCACAAACATGATCACAATGACCGGCGCTTACTACACATTGTATAGTGAAGGGTACTTTACTATGGTGACTCCATCGTAACGTGATTTGATTTTACAGTGAACCAATTGTAAAGCTGGGATCCATTGTATTTTTAACTTTTTTTACGTGAAACGTCGGATAATTGGGGCAGCTGCTTAATTGGGCCAAAATGCACTAGTCCTGATGTGTTCCAAATAACCAGAATCAACTGTATTTTGTCATCAAAGACAAGAGTATGTAGTTCAGCACAGTATAGGGCAGGAACTCACACCAGTTGACTGTTGAGCCATGCTGATCTTTTATGTTTGTTGATTTTGTGACTTTTTACTCTGCACGCTGAATTCTGATGGGATCCTTCCACTTGTTCGGATTACGAACCTAAGGAGGCATAAATTCAAATTACGAAAGGACAGATGTAGAATAGATGTGCGGAAATTTGCCTTTAGCCAGCGGGTGGTTAATTGCTGGAACAAACTTCCATCTGTCGTTGTGGAAGTTGATAGGTTGAATAAATTTAAGGAGGAACTGGACAGGCATTTGGAGGGAATGGTGTGATTTTTTTTTTTTTTTTTGGCTGATGCTGCATAAGCTCATACATTTGCTTTCTTGCATCACATGCCACTACTACTACTACTACTCTCTAATTTTAAAGATTTAATAAAAAAGAAATAAAAAAATTTCAAAAGTTTACTCTTTAATTTTGTGTATTTTAGTGCAATTGCATCATTTATACACAGCTAATTATAGATTAGCAAATTTGCAATAGCGGCATCATTTAAGTTACATCTCATATTGTGAATACCTTCAGAAGAAGCGCCAAATAGCTCTGAAACGGTGCCGTCTGGGTGGTGGTGGTGGTGGTATCCACTGAGAATAAGTAACAACAGTCTTCTCCTTCGGGTGAAGTGTTACTTATTCAAAGTAGTGCAATGTCATTGCAACTCGTTGTGAAGGTATTCACAATATGAGATGTAACTTAAACGATGCTGCTATTGCAAATTTGCTAATCTATAATTAGCTGTGTATAAATGATGCAATTGCACTAAAATACACATAGTCTAATCTCCTTCACAGCTTGAGGCTTAAGCCCTTAATGCATTAGAGTCTCTTTAATTTTCTAATTTTTTTTATTTGTCACGTTCCATCTATAAAGTAAAAGTAAAGTGCAGCCATTACCACCCACTGCAGGATGGAAGCCTCCTCAACAATTCATGCTGAGGGAAATGGACCATAATCTGCCACGCGGGTTGGCAGATCGACTGTATTCAGGAGCTTGAACTCCGGTCTACTCAAAGAACGCATGCTACTGCACTCCCGCCCCTGCCCACTCAGCTACGGAGGCCTTGTAAGCACCATGAGTGGAAAACGGAAGCATATTGTTGTGTCTTTAGATATGAAGTTGAATGCAATCAAACACTTGGATCAAGGAGAAACAAATAAAAAAAAAGTGATTAGTGACTTAGGTGTCAAATACATACAGATACAGATGCTCAGATCATATACAGATGCTCTTTGTGGACATAATTTTTCAATTATGTCCACAAAGAGCATCTGTATGTGATAGTGAAAATTTGAATAGAAAAAAAACTGAAGAAAGAAGAATTTGAACAAACTTCAGAAGCTCTGTTTTTTGTGGGTCATACAGATCAGAGGCAAAGGAAACCAGATTTCTGAACCGATTTTACAGGCCTTAGAATTTCATAAGCATTTTAATGAAGGGGAAGAACAATTTACCGCAAGTATTGGTTGTTTGGATTGTTGGAAAAAGAGGTTTGGAGTTAGAAATCTGAAGATCAATGAGGGAAAAATTATCAGCTAGCATGGAATAAATAGCAACATTTACTGCTAAATTAACAAAATTATTCAAGAAGAAAATCTGAATTTGGATCAAATTTACAATTGTGACGAAACGGGCATGAATTATAAAATGCTTCTATCTAAAACACTTGCAGCTAGAAAAGAAAAATAAGCTCCTGGTAATAAACAAAGCAAGGAGTGAATGATGGTACTGGCATGATCAAATTCATTAGGGGCTCATAAGCTTAAACTAACTCTCTTTGGAAAGTCAAAGAACCCTCGAGCTTTAAAAAATGTAAAATGTTTAAAAACTAAGCAAATCAAAAAAATGCATAGATAGATTCAAGTTTGTTTAAAACGTGGTTTCATGAAGAATTTGTTCCTAGCACAAAAAAATATTTGAATGAAAAGAAACATCCCCACAAAGCACTTTTAATTTTAAATAGTTCTCCATCTTAATGATATTAAGAGTAGGAGACCGGCAGAATAACTTAACAAGTACAGGTCAATGTTGAAAAAAAGCCATCAGTTAGGGTTGAATTTGAAAGTGTCGGCAATTCTGCCCAGACACAATAGGAGGGACTATGTGATGAGAGCCTTGTCGATCAATCCCTTGAGCCTTAGTCACCAAAGGTGACTAAGGCTCAAGGGGGTAGAATTGTTCTCAGACTGGTCTGTGCTTGTTAACAGGAGAGACTGCTTCTAGAGGGATGGGATACACTTAAATAGAAAGGGTGCAAGAATATTTGCTGATGCTATCGAAGCAGAGTTAGGTGGGGCAGAAAACTGCTAGCTTGGGGGGGGACACATGGACTAATAGATTAACAGTAGCCGCTGGCGGAGGCAAAAGTGATTCTTGCACTGCTTCTATTGAAATGCAATTGAGCAGCAGCCTGGAAAGCAAGGCAATGTGGATTTCCAGAACTGTTGGGAATCATAGTGGAACAAGTAAATACATAGGCTGTGTTAGGGTAAGAGTAGAAACAGGTGTATGTATACTTGTGTATACACCAATGCTAGGAGTATAGTTAATAAATTTGATGAGCTTGAAGTGCTAGTCAAGACATCAAAGGCAGATATTGTAGGGATACCAGAGACATGGTGTCACACAGACATAAGCAGTGCAGAACTGGAATTTCTGGAGTGCAATGTGTACAGAAAGGATAGACAGGACAGGAAGGGAGAAGGGGGTATGCAGTTAGTTAGTTAAGAAACATAAAATCTAAGGAAGTGCATCCAATTTATGTTGGTGGACAATGCAATGTTGAGTCTGTTTGTGAAAGGGAAAATAAGCACTGGGAAAGGGAAAATGAGGATAGGGTGTGTGCTATAGGCCTAATGAATCTGATGAGTATAATGAGCAATTGTGCAGAGAAATAGAGTGGGCCAGTAAATCAGAGTGTCTTATATTGGGGGATTTTAATTTTCCAGAGATTGACTGGAATTTGTGGGTTGGTCACCCACAAACTAGAAAGGCATTTGTGGATTTATTGGATGATTGTTTTCTACAGCAACATGTTCTGGAGGCAACTAGAGGGAGTAATACTCTTGATCTGATTATCAGTAGTGATTCTTCATGCATTAAGAATCTGCAGATAAAGGAACCACTAGGTTGTAGTGATCACAGTGTGCTGAAGTGGGATTTAGTCAAAGAGGTAACTACCATCAGGGGTAAAGGGAAGGGTTTTTGCTTTTGTAAAGGTGACTATGGTGGTCTGAGACAGTATTTAAATTCTATATGGTGGGACCAACTAATGATGTTGCCAACAGCAAATTCAAAATGGGAAGCATTCAAAGAATTAATCATGGAAGCTACTAGGCTTTTCTTACCAACTAAGAAATATTGTTCAAGGTTTAGGCCTAAATGGATGTCAGATGAATTAATGAGACTTGTGGCAGAGAAGAAAAATGCATGGGATACATATAAATTAATGGGTGACACAGAAGCCTATGATAGATATAAGCTAGTCTGTAACCAAGTCACAAAGGAGGTTAGGCAGGCAAAAGCAGATTACGAGAAATCTTTGGCAAAGGATGCAAAGAAAAACAGCAGAGTTCTTTACTTATGTAAACTCTAGAAGGAAGGGAATGAATCAGATTGGTCCATTAGATATTGATGGTTCAACTGTTGATGATCCTGCTCAGGTAGCTAACAAACTAAATGAGTATTCTGCATCTACATTCACATGAGGAGTTATTCAGGAAGGGAAATGCCAGAGGTGGATTAAACTCTGACAGTGAGCTAGATGATTTTGTAATAACTGAGAGTAAAGTGGAGGAGAAATTGTTGAAGATAAACATAAGAAAGGCACCAGATGTGGATGGAATCTATCCAGTTATATTAAAGGAGGCAGCAAAGGAAATAAGCAAACCCTTAGCCATAATTTTGACAGCTTCCTTGGAAGGTGAGGTACCCATGGATTGGAAATGTGCAAATGAAACCCAAATCCACAAAGGAGGATCAAAGGGAGACACAGGTAATTACAGACTTGCTAGTTTAACTTCTGTTCCAGGGAAATTAATGGAAGAGCTGGCTAAAGAAGCACTGCAGGATCATCTAGACAAGACTTCAGTTATAGCTTGGACACAGCATGGGTTTGTTAAGGGAAAGTCTTGTCTGACCAATTTGATTGGATACTATGATGTAGCCACAAAGGAACTGGATGCAAAGAATAATTTTGATATCATATATTTGGATCTTAGAAAGGGTTTTGATACTGTGGCACATGGAAGACTGCTGCACAAGTTGGAGCAGTGTGGCATTGGAGGGAAATTGCTGCTATGGATAAAGGAATGGTTGAGTGGGAGAAGACAGAGAGTTGTAATCAATAGACACTGCACTTTGTGGAGTCCCCCAGGGTTCAGTGTTGGGTCCATTGTTGTTTTCTGTATTCATTAATGATATTGATGATGGTATATCAGGCTTAATGTCCACATTTGCAGACGATACGAAGGTCGGCAGGATTGTTAATGACAGTACGCTGCTGCAACAGGATCTATAAAAGTTGAGTAGATGGGCTGAGAGGTGGCAACTGAGGTTTAACATTGACAAATGTAAAATACTGCATATGAGAAGCAGTAACCCCAGAGTAATGTATCAACTCTGTGGTACCACACTGACAGTGGTAGTGAACGAAAAGGACCTGGGGGTAATTTTGTAGGCAGATATGAATTTTTCTGAGCAGTGCAGACCCTGGTCTGCAAGAGTAGCTCATGGTGCCTTGTCAATGATATACAGGAATTTTTCTAGCAGGGATAAGGAGGTGATGATCCGCTTGTATAAGGCAATGGTCAACTTGAGTACTGCATACAGGTCTGGAGGCCTCATTTTAAGAAGGATGTACAGCTGTTGGAACGAGTATAGAGAAGGACAACAAGATTAGTGAATGGAACAAAGGGTTGCTCTTATGAAGAAAGGCTTTAGTTTTGCAAATTACAGTGTCTGGAGACTAGGCACCTGTGAGGTGATCTGATTGAGGTGTATAAAGCCTTGAATGGTTTGAGTATGCTCAATGCTGATGGGATTCTTCCTATTGCTCAGAATAATCGCCTGAGAGGGCATTAATTCAAATTGAGGAAAGACATTTGTAGGATAGATGTGTGGAAGTTGCCTTAGCCAGCGGGTGGTTGATTGCTGGAACAAGCTTACATCTGTCGTTGTAGAAGTTGATAACTTAAACAGATTTAAGGCAGAACTAGACTAACATTTGGAGCAGGTGGATGAGTGAAATGAGAAGGGGGCGTTTTTTTTTTTTTTTTTTTTTGGCCGATGCTATATAAGCTTGCTCTCTTGCATCATGTGCCCTTGCTAATACTAATCCCATCCAGATGAAAATGAACTACTTTTTGGTGACATCATTGATTTGCTACCTAATGTGACATCTTTTTCAATCTATAGATCAAGGTGTTTTGGAGACTTTGAAACACAACTATAGGCAATGTCTCTTAAAACATCTGGTTCAAAATCTTAAAACAGAAATCAGTGTTGTTAAGAATCTTAAAAAAATAAACATTGAGGACATTATTTACTGGTTAGCAGAAGCATGGAAGAATGTTAAAACGTCTACTCTTATTAAATCCTATAAAAATATTTTATGTTGCCAAAATGAAGCCAGAGAAAACAAGATGGCAAATGAAGATGAAAGAGGTGAGGAATCCCTTTTAAAACTAGCCAGTAACTTTCGTGCTTCAGATACTCTTACTACAGAGGATATTAAAGAGTGGATGGATTTTGATGAACAGCTGGAAATCGCTGATGACATGATCGTAAAGCTTGTTGACAAAATAAAAAGATGAAAGTGAAGATGACAATGATGACTGCACAGAAACTACAAAAAAAATGACACATGGAAGGTCTAAATGCTATTGAGTTAACTTTACATTATATTGATATTTTGATGTTTTGTTACTTAGGCACCTACAAAATATAGTAGCTAAAAAGCGGGGAGCTTCTATGAAACAGAAACCCTTTAAGGAATTTTTTATATGATATTAAGGTGTAGTGCTAATGACGTAAGTGTACATTTTTCTTGTCTATGACTTGTAATTTTTATACATATACTATTTTTTTTTTAAATTTTTATACTAAAATAGTTGTAAATAAAATTAAAAGTGTTTCATTATGTAATTTAAAAATCATTATGTTCAGTAAATAGGTCTAGCCTTAAAATAGAGTGTACATTATCACGTTAATGTATTCAAATCCAGTTTATTTAATAATAATTTACCAAATCTTCCATATTATCCAAGGTTTTGATTATTCGAGGTTCCCTCAGTCCACCCTAACTCGGATAATCGGGACTCTACTGTATGTTGAAATAATGATCCACATAGATTTGTGCACAGCACAGCACAGCATAACAAGTTAAAAATTGATGCTAAATTTATGTGTTTTAAGAAGACTATAAAAAAATAGCGCTTTATTTCATGGAAAAAATAAATTGATTAAACATGGGCTGCAGCACAGGACTGGCTATTTGTTTTAAATGTATTAGTATTGTGTTAGTAGTGGCAAATGATGCAAAGAAGCATGCTTATGCAGCATGAGCTATATAAGCTTGCTTCTTATACAAAAAAAAAAAAAAAAAAGAAAGAAAGAAAAAACACTACCCACCTCATATGTCCATCCATTTCCTCTAATAATTTGCCTAATTCTTCCTAAATTTATTCAAATTACCCACCTTCACAATACCAGATGTAAGTTTGTTTCAAAATCATTCACTTTCCAGCTGAAAACAAATTTTTCACATCTATCCTACAACCATTCTTTTTTCAGTTTAAATTTATATACTCCTATGTGTGTTGGCTAAGCAAGAGTTAAGATGCCATCCGTTTAATTTACTCATTCTGTTTAAGGCCTTAAATACTTCAATGAGGTTGCCTCACAGATTCCGAGTTTCCAGACAACAATTTGCAGAACTGAAGTTTTTCTTGGTAAGGGTATCCTTTTGTGTTGCTGTTCTTTGCATTTGTTCCAACAGATCCACATCCTTCCTAAAATAAGGCTACCTGGCCTGTATGCAGTACTCAAGATATGGCCTGATCATTGCCTTATTCAACTGCTGGCAAAATTATTGTATATCATCGACAGAACCTTATCAGCTTGCCTACACTGCTCAGACAACTTCATGCGGTTTGTACAAATACCCCAAATCTCTTTCTTTCTCTATTACCTTGAGTGCAATATGCAATATACCCAATTGGTATGTTATTCTGAGATTACTGCTTTCCACATGCAGTATCTTGCACTTTTCAGTGTAAAAAGCTCAATTGCCATTCTTACTTCATCAAGCTAATTTTTCTGTCTTGTTGCAGCATCATACCCTGATTTTTGTCAATTGCCAGCAGGGGCGTATATTCAAGGTGTGCAGTGCACACCCACAGAATTGCAATGTTACCGATATTATATTTTTGCATTTGTTTCTGTTAAAGACTTCCCTAATTCTGGCTTCATGTGGTTCCTAAAATTAAATCCAATATACAATGTTTCATGAAGAGAAGTTTCGGCATGTAAACATTGTATCACATTCATGTTAATAGCCTGGGTGTGTGGTCACAAATACAGACACCTTTAAACCCTTTAAACAGACATACAGATGGTGCAGCGAGTTAAATTTTTAGCCTTCCAGTAGTTGGCTAAAAATCCATCCAGAAGGGTGTGCCTCACCTTCTGGATGGTGAGGCACACCCCTCACCATCCAGAAGGTGAGGCAGGGTGTGCACTGAGACAAAAGCACCCTGAAGTAGTTAGTGGTTGTGATTGGCTATTGTGTGAAGCAATCCAATTCAACATTGTCACTTGTCATGAGTTGCTGTTTTTGTTTTCTGAGTTTCATCTGTTTTGCATGCATAGAGTGTGAACCGATGTGTTTATGACACTGATTTAGACAAGTTTTTAATATATATTTATAATTTTTTTAGATATAATTTATAACTTTTTTGCCCGTATTTACAATGGGAAACAGTGTTGACGATGTACTGAATGTCCTGTTTCCTGCCAGAGCGTTTGGGGATTGTATGAACATAGTTGAAGAAGGTAAGCCTCATCCTCCTCTTCCAAATTTACTGTGCAAGCAGAAAGATGAGTACATGAGACATTTCTCTCTTTCACAATACTATACAATAGAATGGCCTTCTATTCTGGATATTGTGACTTGGTCTGTTTTCACTTCAGCTCCTCCAGGTTACAGTTCTTATACTTGGTGTTCCTCCTCCAGTTCTGATTCGGTTGTGCTTGTATTCTTTGTAGTTGGTCACTCACGTCCTGCCTGATTTTTTCCCAAGATTGCAGGAACTATCAGGTTTTTTGTGACAATGGTCCATTTCTAGTCTGTTGTTCACTGTTCAGTAACCTGAACAGTCAGAAACCATTCCAACCACTTGGTGTGTAGTCACCTTCTGTTCATTGCCATGTCAGTCTCTAGCTTTGTTATGCCATAATATGCCCAGATAATGAACATATTAATTTCGATGCTCCACTTTGTGGGTTGGCTTTCCTTCTTTCCCAGGTGGTCACTAGTACAGTTGCACAGGAAGCATTTCCTGTTGGTTGGGCTGGTCCTTCCTTTGTGGTAGCTGTATGGATGACAGCACTGCTTGCTCCACTGTTTTCCTCAAGAGACTGTTTCCAATTTTTTGAACCAACCCCTATGCCTGAGGCCTGAATTTGTTTTACTTTATCCTATGCCACACTCAACGCAGTATGTTCAATATTTCTACTTCTCATCTTCACCCGGCAATTGAGGTTGGACCTGTTTAGCTTTGGCTTTTGCATCCAGTGGTGGATGGTAGTTATTTGGAGCGATGCCAGATGGCACCACTCTCCACTTTGTTCGTCAATCTTCGAGCGGTTGGTCCAACAAAGCGACTTTCGTTATCCCCCTCCCACATCAGGATTCAAACTCCAGTCCATGATATTACTAGCCCAGCATCAATCATCACTTATTTTTCATAGTGTAAATAGTCCAAACTGTAACTTTTGTTATAATTTTTTGCCTTTGTGATATCTACCATGAATAGCCTTTCTTTTGCAGGGCTATTGTTGCGTATACCATATTTTCAGAAACCAACAGTAGAACATTTATTTGGAGATAATTATCCCTATGAAAATTCTACAGATGTGTGGGAGAAAAAGGTGAATATATGCGCCAACTGCCAGACAGAAGATACAGTATAAAGATATTCATAAAAAATGCCACTGAAGATAATATCAGTTTGATTGTACCATACTGTCTGCTTCTCTAAGCTTTTTTTTTTATTATTAATAATTCAGCAGTAGTATTTCAAAATTGCAGTAGCTCATGATACTATATATATATATTGATTTCTGAATGCAAAAATGCTTTTTTTGCATTCAGAAATCAATCCAAAAATCACCAAAGCACCATAAATTTAAAAATTAAAATTATAGTGACCTTGATGTCAGTTTTAGTTATACTTGAAGTATTATTTATTTTTATTTTCAATCTGCATTATTGTTTGTGTTACATTTAGAGAATTATGGCAATAAAAAAATAACAGTGATACTCTAACATTTATGGTACATCATCCTGTATAAGGGTAATTAATTGCATATGGCAAGTATCTCTTAGCATCCACTTGCAACAGTCAAAAGACTTTAAACTATATTGATATCAGATTTCTTTAGGTATTTTACTACCTATAATGGTAGTAAAAATTTCCCTTTGCCAGTAGTAAAGTATGACTTCTCTATTTTTCCAGTTTATTACTGGCAAAGTACAATTTTAATAGGAAGTTTTTTAATAGTAAATAACAACTATTACTATAACAATTTTCACTGTTGTTAGCAATCATCTGTTTTTGTGCCGCTAAATTAATTTGAAAGTTATTGCTTTAGGAAAGCAGTTATAATGAAAATGACATTACAGTTAATAAAATACTGTTTTTTTTAAGACTTTTAAACAAATCAGTTATTTCAATAAGCTTTATAAGCTTGTTAAAATGAACACTTATGGTTATGAAATAAAGTAAAAAAAAACTACTGCCATTATGACTATAATATAACTAATTACAGAGCATAGCACTGCAGAAAAAAAAAAGTTAATGACAGCTATTTAAAATTTTCCATGCTGTGAAGCATTTTGAGATGTAAAGTTGTGACTGTGGTGGTGGTGGGAGTGGGGGAGTCAGGGTAAATTACCTTATTAATTGTATAACTTTCAGTTTTGTACTGTTATGTGTCATAGTATTCATTCATTCATTCTTTGAGTTTCAATTTATATTTGTATGCTATATTGTATTTATGCTTGTATCCATTATATTGTTGAAATAAAGAAATATCCAAAATATGCAGTTCTAGACTATTCCTTGTTATTATTCCAGCAGTGTTGGACGGTGCACTTTTTGTGACATATAGCTGCTAATATGAATTGTATACATTGTGAGAGTTATACAGCAAGATGCACCTATGAATTAGCAGTTTTTTTTATTTTTAAGAATTTAAAAATATATATATTATCAACTTAAAAAAATACATTAGTTACAGTTGTATCCATTAGTTTTAAAATAATGAGTGATATTACAAAGAAAATGTTTAAAATCACTTCTTGCCTATTTTAAAATTAATAAATGGTGCACGAACAAGTTGAATATATTATATCTACAATCATACATGAAGGTTTTAGAGAGGGGATTAGCAAATGACAAATTTAATACTGGTTGGGAGCTAAATAATTTTATGATAACTGAAAAAGAAATAGCTGCAGCTAAAAGTAAAAAAGAACCTAGGGTTTTTTGCTTCTTTTAACATAAATGTAATATATCCATTTATATTAAAAGAAGCAGAAAAAGAGGTAACCAAATCTTTAGCTATGTGCAAGAATATTTGCTGATGCTATTGAAGTAGTGTTAGGTGGATTGGAAAACTGCTAGCTTGGGGGGAGGGACACAGACTAATAGATTAACAATAGCTGCAGGCAGAAGTAAAGGTGATTCCTGCACTGCTTCTATTGGAACATGCAGCAGCCCGAAATTTCAAGATCTGTTGTGGGTCATCGTGGAATAAAGAAATACATGGACTGTGTTAGGGCAACTGAGAATAAGAATAGGTGCATGTATACTTGCATGTGCACCAATGCAAGGAGCTTAATAAATAAATTTGATGAATTTGAAGTGCTAAGTCAAGTCATCAAATTCATACAATTAAGGGGATATCAGAGACATGGTGGTATTCAGATATAAGGGATGCAGAATTTGAATATGGTGGAGTACATTGTATACAGAAAGGATAGTTTATAGTGTTTACTGTCTTGTGGCACTGGGGGGGCCCAACTCTGCATAATCTGCTCTGTGTCTCAATAGAAACTCTGTAAAGGCCATAGATTGTATGAGTTATTGTGTAGTCTGCATGGTGTTCCTCTGTCCACTTAGCAGTGGGACCCCAGAAACTGAGGATCACCCATTGCCTGTTCAACACCACAAGAAGATGGGCCAGGTCGTAGAGTGTAATGTTCTCTTCTCTGGCTGGCTGGGGTGAACCCTGGCATCACTAAAGCTTGCCAAGGAGGGTTCCCCTAAAAAAAAAGTTTTGTGGGAAAAGAGCACTGAGAAGTTAGAGTAGGGGAATACAAGTGAAGGTAAGTAAGGTAGGTAATAAGATAGTAGAGAGACTTCTACTTGGAAAGCAGAAGCTAAAGGATAGAGGGTCACCCAGTGGTGGGAGACCATCCTCTACAGTGGGGAGGGACTGCTAAAAACATAGAAAGATTTGGGGTGGTAGCAGGTAGGATCCACTAGGCAAAATGTTTGGATGGGAGGTGGGTTTCAGAAGGGGAGTAAAGTCATTGTGTAACAGTGCCCTATGGGTTGAGATTCTTTTTGACGGTATGCATATCTATAGCTTCTTGTGAAAGAATGTTTCCAAATTAAAATTAATTAAAAATTACTCTTCCCCTCATCAATGGGTCAGATTAGATTATCAAATCTAGCTATACTATCTATTGAAAATGAATATGCCAGTAAAATCAATTTTTATGAGGTTATCAATAAATTTGCCAAAATGAAGACACGAAAATGGAAACTAAAAATCTCTTCTATTATTGATTTTTCACATTTTGTATCTCTTTTTCTCATTATATTAAATAATATATAAATACACTATACTTATTCACTGAATTTTTAACGTTCCTTGAAAAATGTTTCTTAGTTTTCTGTGATTTCTTAAAATCAATTAAGTTTTAAGGCTTTTTTTTCAAGTTGATAATGTTTAGGGGTTGACACCAGAAGGATCTGCCCCAGGTGCAAAAGACCATAGCTATGCTGCTGAATCTGTCAGAGACACTTGCGAAGGCACCATGTCTAATCACAGTGCATTAAGAAATTGTAAGGAAAAGGAACAAACTAGTAGCATATCCTGCTAATTCTTAAAATGTCGCATCATTAGTGATTCTTGATAGTTTCCAAACCTATTTCTGTAATGAACTTGAAACAGAAAACTTTTTGCTTAGTGACAGTGGCCAAGAGTCATGCTGAATTCTTCAGCATGACTCTTGGCCACTGTTGTTGATGGCACTTTCAAAATTTCACCACCTTTGTTTTCACAAATCTGTGTTATTATGGCAGAAATGCATGGAGGTGTACATCCAATGATGTATGATCTTCTCCCAAATAAGCAGCGATCTGATCTGTCATATGATCTGTGATCATATGGCAAATTATTTGATATAATTCTCCAGATTTAACCCAAGTGCAACCCAGAAATAATTAATTTCAGATGAATCATCCTCGGCCAAACCTAAATAATGCATAACATCATACAGTGGAACTGCAGAGGACTAGCTCAATTCAGTCCCATAGGTGTATGCCTACAGGAAACATTCTTGTCACCCCAAGTATCGCCAAAATTTTCTAATTATATTATATACAGACAAGATAGGAGCTCAGAATCACAAGCACATGAAGGAGTAGCCATCCTTGTTAATTCTAACGTACTACCCAGGCCAATCCAATTAAGAACCAATCTAGACGATCGGGCTGCTTGTATTGCAGTGGGAATTTCAGTTACCCTTTTTTCCATTTATATTCCACCATCTCTACATTCTGCATTCAGACCTTGACAACCTCATTACTCAACTCCCAACTCCAATATGTCTTTCTTGTGACAGTAATGGACACCATCCATTGTGGGGGGGGGGGGGTCCACAACAATGAACAGAAGAGGCAAATTGATTGAGGAATTTATAAATAATAATGATCTTAATTTACTAAACTCTGGATCTTCTACATACATCCACCTACCTACAGGATCTACTTCTGCAGTTGACTTGTCAATTTGTTCACCATTCATCTTTCCAATCATGATGTAGTCGGTTTATCTGATCCTTTAACAGCGATCACTTTCCAATCATTTGTTCAATGCAAACAGTTAAGTTAAATATGTATTATTCTTCTTGTATATTTTATACCAAGTAATTAAGAGCAAGACATTCTTAGTCTACAGTAATCCCCTTTCTTGAAATTAACTGAAAATCCTGTGGTAACTAAAAATAAGCAACTAAAAAAAAAAGTGGTAGTTGAAAATCCTGTTCAACGATCCAGTTGGAAGTTTAATAAGGCAAACTGGGATGGCTATTCTTCCAAAATACTTTTATACAGAATTTATGTTCAACAGAAACCTATTGATGATGAAACCACTTACATAACCAATCAGATTCTGATTGCAGCTAATGTTTCCATCCCAAAATCAAAGACATATCACACCCACCGAAATCACTGGTGGAATACAGAGTGCTTTAATGTCAAACAGGAGAAAAATTGTGCTTTGAATAATTTCTGGAAGTATCCTGCCACCAGTAACTTAATAAAAAAACTTAAAACTTAAACTTAAAAACTTGCTTATAAAAAACTTAAAGCAAAAGCAAGACAAATTAGATATAAAGCAAAACATGATTCGTGGATTGCTTTTGCATCAACCATCACAAAAGACACCAACACACAGATCATCTGTAGAAGGATACAGGCTCTAAATGGCAAATTTGTTCGGCTGCCCTCTCCAATACTTCATTGGAATGGGAAAGATGTGTCTAATTCTGAAGCAGTTGCTAATGCACTAGCAGAATCATTCTCTAGAATTACTGCTTCTGCCTTCCTACACATCCTCTTTTCAGAATATTAGATTAGCATTAGTAAAGGCACATGATGCAAGAAAGCAAGTTTATATAGCATCAGCCAAAAAAAAAACCCTTTTTCATTTCACTCATCCACTCGTCCCAAATGTTTGTCTAGTTCTGCCTTGAATCTGTTTAAGCTATCAACTTTTACAAAGACAGATGGAAGTCTGTTCCAGCAATCAACCATACTGGCTAAAGGCAAACTTCCGCACATCTATTCTACAACTGTCTTTCCTCAATTTGAATTTATGCCCTCTCAGGCGATTATTCTGAGCAAGAGGAAGAATCCCGTCAGCATTGAGCATGCTCAAACCATTCAAGGCTTTATACACCTCAGTCAGATCACCTTGCAGGTGCCTAGTCTCCAGACACTGTAAGTTGCAAAATTTAAGCCTTTTTTCATAAGAGCAACCCTTTGTTCCATTCACTAACCTTGTTGCCCTTCTCTGCACTCGCTCCAGCAGCTCTACATCCTTCCTAAAATGTGGCCTTCAGATCTGTATGCAGTACTCAAGGTGTTGCCTGACCATTGCCTTATACAAGGGGAAAAATCACCTCCTTATTCCTGCTAGAAAAATTCCTGTATATCATTGACAAGACACCATGAACTACTCTTGCAGCCCGTCTGCACTGCTCAGAGAACTTCATATCTGCCTGCACAATTACCCCCAGGTCCTTTTCATTCTTTACCACTGGCAGTGTAGCACCACACAGTTGATACGTTACTCTGGGGTTACTGCTTCCCATATGCAATACTTTACATTTGTCAATGTTAAACTTCAGTTGCCACCTCTAAGCCCATCTGCTGAACTTTTCTAGATCCTGTTGCAGCAGTGTGCTGTCATTAGTGTCATATCAAATCAGGCACAGAAAAGCATAAAACCAACTTCTTCACGCATCGTACATACAATGCTTCCCATACAACCAACCCATTACATTAATAGAATTTCAAGGATCATTAAATAGATCTTCAACAGTGCTGCAGGCCCAGATGGTATTCATTACATTATGCTGAAGTATTTATTTGAAGAGGACTTGTGTAGCCTGTTGATTTTCTACAATTGGATCTTCTTTAAAAATGCCTATCGTTCTTCCTGGCACCACTCTTTCATTATCATCATACCAAAACCAGGCAAAGATCCTTCCCTGGTTCAAAATTATATAGTCTGATATCTCTCTCTCTCTCTCTCTCGAACTGTGTAGGTAAAATTTTTGAATGGATTTCCATACAAGGCTCACTTGGTTCCTTGAGTCATAGAATCTCCTGCCAGTCATCAGCATGGCTTTCAGAAAAACAGATCAACATTAGACTTGCTGAACAAAGCCATATCTTATATCTGTAATCCCTTTGTTGTGAATCTAGCCATGGTCAACCTAGATCTTGAAAAGGCATTTGACACTACCTGGCATCATGGTATTATAATGGATCTTTATCATCTAGGACTAAGGGGACAGTTGCCTGAAATAATTGGGCCTGCATTCTTTTCAGGTAAGATATAAAAACATACTCTCTACATCATTCAGGAGGAAGACATACCACAGGGTTCGATACTTAGTCTGCTGATATTCACAATTCTAGTTAGACTTGAGAGATCCCAAAAACTGTTGAAACATACATGTATGCGGACGACCTTACCATGTCCTGCCTGTCTAAAAGTATGAACACCATCGAACAGCAACTAGCTCCAACTAGCCATAACCAAAATAAAATCCTAGACTTCGCAGAATGGTTATTTACTGGCAGAAAAGAAATGCACTGCCATTCACTTCTTCAAGCTGTGGGCTCTTCATCCTAATCCTAAATTAGAAATTAACAAATCTCCAATCCCACTTGTTAATATCGTTAGATTTCTTGGACTTATATTAGACAGCAAGCTGAACTTCCAAGCTCACATCACTCATACAAGAACTACTTGTCTAAAGCTTCTGAATATACTTCATTTAGTCTCATCCATGTCATGGGGAGCTGATTGGTATACCTTTCTACACCTGTACAAGTCCCTAAACCATTCGCGCCTAGATTACAGTTCTCTGGTATGACTCTGCTAGTATGAGCACATTAGAACAGCTGAACGTCATACATCACAGTGCTCTGAGCTGTATGCCATAAAGCTTGCACTTGACCAGATTGTTAAATATTCCATTTCACCAGCCCTAATCTATATTAACTCTCACAGTGTAGCCTTTGCTGTAATGGAGAATTTCTCTTCATGCCATCCTATGCTGAAAACTATTCACTATCAGTTACTCCGCTGCAAAATGTCCAATCCATCAGTAACATTTTGTTGGATATCAGGACATTCTGGAATTCTGGAAAATGAGATTGCTGATCTTGCTGCTTAACAACCTCTTACATTCTCTTACAACCTCTTACAAAGTGCTTCAAGTTCCTTATATGGGTGACCAAGCCTGTAATTTGCAAGGCCTGTTATGAAAACTAAGTACAGATCTGGAAAATTAATACCAACAACTTTACCAGGAACCCAGAGTTGTGGGTCTCTGGTTTCAGACAAAACAGATGGGAAGTGGTATCGATGAGACTGAGAATTGGGTATATTCATATTACACATCTGTGTTTATTATTGGGAGAATGTCCACCCTAGTGCACATCCTGTCATGCCCAACTTACAGTTTGCATCCCATTTGTCCCATTTTTCTTGGAAAACATGAAAACCTAGAACTCCTAACATACTTAAATTGTACTGGTCTATATGCATGTATATTAGCATTAGCATCAGTAGCAGCATATGATGCAAGAAAGAAAGCTTATGCAGCATCAGCCAAAAAAAAATCAAAAAAAAAAAAAAAAAAACACTCCCATTTCACCCCTCTGTTCATTCGAAATACCTGTCCAGCTGAGCCTTAAATTTATTTAGGCTATCAACTTCCACAACAAGGGATGGAAGTCTGTTCCACCAAACAACTACCTGCTGGCTAAAGGCAAATTTCCACATATCTATACTACATCTGTCTTTCCTCAATTTGAATTTATGCCCTCTCAAATAATTGAATTGTTAAAAGATATACGAAATAAGCTATAAAACTGACACAATTTGGCCTTAGTAGCCTTTGTGTCATCAAACTTAATAACAACAGCAATTAATAGAGGACGAAGCGTGCAAAAATTCAAACATTGCATCATTCAAGCCGGTAAATCCTGAATTTTTGAAGCAGTTGGCAATCACTTTTTCATCAACTTCATCCCATACTGAAACACATAAATACATTGCCTGCAGGATGTCAATTTCGCTTTGCTTTCAAGTCATGGCACAATTTTGTTTAATAACATTCTTCGGTAATTTTTTTTAAAACACTGGATTACACCTTGATTGAGTGGCTGAAGAACTGATGTCATATTTGGTGGTAGGTACTTTACAGTGATTACATGTAGGTCATTTACATGATGGACAGACAACTTGTGTAGTCGAGACCCACTAATATTTGTAAAATCAGACAAATGCTAACTTATTGTGATTTTCTCTTGTAGAGGATATGTGTCCTCATTTTGAATTTAAAAATTTAGGGTTAAAGCTTGCTTTTATTCCTTTGTCTTCTTGCAAGGTTTATTTATCTCTAGGCAGGTCGTTCAATACTATTCTAATTACATCTTAACTGGATACAGTTATTCTTGAAAAAATCTCAGGTAAGGGAATTTCTGACTTAAAATATAATATTTCTAAATTTAATATCCTTATAATATTTCTATTTTTATTTGGTTTAAATTCACATTGATTTTAAATTCAAAATGAGGACACAGATCCTCTACAAGAGAAAATCACAATAAGTTAACATTTGTCCGATTTTATGAATACTAGCGGGTCTTGACTACACAAGTTGTCTGTCCAACATGTCTAGTATCAAGTTTCGAGACTATAGGATTCCCATAATGATTTTTACATGATGTAGGTCATTATAACTGCACCCCTCTTGACATGAGGGGTGCAGTTATCCACAAACAGCAACATTTTTCTATTCTCACTCATCCTGCAATCTAAGTCTCTAATCCATTCTTCATAGATTTGTGATGTCATCCTTGCCTTTTCGTTTGCTCGATACGTAGTTGGTAATGTCTTCACACCTTTAAAGCGTCAAGGTTTCTGGGCTTTCTCAATGATTAAAAAAGGAAGATTCTCTGTGCCAGACATGTTTGCTGCTAGGAGAATGGTAATCTGTTGTGTGGCCTTTTTTTCACCACTACATTTTTTATCCGGTAGCAATTTAAAAAAAGAGTTCAGTTTCGTCAGCATCGAAGATGTCATTGTGGTCATATGTCGGCAAAACATTTTTTAAACGATTTTCCTTCCATTCCTTTGTAGCATTAACGTCCATGGTTGCACTTTTGCCACACACTTTTTTGAAAGACAGGCTACGACAAGTCTTAAATTTCTGGAACAATCCATCTGAAATTTTAAATTCTTCAGTATCCATTCGATGTGAAAATGATTCAGCTTTAGCTTTTAAAAGATTACCATCGGGACTGTGCAGCAGATAAACTTTCAATAATTTTCTTTCTAAACTTTCAATAATTTTCCAATCTTTCAGAAAAGTGAACAAAGTACTCTTAGGAATGCTGAACTGTTTGGCAATATCAGTCTTAGAATGCACACCATTATCTACAGCTTGAAAAATCCTAATTTTATCTGCGATTGGCAAAGCTATCCACTTTCTTGGAGCCATACCAACCAATAAACCTCACTCGAACTAATGAAGTTAACTTCTAGCCAATGTTCATTTTTGTACTCGGTGTCTACAAACTCACAGAACTCTTTCAGCTGAGTTACGTGCACAGTGTAAAGTGAAAATATTTATAAATTTTTACTTTGACGGCTGCTATTTCAGTAGGTAAGACATCAACTGCAGGTTGAAGACAGTTGTGAATGCTACGGGCCCCACAACCAACTCTCATAATATTTCTTCCCATTTCTTTCTTTAATTGGCTGTAAACATTATTTTCCCCTTTCCGTTTTAAATCCCCAAAATTGGTGTTACAATTATCACCACAAAACCCAACAACTTTTTTTTTTGATAACTAACAACAAACAGTTTGTCAATATTTCTGAAGTTTCGCCAGGAACCAACTGAAAATCTAAAACCCTAACCTTTATCCTTGTCTTCTGGACAAAGAGATTTTCACAGGCAGTTCAAGTAAAAACCTGAAGATTGTGTTGCTTCACAATTTGAATTTATGATCATCAATTCCTGTATGATTAAAGACTTTGGAAGTGATGAAGCATGTGTTAGAGAAAATCATATGACTTGTATAAATTAGATGTCTGTGAAAAGCTTTCATGGTGGTTTCAGTAAGGTCCCTTGCTTTTTTGGTCTCTGGTACATCAGGGTAATAAATCAGCACTACAGAAGAAGGGAATGACTTGGCAGAACTAAATTGCAGACCAGTGCACCAGCACACTAAACAGTCTTACATCCACCACTTCATATCAAGCTGGAATTGGCAGAACAATTGTGTTTAAAGTAATTTTTAGTAATTTAAAGTAATTTTGTAGTTTAATTTAATTTAAAGATTAAAGGTTAATCCTTCCATTTTCAAAATTATTTTATGCAAAAGTGAAAAGAGACACATTTATTGGTCTGCAAGATAAGCAGATGTTGGCTTCTCAAGAACTAGAAGACAAAATGACTCCTGATGCTGAACAAAATGCTCAACAAACCTTTCATCTTGTAATGGATGGCTTCCTTGGCAACATTGAGTGAAAATTGCAAAGAATCAGTTGATAAAGTAGATTGAAAATTATGAAAAAATGGGATGTAGAATGTTAAGTTCTATTACTTGTACTCTACTTTACATCAGGACATGCCTTATCACAACACAATTCTGCACATGCCTTATCACAACACAATGTTTAAATTTGCCCATATCTGAAAAATAGGAAACATTAAATTCAACAAGGTTTCAAGGAAATCATAATAAAGTTATAAACCAATATTTTTTGATTTGTTTATTAGGAACCAAATGAGCAAGCAAGAATATATTCACAATTTTACTGTTATTATTTCTATATGAAGTTATCCACACCCCCCACAAATATATGCAAGGTGGTTATAACATCTTTTGCCAACTTGAACAATTAATAGCTCAAAAGATATGGGTAGTATAGGTCTTATCAAAACGTGTTTTTATTTTTATTTTATTGCATTGTGAAAAAAATATGTAATCAATACATGTTTTTAGAAAACAAAAAATTTTATTTCACCATCAGGAGAGTAAACAAAGTGATTAATTTAGAAAAATAACACTAAAGTAAATATTTTGCCAATCTTTATTTTTCATATTTAACCCCAGGGGCTCACATCTGATGAGTATGGGCTTGGCACACCGAGGGTCCTGAGCTGGATATCATCATTCTTCTTCCTTTTGGTGATTCCCTCCTTTCTCTTTCTCTCTCTCTCAGGGTACTCAAATTTTTTTTGGCTTGTGCAGCATAAGCCTCAGGCTTCCTTGCACCATATGGCTAATAATAATAATATCTCCATGTATCCATCATTATTTTTTAATATGCAATCAAGGTGGGGTATTGCATTCTTTACTGCCTTCACAATTTCAGATGGAACGTTCACTGCCTCCCAAAGATCGAATCCTTCAAATCTGAAAGAACAGAAGAGAAATCTCTGTAAACACAGTGTTTCAGATATCTGTGTTACCCTAGACCTAACCCTAGAAGACCTAACCAGGTCTTCTAGGGTTAGGTAAGGAAACCTTGCAGGTTAGGATTCTAGAAAATAGGAACTGATAATTTGCTCGTACATTATTATTATTATTATTATTATTATTAGCCATATAGCGCAAGGAAGCCTGAGGCTTATGCTGCACCAGCCAAAAAAAAAAATTCTGAATTACCTTAAGAGACAGAGAAAAAACAAGAGTCAAAAGTAAAAGGAAATCACCAAGAAAGAGAAGAATGATGATATCCAGCTCAGGACCGTGGGTGCGCCAAGCCCATACTCACCAGATGTGAGCCCCTTGGGTAACATGACAGTTTCTTGTAGGAGAAACTGTCATGTTACCCATCCTGCATAAAAATAATGCTTTCATATAAACTAGATCAGTAATGTGAGATAATTTTGGTTTGCTTTCTTTGTGTTCCCATGGGTAGCACAGTGAATATAATCAGCTTCCTCCCCATACTGGTGGAATATGTTCCGGGTCTAAATCTCACCAGTGATGTGACGATTTTTTTATGAGGTTTTTTTCAAAATGTCACTGAGTTTTGGTCATAGGCAAGAGTTCCATAATTTTGTTTTCCATCCTAGAATGAGTTTTTTTAGAATTAGCATTAGTATTAGTTGAGGCATATGATGCAAGAAAGCAAGCTTATACAGAATGAGCAAAAAAAAAAAAAAAAAAAAACCCTTCCCCATTTCACCCAGCTGGCAACTCCAAATGTTTCTCTGGTTCAGCCTTAAATTTATTTAAGCTATCACCTTCCACAACAACAGATGGCAGTCTGTTCCAGCAATCAACTACCCTCTGGCTAAAGGTAAACTTCCACACATCTAGTCTACAACTGTCTTTCGTCAATTTGAATCTATGATCCCACAGGTTCTTAATCTGGCAAGCGGAAGAATCCCATCAGCATTGAGCCTGCTCAAACCATTCAAGACCTTATACACCTCAATCAGATCACCTCGCAAGTGCCTCCAAATGCTGAAATTTGCAGGACTTAACCCTTTCTTAGTAAGAGGACCCCTTCATTCCCCTCACCAAATTGTTGCCCTTCTCTGTACTCGCTCAGGCAACTCTACATCTTCCCTAAAATGAGGCCTCCAGACCTGTATACAGTACTTAAGGTGTAACCTGACCATTGCCTTATACAAGAGGTAATCAACTCCTTATCCCTGCTAGCAAAATTCCTATATATCGTTGACAAGACTCCATGACCTACTCTGGCAGCCCGTCTGCACTGTTCAGAGAACTTCATATCTGACTGCTCAATTATCCCCAGGTCTTTTTCATTCTCTATACCACTATGAGTGCAGTACCACACAGTTGGTATCTTTCTCTGGGGTTACTGCTACCCATATGCAGTACTTTGCATTGTCAATGTTAAACTTCAGTTGCCAATTCTCAGCCCATTTGTCTAACTTAAGACTGAACTAGTCAAACATTTGGAGTGATTGGATGGTGAAATGAGGTTTTTTTTTTATTTATTTAATTATTTTATTTATTTATTTTTTTTTTGGGTGATGCTCCATAAGCTTGCTTTCTTGCGCCATATGCCTCAACTAATGCTAATGCTAACTTTTCTGGATCCTATTGCAGTAGCATACTGTCTTTACTGTCATTAGCAACACTGCCAACCTTTGTATCATCTGCAAACTTGGACATTAAGCGTGATATACCTTCATCGATATCATTGATAAATACACAAAGCAACAATGGGCCCAGCACTGAACTGGGGGACTCCGCCAATAACATTAGTCCAAGTAGAGCAGTGTTCATTTATTACCACTCTCTGCCATCTCCCACTCAACCATCCCTTTATCCATTGCAGTAACTTGCCCTTAATTCCATACTGCTCCAATTTCTACAGCTGCCTTCCATGTGCAACAAAACATTATCGAAAGCTTTCCTGAAATCCAAGTATATGATATCGAAATTATATTTTGCAACCCTGTTCCTTTGTGACCACATTGTAGTATCCAATCAAATTGGTCAGACAAAGACCACTCCTTAACAAACCCATGCATTCAGACAGAACTATTACTGCAGTCTTGTCTAGACGATCCTGCAAGGCTTCTTTAACCAGTGACTCCATTATTTTCCCCAAAATAGAAGTTAAACTAACAGGTCTCTATAATTATTTGTGATACCCTTTGAACCTGCTTTGTGAATTGGGGATATATTTGCACATCTCCAATTCAGGGGAGGTCCCCAATCCCATGGGGATTTCCCCTGAATTTAAGGATGCTCTATAATTCTCATAATTATAGCTAATGGTTTGCTTACTTCCCTCGCTGCCTCCTTCAATATAACTGGATAGAGTCTATCCACCCCAGGTGCCCTTTTTATGTTTAACTTCAACAATTTCTGCTCCACTTTGCTCTCCATTATTGCAAAATCATTTAGCTCCCTGTTAGAATTTAGTAAATATCTGTCCTCCACTTCCTTACAGAATATCTCATATGTGAATTTAGATGCAAAATACTCATTCAGTTTTTCAGCTATCTGAGTAGGATCATCAACATTTGAACCATCAATATCAAGTGGACCAATCTGATTCACCCCTTTCTTCTACGTTTATATAAGTAAAGAAGTCTTTCCTATTTTTCTTTGCATCCTTTGCCAAGGATTTCTCATAATCAGTCTTCGCTTGCCTAAACTCCTTTGTGACTTGATTACAGACTAGCTTATATCTGCCATAGTTTTCTGTGCCACCTGATAATTTATATTCATCCCATACATTTTTTTTCTCTGCCATGAGCCTCATTAATTTATCCGACATCCATTGAGATCTGAACCTTGAATAGTATTTCTTAGTTGGTATGAAAAGCCTAGTAGCCTCCGAGATTAAGTCCCTGAAGGCTTCCCATTTAGAGTTCACCGTTGGTAACATCATCAGTTGATCCCACTCTAAAGAATTTAAAACTGTATGAGACCACTGTAGTCACCTTTACGAAAACAAAAACCCTTCCCTTTACCCTTAGTGGTAGTTACATCTTTAAGTAAATCCCACATCAGTACACCGTGATCACTGTCACCTAGTGGTTCCTTTATCTGCAAATTCTTAATGCATGAATAATCACTGCTGGTAATCATAATAACAGTATTACTCCCTCTGATTGCCCCTCGAACATGTTGCTGTAGAAAACAATCCTTCAATAAATCCACAAAAGTCTTGCTAGTGTGCAAATGATCAACCCACAAATTCCAGTCAATATCTAGAAAGTTAAACTCCCCCTTGTAAGCTGTGCAGGGTCTTAGAAAGACCCTGCACAGCTTACAAGGCATTCTGATTTACTGGCCCAATCTATATCTTTGCACAATTGTTCATTGTACTCATCAGGGTCATTAAGCCTATAACACACTCCTACTCTCATTTTCCCTTTCCCAGCATTTATGTCACACAAAAGTGATTCAACATTGCACTGTCCACCAATGTCAACTGTGTGCACTTCCTTAGATTTTATGTTTCTTAACTAACAGCATAACCCCTCCTCCCTTCCTACCTTGTCTATCCTGTATGCATTGTACTCCCCAAATTCCAATTTTGCACTGCTTGTATCTGTGTGATACCATGTCTCTGATATCTCAACAATATCTGTCTTTGATGTGCTGACCAACACTTCAAATTCGTCAAATTTATCTACTATACTCCTAGCATTGGTGTACATGCAAGTACACATGCACCTGTTCTAAATTCTTAGTTACCCTAACACAGCTCATGTATTTACTTGTTTCATGCTGACTCCCAGCAGTTCCTGAAATCCCCAGCAACTTGCTTTCCAGGCTGCTGCTCATTCCAATAGAAGCAGCAAGAATCATTTCCATCTCTGCCTGTGGCTACTGTTAATCTATTAGTCTGCAAATCCCCCCCCCAAGGTAGCAGTTTTTTTATCCACCTAACGTTGCCTTGATAGCATCAGAAAATATTTTTGCACCCTTTCTATTTAAGTGTATCCCATTCCTGTAGAAGCAGTCTGTCCAATTAGCAAACACATTACACACTGGAAAAAATTCTACCCCATGAGCCTTGCACATTCTCTCCAGGGCTGAATTGATTGACAAGGTTCTCATCATATACTGCCTCCTATCGTGTCTGGGCAGAATTGCAGACACTTTCAGACTTGTGACTTTTTTTCAACATTGATCTGTACTTGTTAAGTAAATCTGCAGATCCTTTTTGCATAATACATTCCCTGTCTCCCTGAAAATAGAGGCACTTTGTCCTGCAAATAGGCAAAATCAACCACAGAATACATAATACAGCACATCCAATGTGCTGTCTCCTTGGAACCTTAGTTGCCTTAGCAGTTAATGCACAATCACTCTATTTAGGGCTGTCAATGAAATCAGGAATTGCCCTGTCCCAAACATGCTATAATCTCACATGCTTGCTGTGAAAATCTCAAAAAAAACTCTTAATGGTGTCAGAAAGAAAAGCAGATGATATCATGTGCCAAAAATCCACATTATACTGTAACCTTTAATGAGTTTAGTGATTCTAGCCCGAAATTAATTATTTTTTCCTATCTTCGCTCCATTTCGGTAAACGTGCATTTCATCCAACATAAAAAAACTATTCTGGAACCTGTGACCTTTTAATCATCCACAGAACACAATCGTGATAACCTTGGAAGTTTTGGAATTCCAACTGAAGCAAATATTTAATTTTATAGGATAACAGGTAGAGATCTGTCTTTAATGGAATATCAGTCACATTAGATGTAGGATTTTAGGCACTGGCAATTTAGGCATATTGTGGCATTTGTAAAGTGAGTGTTCTATTGTTGATATTCTGTTTGCTGGATGAAAACCTGAATTTAGTTTCTGGGAGAAAAAAAGCATGCTACAGTTGCCTGATACCGACTAACTCAGCCACATTGTGGAAAAGGCCAATAAACATTCCTCTCATCATTGATGGATTTGAACTCAGGTCTTTTCCACCCAATGTGGGGAGGATGGTGATTATACCAACTATTGAGGGCTATGTGAGATGTAGGGCAAGTGCTACATAATCTCACCGAATTTGATCAGGCATTTTGTTGCACCTCACCACTTATTTGGATGTCAATTAAGTTCTTGTAATGCTGACTGACAAACACTTGTATGCCTTCTTTGAACTTCCTTACAATATTTGATGTGGTTCCTTTTGAAAAAGTAGGCCTTGATACAGTTTTCTTTCATATTCTCTGAGGGCTACAATTGCACTATTACCATTCTTGATAAAGTTTAATTAAAAATGCTTTATCTTTAGACAACTTTTAAAACAAATTTGACTGGATTTGGTTATTTAAATTATGGCTACATCTTGACAACACATAAACACTATCATCCTCCAATCTCAGAGCCATTCCTTTTTTTTTGTAACAAATGCAAAAGCTAATTTTTTTATTGAAGTGGTAAATAGCTTAGCCCCTTGGGGATAAAATATCCAATTTTTTTACTGTTTAAAAAATTCTACATATAAATAAAATAAATTTTCTGTTTATACATAAGGATGGCTAGATAATTTCAGAGGAGTATAATATAGAGACAATACAAGAACAGCAGCATATTTAGTAGTAATATGGGCTAAAACACAGTCAGCTCCAGGGTGCATACTATTAACCTTCCTGTTTGATCACTCGGTCACAGCAGCATAAAGAAACGTTTTTCGTTCCAACCGATAATTTTCAAGTTATTCATTTTTATAACAGTGAGTAAGCAATAACCACCCTGTATTTTGCATTTCTTTCTATGCACCTATTTTCATGTGGATTTTTAATTAGATCTAACTGTATTGGAATGAGTCTACCCTTTCTTTTGTAAGGTTTGGTAATGAACTATTTTATTTTTTATTAACATAATTGAGAATATTTGTTTTAGTTCACAATTTCAACTTATCTAAAGAGCCAGCAGAACTCCTTGTTTCTAGGTTGCAACAGTGAAAGTTATTTGGAATAGGAACTAAATTTACTGTTTATCGGAAATGCCACAAAGGGTTTTCAGAATATTTTATTATGGAAGATGGTGTGTCAAAAAAAAAGAGAAAAAAAGCTCTCATACAGTTTGCATTGTCAAAATGGGCCTATCTAGTTCATCCATGAAATTTGCCAACCTGTTCGCCAAGGCTACCTAGTAGGCAAATTATTCCAACATTGGTAAAATTGCATCCTCCCCACACCACTAGTGGGTAAGTGAGGTAGGCATTGCTTAAAGGCGGCAAAAATATTTTTGATATTGCTTTCTGATTGGTTATTGTTTATTAGTATTCAAAATTTAGGGTGGCAAATTTTATTTTGCCACCCAAAATTTTAAATTTTGCCATTCTAAATTAAGAAGACCAGAGTTTGAGTTCTGTTGATAACATGAGGAATTTTTCACAATGTGGCTGCATTAATTAGTCTCAGGTGAGGGTAGCATAATTTTTCCTCCTGGAAACTCGGGTTTTTCATCACTAGCAAACAGAAAACTGACCACAGAACACACGCAATTTACTGGTAATATATACAGAGCCATGTGACCTTAATCGCTGATGCTCCTAAAAACCCTACTACAGCAACAACAACTGTAAATTATCCATGCAGGATCAGCAATTAGTTTCAGGGGTGGATTTCCTTTCAAATTAAAAATAAATATATTTAATATCATTACAGGAACAGGAACATGAGTTGTAACAATGAATTTAAACATTGGCTTTTAAAAACATGAAATACAGTTTTCTTTTAATGTGAGGTATATAAGAATGTTTGCTGATGTAGAGACATAAACATTGGGTAAAGGGGCGATCCCAGGTAAGGGCAAAAGGGCTATAGCCCCCTTATGATCAAAATAATGTGAATTTTTTACTGCTACATGACGACTAAAGATTTCACTAACACTGCTTTAGCTCCCTCCTTTAGAAAATCCTGGGACCGCTCCTTGATCAGGGGCAATTATTACCAAAGAGAAAATGCTTCATGGTCATAACCGTGTTTTACGTTCGAACCTAAAACTTAATTTTTATTACAATTGGCCTCTCGTCGCACCCACTTAGAGCCTGTCCTCAGAATCAGCATATTTTGAATTTTAGCAGCATTAATGATGTTCTATGTTAATGATGTTTATTGATATACATTGTACTATCAGTCTGGAGTGAATTGACTTTGAAGAAAAAAAATAATAAATATATATATATATATATATACACAAAGACCAATAGATTGACAGTAGCCACTGGCAGAGGTGAAAGAGATTCTTGCACTGCTTCTATTAGAATGAGCAGAAGCCTGAAAAACAAGATGCATGATATTTCAGAGACTGCTGGGAGCCATTGCGGAACAAGTAAACACATGGGTTGTGTTAGGGTAGCTAAGAATAGAAACAGGTGCAGGTATACTTGCATGTACACCAATGCTAGGAGTTTAGTAAATAAATTTGATGAATTTGAGGTATTGCTCAAAACATCAAAGGCAGATATTGTTGGGATATCAGAGACGTGGTGTCACACAGATATAAGGGATGCAGAACTGCAATTTGGGGAGTACAACGTCTACAGAAAGGATAGACAGGATAGGAAGGGAGGAGGGGTTATGCTATTAGTTAAGAAACACATAAAAACCAAGGAAGTGAAGCCAGTCGACATCGCTGGACAGTGCAGTGTTGAGTCAGTTTGGTGTGACATAAGCATTGGGAGATCAAAATTGAGAGTAGGAGTGCGCTATAGGCCTAATGACTCTGATGAGTATAATAAGAAACTGTACAGGGAAATAGAGTGGGCCAGTAAATCAGAGAGTCTTATAATGGGGGATTTTAATTTCCCAGATATTGACTGGAATTTGTGGGTTGGTCACTCACACACTAGCAAGGCTTTTGTGGATTTATTGGATGATTGTTTTCTGCATCAGTATGTTCGGGAGGCAACTAGAGAGAGTAATACTCTGGATTTGATTATCAGTAGTGATTCTTCATGCATTAAGAATCTGCAGATAAATGAACCACTAGGTGGCAGTGATCACAGTGTGCTGAAGTGTGATTTACTCAAAGAGGTAACTACCATTAGGGGTAAAGGGAAGGGTTATTGCTTCCGTAAAGGCGACTCGGATGGACTGAGACAGTATTTAAATTCTATACAGTGGGACCAACTGATGATGTTACCAACAGCAAATTCAAAATGGGAAGCATTCAAAGAACTTATCTTGGAAGCTACTAGGCTTTACATACCAACTAAGAAATATTGTTCAAGGTTTAGGCCAAAATGGATGTCAGATGAACTAATGAGGCATATGGCAGAGAAGAAAAATGCATGGGGTACTTACAAATTAACACATGACACAGAAGCCTATGATAGATACAAGTTGATATGCAACCAAGTTACAAAGGATGTTAGGCAGGCGAAGGCAGATTACGAGAAATCCTTGGCAAGGGATGCAAAGAAAAACAGCAAAGAGTTCTTTACTTATGTAAACTCTAGAAGGAAGGGGATGAATCAGATTGGTCCACTTGATATTGATGGGTCAACTGTTGATCATCCTGCTCAGGTAGCTAACAAACTAAATGAATATTTTGCATCGACATTCACACATGAGGAGTTATTCAGCGAGGGGAATGCCAGAGGTGTATTCAACTCTAGTAGTAAGCTACAGAATCTTTAAATAACTGGGAGTAAAGTGGAGGAGAAACTGTTGAAGATAAACACAAGAAAGGCACCCGGGGTGGATGGGATCTATCCAGTTATATTAAAGGAGGCAGCAAAGGAAGTAAGCAAACCCTTAGCCATAATTATGAGAGCTTCCTTGGACTCAGGGGAGGTACCCATAGACTGGAAATGTGCAGATGTGACCCCAATTCACAAAGGAGGATCAAAGGCTGACACAAGTAATTATAGACCTGTGAGCTTAACTTCTGTTCCAGGAAAATTAATGTAGGCACTGGTTAAAGAAGCACTGCAGGATCATTTAGAGAAGACTTCAGTTATAGCTCGGACTCAGCATGGTTTTGTTAAGGGGAAGTCTTGCCTGACCAATTTGATTGGATACTATGATGCAGTCACAAAAGAACTGGATGCAGGGAATAGCTTTGATATTATATATTTGGACCTTAGAAAGGCTTTTGATACTGTTGCACATGGAAGACTGCTACACAAATTGGAGCAGTGTGACATTGGAGGCAAATTGCTGCTATGGATAAAGGGGTGGTTGAGGGGGAGAAGACAGAGAGTGGTAATCAATGGACACTGCTCATCGTGGACTAATGTTATTAGTGGAGTCCGTCAGGGCTCAGCGTTGGGTCCATTATTGTTTTCTGTATTTATAAATGATATTGATGATGGTATATCAAGCTTAATGTCCAAGTTTGCAGACGATACAAAGGTTGGCAGGGTTGTCAAGGACACTACTGACACTATGCTACTGCAACAGGATCTGGAAAGGTTGAGCAGATGGGCTGAGAGGTGGCAAATGAAGTTTAACATTGACAAATGCAAAGTGCTACACATGAGAAACAGCAACCCCAGAGCAACGTATCAACTCTGTGGTACTACACTGACAGTGGTAGAGAATGAAAGGGACTTGGGGGGTGGTTGTGCAGGCAGATATGAAGTTCTCTGAGCAGTGCAGACGGGCTGCAAGAGTAGCTCATGGAGTATTGTCAATGATATACAGGAATTTTTCCAGCAGGGATAAGGAAGTGATTATTCCCTTGTATAAGGCAATGGTCAGGCCACACCTAGAGTACTGTATACAGGTCTGGAGGCCTCATTTCAAGAAGGATGTAGAGCTGCTGGAACGAGTACAGAGAAGGGCAACAAGATTAGTGAATGGAACAAAGGGGTGCTCTTACGAAGAAAGGCTTAAGTTTTGCAAATTACAGTGTCTGGAGACTAGGCACCAGCGAGGTGATCTGATAGAGGTGTATAAAGCCTTGAATGGTTTGAGCATGCTCAATGCTGATGGGATTCTTCCTCTAGCTCAGAAGAATCACCTGAGAGGGCATAAATTCAAATTGAGGAAAGACAGATGTAGGATAGACGTGCGGAAATTTGCCTTTAACCAGCGGGTGGTTGGTTGGTGGAACAGACTTCCATCCCTTGTAGTGGAGGTTGATAGCCTAAATAAGTTTAAGGCTCAGCTGGACAGGTATTTTGAACGGGAGGGGTGAAGTGGAAGTGGGTTTTTTTTTTTTTTTGGCTGATGCTGCATAAGCTAAGCTTGCTTTCTTGCATCAAATGCCTCTGCTAATGCTAATGCTAATGCTAATATATACTGTATATAACTTGTGCTATAATCACGTTATCTAATGCCCTTATTCTATTTTTAGTGTTATGGTAACGTGTAAATGTTTGAAATGTTTTGTTTGCCTTTATGAAATGGGATACAAGTTGATAAAATGCTGTACATACAATATGTCAAAAAATTTTAGAATTTACAACATTTTTCGCTCATTCGTGTGAAGGGGAAGGCCGATAGTGTTGGTAATGGCGGCTTGACGCTGTAGCGTGCAATGTTGGGGTTCTATATTTTTTTAATTATTTATTTATTTTTTTATTTATTTTTTTTTTCATATCATATCCCCTGAATACAAAAGAGATCGGCATACTTAAGGGATATATCAATGCGCATGACGTCATTATTGCAAATCTAGGTTTAGCGTATGGTGTCACTTATACGTAGATTGAGAAAACACTTTTTCCCTCTTGGTGCTGGATTATTCAAGAAAAAGAAATATAGTTTTTTTTAAATAGATTTTCATTTTGAACTGCTTAAAGAAGGTTATGTAAGTTTACACCACCAATTCGTGACCGGTTTGAGCGAAAAACGGTGTGTCGTTAATAATCTTATATACAAAAGATTACAAAAACCGCTTTACGCATGAATCGATTAGTTCAAAAAAAAAAAAAATTTATCTCCCACTTGCCGCTGTTTAAAACAGAGGAAAGTGGGGGATAAACACCCTAACTAAGACCAACCAGAGCGAGTAAGGCATGTCAATCACTACTACTCGCGACGATTAGTCGGAAGGGGTGTTAGATTGTAAAGACTTAATTTTTTTTTTTTATTATCATAATTTTACTTTTACTTGCATAGTACAACAATTTTTTTTTAATTTGATAATTTCACGTTACCAAGCATAATACAATGGTTTCCCCCCCCCTCCCATATGCCGTTATATTAAATCCAAACTGTGATTCACTGCGGAAGTGGTTTTCTCAATCTATGTATAAGTGAAACTATACACTAAACCTAGATTTGCAAGAATGACGTCAGGCGCATTGATATATCCGTATAATAGGAGATCTCATATGTTCAGTAAAGCTTCTTGATGCCTATAAGATTTAGCAAATAGTATCTCTGGAAAGTCGCAGTGTGAAATATTTCAGGTGAAGATTAATCTGCAAAGTCAAGTTTTCTCTGTGGGTGGATGCCGCTCCCATTGCAATGTGTGATCCTGAGTGTACACCCTCTGGAATAGGATCTCACACCAATAAGGTTAGTTACTTTTGTTTATGCCTTTATAGTTACACTCCTTGATTGACCAGAAAATAACAACTATCTATCGTATGCAAAAATGTAAGCAAGAAATGTTAAGGCCTGGAACACCTTCTCACAAAATTGCAATTCTTTCTACTTAACCAACTTGGATAACACCTAGGGGAGTGGGCCTAGAAATTTTATTGATATGAGATATGATATATCTGATATATCATATCTCTGATATATCATATCTCACACTGATGTGAGATATGATATACTGTATATAGAGAGAGGCTCACATCTGGTGAGTATGGGCTTGGCACACCCAGGGTCCTGAGCTGGATATCATCATTCTTCTCTTTCTATTTCTGATTTTCTCTCTCTCTCTCAGGGTAATTCGGGAATTTTTTTTTTATTATTTTTATTTTTATTTATTTCTTTATTTTTATTTTTTTTTTTTTTTTGGCAGGAGCAGCATAAGCCTCAGGCATTAGACCATATGGCTAATAATAATAATAATAATAATATGTTTAATTAAACATTATTCCACTTTCGCAAGTTACTACCTGAAGAGTTGTGGCTTGGATTGGACTACTATATCTGCCGACCCAGCCCAAGTAGCATTTATTGGCTAATATCCTAAGTATACTTGCGTGTCATGTAGTCTCTAAACATTTTACATTTATAAATTTTGCCACATTTGTAAATATGCAATGGTTTCTACATCCTTTACATCATATATTTCGTGCTTGCAGTTTCTGTGGGCATGGGAGAGTGAGTGCATACAGAGAATTTGCACGTGTCATAAAAGTAAAAGTAAAGTAAAGTGCAGCCATTATCAACCCACTGCAGGGTAGAAGCCTCCTCAACAATTCATGCTGAGGGAAATGGACCATAATCTGCCACGCTGGTCCAGTGCGGGTTGGCAGATCGACCGTATTCAGCAGTCAGGGGCTTGAACCCCGGTCTAACTCAAAGAGCGTGTGCTACTGCACTCCCGCTCCTGCCCACTCGGCTACGGAGGCGTGTCATATCTTGGTGTTAATGCCTGTCCAGTGGTTGTGGTTTCAAAGAAATAAATGTGGTAAATTATCCGGGATAGTTGGGAAATAAAAAATCATGGATAAACAGTAAGCCAAATTTAAAGAAACACTGGTTTTAGTTTTTTTTTTTTTTGTTTGTTTGTTTGTTTAACTAGCTATGACAATGCAAGGTAAAAAGCAACACACTATTTTAAGATTTCTTTAATTAAGCATTGAAAAAATGCACAGATTAAAATATTTAAATGATAACTATATTAACAATTATATTAATATTAACAACCAGGGCTCCCACTCCTGGGTTTTTCCACCCAGATCTGGGTTTTTTGATTGTCATCTGGGTTGATAGGTTTTTTTCACAAAAATATCTCATTATCTGGGTTTTTTCGGTAATTTTTAATTTTAAGTCAAAATTTATTTTTATTTCTTGTAAATACAATAAAATTTAATACATTTAATAACAGTTTACAATTTTCTTAATTTTATATTCTATTCATAATTTGTAATATCTCAAGTGCTTGTACAAAATACTACAAATGTAAAATGATTTCAAAGTTTTCGCAGGGTTCTACACTATGAAATTACGCTTACATGTTCATACATATAAGCATACATGATTGTGCTACTAATGTATGCGCAGCCTATTGAGCAGGCGGAAGGCGGTCTTTACTGCACAGTCTTTTGTGATCGTTCGTGGTATTATTGCATTATTTGGGGTGATTTTTACATTTATGCGTATACTACATACAGTGATATAATAAATTTAAATTGTAGTGACTATTTCTATTTTATGTTAATGGATTAGTGATTTATTTTTTATTTTATAGAACATTTTAAATAAGATAACTGCTAATTAGCCATTCCCACAAATTGTCCACAATGTCTGAAACTTGTTCCCCACAGAGAAAGATGAGTAAACTGTGGTATACTCAAAATTTTAGAAATTAATGGTTAGAAGATCTGCAAATAAAGGATTGGTTGAAAGAAGACAGTAATGAAAAAGGTGCCTCTTACTGTATTTGTTGTGATATGAAATTAAAGAATGCCAATAAATCGATGTTACTAGCGCATAAAAATATAGTTAAACATAAAAAAAGTGCAAATACAGTGAAACTTCCCTTTAACGGACAGCCATGGGGAACGAAAATGCGGCCGTTAGAGAGAGGTGTCCGCTAACAAGAAGTCTGAGGGAGAAAAAAAAAAGAAAGAAAGAAAAATCGTTAAACGTTTAATGTAAAATTAAACTATGTATATAAAGTGCTTAGCATCATAATACACAGCCATTTCTGAATAAACAGAAAAATTTTAAGGTAGCATCGTTTTAGGTTATATCTCATATTGTGAATACCTTCACAACGAGTTGCCATGATATTGCACTACTTCGAATAAGTAACGCTTCACCTAAGGAGAAGACTAGTGTTACTTATTCTCAGATAGGTACCACCACCCAGACAGCACTGTTTCAGGGCTATTTGGCCCTTCGTCAGTGAGTGGGTAGGTACCCAAGTGATGCAGTGATGGCAAAAACAGTTATGAAGTATAACTCCACAATATGAGAGATGCCTGATGGTGTATGATGTATTTAGACTAAGGCGCATTTAGGGCTAGAGCCTCAAGCTGCGAACAAATTTAGACTATGTATATAAAGTGCTTAGCATCATAATACACAGCCATTTCTGAATAAACAGAAAAATTTTAAGGTGGCATCGTTTTAGGTTATATCTCATATTGTGAATACCTTCACAACGAGTTGCCATGATATTGCACTACTTCGAATAAGTAACGCTTCACCTAAGGAGAAGACTAGTGTTACTTACACTAGTCTTCTCCTTCATACACCATCAGGCATCTCTCATATTGTGGAGTTATACTTCATAACTGTTTTTGCCATCACTGCATCACTTGGGTACCTACCCACTCACTGACGAAGGGCCAAATAGCCCTGAAACAGTGCTGTCTGGGTGGTGGTACCTATCTGAGAATAAGTAACACTAGTCTTCTCCTTAGGTGAAGCGTTACTTATTCGAAGTAGTGCAATATCATGGCAACTCGTTGTGAAGGTATTCACAATATGAGATATAACCTAAAACGATGCCACCTTAAAAATTTTTCTGTTTATTCAGAAATGGCTGTGTATTATGATGCTAAGCACTTTATATACATAGTCTAAATTTGTTCGCAGCTTGAGGCTCTAGCCCTAAATGCGCCTTAGTCTAAATACATCATACACCATCAGGCATCTCTCATATTGTGGAGTTATACTTCATAACTGTTTTTGCCATCACTGCATCACTTGGGTACCTACCCACTCACTGACGAAGGGCCAAATAGCCCTGAAACAGTGCTGCTAGGGGGAGCTTGATGATGTCCGGAGTTTCCAAGAATAGGTAACAACAGCCTTCTCCACTGGGGAAGCGTTGCCTATTCGAGGAGTTTATGAGTTTTTGAGTGGTGTGAGTTGAAGGAGTTACTGTCCCTTTCATTCTTCTACACTGTTTCTTTTCCTCTTCCACTCCTACTATAACTTTCCCTCTACCTTTTTTGCTTTTCTAAGTCTAATAGGGACAAGTGGATATTCGAGTAGATATTCACATACATACATCAAATAGCCCTGAAACAGTGCTGTCTGGGTGGTGGTACCTATCTGAGAATAAGTAACACTAGTCTTCTCCTTAGGTGAAGCGTTACTTATTCGAAGTAGTGCAATATCATGGCAACTCGTTGTGAAGGTATTCACAATATGAGATATAACCTAAAACGATGCCACCTTAAAATTTTTCTGTTTATTCAGAAATGGCTGTGTATTATGATGCTAAGCACTTTATATACATAGTCTAAATTTGTTCGCAGCTTGAGGCTCTAGCCCTAAATGCGCCTTAGTGTAAAATTAAATTAAATTATATACAGATTTTGCACAATATTTTTGTAAATAATATACATACAATTGTGCTATGCATATTATGACTTTATCTTAAGCAAAATACATACAGTAATCACTTATTTTCTTCTGCACCTTCTTCCGGCTGATAATTTTGTTTTCAACATTTGTTTGGAGTGAAGAAACCATCGAAAGTCCTTCAGTATCTTCTTCAGCGGCGAAAATCATTTTTAAACGATTGATTTGTATGAGCGCTTCTTCTATTTTCATCGGTGGTTCGTCGTTAATATGTTCTTCGACATAATGACCTCCTTCCATTTCTTCATCCTCATGAGGAACTTCTTGAAAAATATCGATGATAATGTCGTTGATATCTAGAGCACCATCTTCTGTAGTGAGGTTCGAGTCTATATCTTTGTAGCCAGGGTCACTTGTAGCTGAAGTATCGTACATTATCAATAGATGTTGAAGTTCTTGTTATTCTTGGTGCTCCACATTGCTGTTCACAACTTCAATTTTTGGGTTTGAGAAGCCAGACTTTACAAAACAGTTCACAACAGTTTGTTTTCTAATTGTGTTTACTGAAGAGGAAATCCACTGAATCGCATCTAGGATGGATTTTCTTTGCAAGGTCACTCGCACATGTTACATCGTTCATGTTTGCAATGAGATGTCTTAAAACACGTTTTCTGTAGTGAAGTTTAAAATTTTTTATTATCCCTTGATCCAAGGGCTGACACTCTGCAGATGTGTTTTGTGGCAGAAAAACGATTTGAACGTTGGACAATTCAATGTGCGGGTGAGATGCAGCATTATCCATGAAAAGAATAATTTTTCTGTTTTGACGAATCATGTTTTGGTTAAAGTGACTTATCCATTCGCTCATGATATCTTGTGTCATCCACGCTTTTTTATTAGACTTCCAATCAACATTCAAAAGATTCAACTTTATGCCCTTGAAACAACGAGGATTTTGTGGTTTTCCTATAACAAGAGGTTGTTCAAAGTCTCCCAGCATATTTGTACACAATAGTACAGTCAAGCGTTCCTTAGAAATTTTTCCGCCCTGGCACTTTTCGTTTTTTAGACTCATTGTTTTTTCAGGAAGAGCTTTAAAAAACAACCCTGTTTCTTCACAGTTGTAAATATCCTTAGCTTCAAAATCACGACATAACTCTTCCAGTTTGACGGTCCACTCTGTTACAACCCCAGTATCAACAGAAAACCACTTACGGTTTTCCAAGAAATTTTATGCCGAGTTTTGAACTTGTCTAACCATCCCACAGAAGCTTTGAACTCATTTACTCCCATAGATTTCACAACCTCCAAAGCCTTTTCCCTAATAATAGGCCCATTAATGGGAATTTTTTTAGCACGTTCGTGACAAAACCACTCATACGTAACATTGTCAATTTGAAGTCCAACAGTTTTCGGAAATGGTTTTTGAACCTGATCATTTCCGTGTTGCCAAAATTGTTTGAGCAGTTCATTTTTTTCTTTAGGATGTCGCTTACCTGCGCCTTCCCAATTTTGAATTTTGCAGCGAGATTGCGAACACTATTTTTTTGCCGATCATATGCATTAATGAGTTCGACTTTATCTTTTAAAGTTAAATGTTTACGAGAAGACATTGTGCACTTCACACGACACTGAACAAAACTGAAAACTGAAACTCAAAAGACGAAAGGCCGACCAAATTCACCCCGCCCCCTGCACACACCGAATTCATCAGAAGTTTTACACGTGCCTTAAAAATTCTTGAAAAACGGTTTACAACCGCGACGTAAACCTTGATAAAATTCAGAGAATCGGAAATAGAAAATAGATTGAGGCAATATGTGGAAGAAAAGTTCCTAGAAAAAGGGCCGTGAGCTCTCCCGCAGTCCGTTATGGGGAGATCAAATTAAGTGCTAATCTAAATGAAACAGTGCAGATTGCCTGTCCGCGTCCGTTACAGAGAATGTCCGCTAGACAGAAGCTGCAAACACGTTAAAACTAATGGAGGTGACTTGGGGAATTTGAAAATGTCCGTTGTAGAGAGATGTCCATTAACGAGAGGTGTCCGTTAGGAGAAGTTTCACTGTATTGCTAAGACAAGTTCAACGTTAGACACGTTCTTCACAAAACGTAAACCTACGGAGAATGAAGAAGTAGCAAAGGCAGAGTTAACAATTGCTGCACTCATTTCTGAGCATAATGTTCCATTTGCGCAATGTGATCACCTTATAGAAGCATGTAAGAAAGCATTTCATAACAGCAATATTGCAAAACAAGTTCAGATGAAGGCGACTAAAGTCTCCTTTAATCCAAAAATATACATTTCTAACATATGCAGAAACAAGTTTTCAATGATAATAGATGAAAGTACAGATTTATCTTTATCACAAGTTCTAGCTGTTGTTGTTAGATATTTTGGTATTCAAAAACTTGATGTTGTAGATGTGTTACTTGACACTGTTTGTGTTGAAAATGGTATTTCAGAAGGGCTTTATCAAGCTGTAAAAGATCTTTTCATAGAAAAAAACATTCAAATAAGTAATCTCGTTGGCTTTGATAGTGATAATTGTGCCACTATGATGGGTACTAAGAGTGGGTTCCAGTCATTGCTAAAAAAGGATGTACCATCAGTATTTATAATGGGATGTGTTTGCCATTCTTTTGCATTATGTGCTAGTCATTCAGTCATGGTACTACCATCATATCTAGAAATATTTATAAAAGATATCTCTTGTTATTTTTCCCGTAGTAGTAAAAGATTAAACTAGTTCAAAATGATTCAAGATGTTGTAGATACTGCTAAGCATAAAATCCCCAAATTAGCACAAACACGTTGGTTATCCCGTGGCAATGTAATAAAAATTATTATTGAGCAGAGGGATGCGTTAGTTCTTTATTTTCAGTCTCAATCAAAAATTGATAAAATCGATGGTGCAGGGAATATTTACAATACTATGATCACCAAAGGAACTAAGCAAATGTTGTTGTTTTTAGGATATGTACTGGAGAAAATAAACTGCCTGAATATTGAATTTCAATCTGAGCATTTCAGATTGCACTTACTTCATTCAATGGTTTCAATTGAGTATAAAAATATTCTTAGATTTTTCATAAAAGAAGTCATTACTTCGTGCAAGCTGGTTGAAATTGATCCAAGCAATGCAATAAATCATAAGCCCCTGGATAAAATATATTTGGGAGGGCGTTGTATGGCCTTATTAAATTCAACACCACTTGGTGACAGTGAAAGCAGGTTTAAAAATGATTGTTTAAAATTTCTTGTTGAACTTTGTATGGAAATCAGAAAAAGATTTCCTCTAAATGATGGAATTATCGCCAGTCTCAATGTTCTTGACCCAGCAGTGATACATGATTGTGCCAATTCGCCATGCTCAATTTTCCATTTAGCAATGCAGTTCCCTCACCTTGTTTCTGAAGACAAACTAGATCTTCTAGATGATGAATGGAGATCATTTCGTTTAAATCAAGATTTAGATTTCTCTTACAAAACCATCCCTGAGTTTTGGTATCTGTTACGTAATGTAAAAGATGGCTTTAATAATTCTAAATATGAGATTTTATCTAACTTTATGACCAGTCTAATTATTTTACCTCACTCTTCGGCAAGCGTAGAAAGAATCTTCTCCCAAGTAAACCATATAAAAACAAAAGCCACAAACTCCCTTAAACCAGAAACTGTGAAAAATCGACTAATGGCAAAACAGGCGATAAATAGATCTAATCAAAATTGCTATACATGGAAACCTAAATCAGAATTGGAAAAAGAAGTCATACACGGAACTTGTCATAAAAGATACGAAGAACGTTTGATAAAAATGAAAGAACTTCAAAAAATAAATGTGGAGGGAACTGAATGGGATGAAAATTCTGATTACAATTAAATAAAAGATATTTTTGCATGGTAAGTTTTATCTTATTTGTGTTGCTATACTATATGATGAAAACTAGGTTTTTTTTGGGTTTATTTAAGTTGCAATCTAAGTTTTTTTTAAATTTGTGAGTGGGAGCCCTGTTAACAACCATTCTGATTTTTCGTCAAAGTATCCGGCACGAGACTTGATCGCCTTACACACGTGGCATTCTGGCAATTTGTTTTATAATAGTGTCTTGAATAACATTATTCCACGCGATCTGCATAGTTTCCAATAGATTTTGTGAAAGTTTTTTAAGTAATGATATTGGGATTGCACACCATAATTTGCAATACCCCATCCTGTTGTTTAGTTTCTGGAAAGACCCTGCACAGCTTAGAACTCTGCTTCGGGTTATTGTCTCGTTGTAATATAAACTGAAATTTCTTCTAAAATGTCGAATTCCAGAAGATGTTGCATTATATTCAAAAATGTTTTTATTGCCTTCATTTCTTACAATTATTTCAGTTCTGACGATGTCAGCCACTCCAGAAAAACAGAAGCAATCTCAGATCATGATGCATGGACCAAGGTCAAGGACCAAGTTTGCAGACGATACCAAGGTTGGCAGAGTTGTTAAGGACACTACTGACAGTATGCTACTGCAACAGGATCTGGAAAGATTGAACAGATGAGCTGAGAGGTGGCAAAATGAAGTTTAACATTGACAAATGTAAAGTACTACATATGGGAAACAGTAACCCCAGAGTAACTTATCAACTCTGTGGTACTAAACTGACAGTGGTAGAGAATGAAAAGGACCCGGGGGTAATTGTTCAGGCAGATATGAAGTTTTCTGAGCAGTACAGACGGACTGCACTGCTCATGGTGTCTTGTCAGTGATATACAGGTTTCTAGCAGGGATAAGGAGGTGATTATTCCCTTGTATAAGGAAATGGTCAGGCCACACCTTGAGTTACTGTATCCAGGTCTGGAGGCCTCATTTCAAGAAGGATGTAGAGCCGCTGGAACGGAACAAAGGGTTGAATGGAACAAAGGGTTGCTCTTACGAAGAAAGGCTTCAAGTTTTGAAAATTACAGTGGCTGGAGACTAGGCACCGGCGAGGTGATTTGATAGAAGCGTATAAAGCCATGAATGGTTTGAGCATGCTCAATGCTGATGGGATTCTTCCTCTTGCTCAGAATAATCACCTGAGAGGGCATACATTCAAATTGAGGAAAGACGGATGTAGGACAGATGTGCGGAAATTTGCCTTTAGCCAGCGAGTAGTTGGTTGATGGAACAGACTTCCATCCCTTGTGTAAGTTGATAGCCTAAATAAATTTAAGGCTCAGCTGCACAGGTATTTCGAACGAACGGAGGGGTGAAATGGGAGTGGTTGTTTTTTTTTTTTTTTTTTTTTTTTGGCTGATGCTGCACAAGCTTGCTTTCTGGCATCATATCCCTCTACTAATGCTAATGGTGGAACCACTGTCGTGCTTGACTGTAGGCACTAAACAATGTAGCAGTATTTTTTCTAAATTCATCGTCTCACATAATCTGTAGGCTTGGTTTGAAACTTGGATACATCCGTCCACAGTACGTTTTTGCACTCTAGACTTGACCAATGTTGCACTCTAGAATTGACCAATTTATTTAAGCTTTCAACTTACACAATGACCAGATATGTAAGATTTGCCAGCAATCAACCATTCGCTGGCAAAAGCCAAATTTTCGCACACTTATTCTTCAACTGACTTTGCTCAATTTGAATTTATGCTTCCTCAAGTGATTAATCTGAGCAAGAGCCTTGAGTCTGCCCAAACCATTCAAGGCCTTATACATCTCAATCAGATCACCTTGCTGGTGCCTAGTCTCCAGACGCTACAATTTGCAGACCTTAAGGCTTTCTTGGTAAGAGCACCCCTTTGTTACCCCACGAGTCTTGTTGCCCTTTTCTGTACTCGTTCTAGCAGTTCTACTGCCTTCCTAAAATGAGAGCTCCAGACTTGTATGCAGTACTCAAGGTGTGGCCTGACCATTGCCTTATACAAAAGGACAAATAAAATCAAATTATTATATTAGGGCCACCCATTATTTCTAATATATACCCATATATGTATTTTGTCTGTAAATGCCGTGTATTCTCTGGTCGATTTGCCTGTTTGCTGGAAGAAAAAACTCCAGTTTCTGGGGAAAAACCTTGCTATCTATGCCTGAGACAGACTAACTCAGCCACGGAGTGAAAAAAAAAAAACCCTTTAAAGTTCCCCGCGTCATCGACGGGATTCGAACCCGAGCATTTTCCGGCCCAGTGAAGGGAGGACGGTGACGATACCACTGTGCTACACGCGCAGACTGTACAAAAGGACAATCACCTCCTTATCCCTGCTAGCAAAGTTCGCGTATATCATTGGCAAGGCCAATGATATACGCGATAAACAATGATAAACATCATATCTAACTGCACAATAACCAATGATAAACATCATATCTAACTGCACAATAACCCCCCCCCCCCCAGCTCTTTTTCATTCTCTACTACCGCACAGTTTGTACGTTACATTGCGGTTACTGCAATCCATATGCAGTACTTTGCATTTTTCGATATTAAACTTCAGTTACCACTTCTCAGCTCAAACGTTTTTGGGCAGAAACTCTTTTTTCAACACTCAGATCCTTATTTTTTGCCATGCTACGAAACACACAAAACTTACATCAAACACTCTTTCTGAATGATCGATTTTACAAGTTATATAATTATGCTCCCACATTCTAGAATATTGTAGGATAATCTATAACTTTCAGGAATCTTCTACAATGTTTTACCACATTGAGGCATCTTTTACACATTTCGGGAATAGTCTAGAAACTTCTTCAATATTTCTTACATATTGTTTAATTTTTTTTATTTGTGCATAATAGAAAATATTTTAATAAAATATTTTATTAATATTTTATAAAAACTGAAAAGTAAGGGAAATGATACGTGATTCCAAACTTTAAGCAGGAGCATACATAAATATAACCATCTGAGGCGGAACAGTGGGAAATAATGCAGAATAATACAGTATACCAGATAGCACTTGTAGTTTTGTACTTGGATTATAACATCTTTATTACCCGCAGATAAAACAAAATTATTGCTGCTGAAAGGAAAATTAGATATCAGAAGACCACCGCAGATAAATATTTTAGGAAAAACAATAGCTCTGGTAACTGAATTAAAATATCTAGGTGTCATGTTTGATACAAAACTAACACATATGTTGGTAAAAGCTAACACCCACATCCTACATACGTTGGTAGAAAAAAAAAAGTCAGATACTGTGCTGCTGCTGGTATGATTGCTAGGATCAGTCGTGCTGACTGGGGTTTAAAAAGGAAGACACTTGCACTTATAGATAAGACAATCTTCCCAGTTATCATTTAGGATGCTGGCATTTGGTACTCTAGGGCTGTTCTAGTTGAAAACAACTAAATTCCATCTGGCGAATCATTTTGACCATAACAAGGGCATGCTGTACTGAGGCAAATCCCAACTAACAGGGATCACAATAGGCCCTGAAGATGACCCGAAATGGGAAAGAAAAAGAATTCTATCCTCATTTTACCAGCAATGGCCGAGTAATGGGATTAGGCACCAAAAATGGAAGACATTAGGATGTGCCTGCCTCAAGTAACTTTGTTTAGATTGTTGAATTTAGTTTGTGTGGGGAATTCACTTGCGTGCAGGTAGTGGTGGGAGCTGAAGACTGGAGGGGAGACTTATACAGAAATATGGAGCTGATTGGGAAGACAACTCCATGCCCCCAGAGGGGAAAATGGGGGAGACCGAATGGAGAAGGGACTGCGAGGCCGTCTACTCCCCCCCCACCAGGAAAGAGGAGGAATAGTGCCCAGCAAGGGAGCCGGCTCAAATCGCCTGACGGCACATTACATTGGAGTTATAATAGTGATTTTTCTACTGACTTTTTATTTTTCTAATTTCCACGATTTTTCTACTGGCTGTCAACCGAGAGAAATAGCTGTCGGTTGATAGCCAGTAGAAAAATCGTGGCTAGGACAGTCTTGGTTTCCAAGATGTTAGGATCATTTGCAGAGGAATCCTGCCCAAGATTCATAGTCATGAAGGCGTGGCTGATTTCCAAGGGTTAGTTTGGTATGGTCAGTTCTGGTGGAAAGTCACCACTCATATGGTCATTTCCATATGAATGGTGACTTTTCCTTTGGGAGAGTCATGTTATGGTTTTAGGCTTGTTCTTCATCTCTCAAACAGGTCATGGGCAAATTTTGTGAAGGCGTTGTATGTTTCCTTTGATTCAAGAAGATAGTGCTCCTGGTCCTTCGGGTTGAAATGGATGGTTACGATCAGTATGCAGTGGAGGTCTTCATAAAGCGGACAGTGGTATATTATGTGTTCTCGGGATTCCAGGAGGCCACAGGAGCAAAGCGGTTTGTCAGTCAAGCCTAGGGTAATTAATTTTCCTTTTATGGCACCATGACTAGTCAGGAGATAAGTAGTGAAGATGCCTGGAGAGAACGAGGATGGGGATACTGGGTGGGTTTTGTCAATCTCTGGTAAGAATTTCTTCGTTATTGCACCTTTGGTTGAGTCATTCCAGCGTTGTTGCCATGTCTGTTTGAGGATTGTGGAGAGTCGCCGTTTTTCCATGGAGTGTTTGTTTTCCGGATCAGTGGTGTGGTCCATGAAGGTGGTTGATCTTTGTTTTGTCAGGTTGTAGAGCATGCTACACTGCACAACCTCCAGGTCCAGGAGGAGGGACGCACTAGGGCCTACAGAGCATGAGTGCTGACAGTGTGGCAAGCCCAGAAGATGGCCAATAGGATTGAGTGTTGTATTCTCTCGAGTTTTCTTTGGTTGGCTGCCATTGTAGGTCGTTTGAGCTATACCGGAGCGGCATAGGTTATAGCGGGTATGAATACTGTCATGTAGAAGAGACTGAGATCCCAATTCCTCTGGGCGACTCCGGCAACCATTGCCAAGTAGCCTTTTATTTTTTGTTGAATATACACTGTGCTACCACTTTATTAGATACATCAACCTAGTAGCTTGTTGAGCTTCCTTAACCTTCAAAACAGCCTGAATTTGTCTAGGCATGGATTGAACAAGATGCCGACAATGTTTTCCAGAAATGGAGTACCATGCAGACATGAGTGTGTCACGCAGTTCCTTGAGATTCGACGGCAGTGTTAACCCTTTCCAGCTCATCCCAAAGATGTTCAGTAGGATTGAGATCGGCAGACTGAGTGGGCCACTACAGCAAAGAAAACTCATTGTCATATTCCTGGAACCATTCCATAGTGATTTGGGCTTTGTGCACTGATGCATTATCCTGCTGGAAGTAACCATCTGACTGAGGATAAACTGTCAACATGAATGGATGCACTTGGTCAGCAACGATGTTTAGGTATAATGTGGCATTCAGACATGAATCTATGGTATCAATGGACCCGTGTGCCAAGAACACATTGCCCACACCACCTTGCACAGTAGTTGTCAGACGTGACAGGTCCATGGATTCATGTTGTTTTCGCCAAATTCTGAACCTTCCATCAACATGGTGCACCAGGAATTTCGACTCGTCAGACCAAGCAACTGTTTTCCAATCCTCGATAGTCCAGTGCTGGTGTTGCTGTGCCCACAGGAAGCATACTCTGTTGTTCTTCATTCAAAACAAAGGTACACGATGTGGCCGTCGGCTGTTGTAGCCGATTCGCGACAAGGTGCGAGTAGTTGTCCGTTGCGATATTTTGTTCTGCGCACCAACGTTGTATTCTGACGTGATGTGCAGCATTGTGGCCCGTCTGTTTTCTTGCACAATTCTAACCATCCTCCTCTAACCTCTCTCATCAATAAGCGATTTTCTTCCACAGGACTACCGTTGAGAGGATGTTTTCTGTTCGTTGCACCATTCTCGATACACCCTTGAAACTGTGGTGCGTGAAAAGTTCAGGAGAACTGCTGTTTCAGAAATGCTTTTTCCAGCACGTCTTGCACCTACTACCATGCCACGTTCGAAGTCCGCTAGATCACTTCTTTTCCCCATTCTTGCTACGGTTTGTACGCTTAATTGATACTAGAAAGGTTGTTCTGCTGCATTTATATCCACAACTATGGTCATGTGACTTGCAACATTGTGGGACAAACCATTTGTGTGCACAGCAGTGGTGTACCTAATAAAGTGGCAGCACAGTGTAGGTGAGGTGTGGCTTGAAGGTTAGATTTCCACCGAGGATAAGTCCCAGGTGTTTGAGTTGCATGGCAAAATTGATGGTGGTATTATGGATCTGGAGTTTTGGTGGTCGGTTTGGGTGGAGATAACCTCTCAACAAGATAGAGAAGGTTTTTGTTGGTGATATTTAGAGGTTGTTTTGGGCAGTCCACTCTTGTAGGGTAGCAAGGGCCCAGTTTCCCAATGCCTCTAGTTGAGTCCGTGGTGAGCAATAAGACAAGATCGTAGGCCTGGGAGGTTATGCATCCAAGATCCTGGTGGAGGAAGTCATCCATGACCACGTTCCAGAACAGTGGGCCCAGTACAGAGCCGTGCGGACAGCTCTATGTACCTGGCACATTGTTTGACAGAAAGGTGCTCAGACTGTGATTTTTCTATTTGAGAGATATGGCTTTACAGAGTTGTACAGGTTTATCGGCGGGTTTGCCTTTTTGAGCCTGCCTAAGATGCTCGGCCACCATTAGGTGTTGAATGCCCCAACAAATTCGATGAAGATGAGTAAAAGATATTTTTGGTTGCATGTGTTTACAGTAGTGATGATGTTGTTCAGGGCGTCAGTGGTGGACTTGCCTCATCTGAAGCTGAATTGATTTTTTGAAGTGAGATTTGCAGTGTTGTAGTGGTTCTCAATTCTTTGTCACAGAAGGTATTCCATTGTTTGCTTAAGACAGATAATAGGGCTATGGGACAGTAGGAGTCAGGTAGGTACTGTTTCTTCGTCGGATTTTTTAGGATTAGGCATACGCTGGCTGTTCTCCAATCAGTTGGGAACCATCCCAGGTGGGGGCAGTGGTTGATTAGGTTCAGGAGTAGTTCCGGGGAATTTTCAATGGTTCGTTTTATGATTTTCGGCTCCAAAAGGTTGAGGCCTGGTGTCTTCTTGTTTCTAATTTTCTGGGCTGCGTGGTTGAGGTCTAGTTGTGTGAAAGGTTCTTGAGTCCAGTCCGACCGGTATTGTTCGTTGTCCTCACAGACCTGGATCTGTTCATGCATGGAAGGCAGGTGTGCTGGTTTGAAGACAGTATTTAGTGTATTGTTTATGGACCCTTGCCATGTAGTTGGTTGGCTCTGTGGTGTCTTGGTTGTGGTCATACCCACAACCGAGACACCACAGAACCAACTCTCACCCCTTGGGAGTTTGTTTATAGTGATCCACAACACTCACCCCTTGGGAGTTTGTTTGTAGTGATCTGGTAGACGCCCCCAGGGTTCATCATTTCCACAGTGGTGACAAGGTGCTCCCATGACTTTTTCTTCCTCTCCCTGATCGTTGAGGTGTATTGATTCCTTGTTTCTCTGTAGGAGTGTTTCAGGGCTTCAATCTCAGCCACCGGCCAGGATCTGCATGCGCACTTGAAGGCACGCCGTTTTGCATTCATTTCTCGTCGGAGGTTTTGCTGCTCTTGGTTCCACCACAGGACAGCACCTGGTATCGGTTTCTTTTGTGGGATGGCAGCATTTGTGATGATCTTTGTTATGATTCATTGTTGGAGGTCTGGGTAACCAGCCTGTGGATCCTAGGATTGGAGTGCTTCGGTGCCAGCGATTAGGTTTTCCCGGAAGAGGGGCCAGTCTGCTTTTGCCAGAGAGTATCTTTGCATTTGTTTTCTGGGAATGATTTTGCGGTCTATGGATCTAACATTTGTAATGTGATTGCACGGTCTGATATTTACCAGTTGTCTTGTACAGTCCAATTGGAGATATGTCTTGCTAGTGATCTGGTTGCGAAGTTGACATCAATGGTCGCTTCCCAAAGGGTTCTGGAGAAGGTGGGTAGGTTATTTGCTTCGTTTAGAATTTCGTACGGACTGTTTGCAAGATATTCCTTCAGGTATTGCCTGTTCATCGATCTGCGACGTCGAGTTTCACTGAACCAGCTGGGTGAACGGCAGTTCTCATCAGCACTGATTGAGTATTCTAGCATTGGGAAGCTCGGTGGATAGGGTTTGTTGGTAAGGTATGGCCAGATGAATGTCGTCTCCAGGTCTAGAGTATATAGAAACAGCGTAGAATTCGCCGACAGGGCTTATGTGTGCACAGGCTGCCCAGGGGAGGCAGAGATTGGAGATTCTGGTAACTGTGAAGTCTGGGTTATACACACCAGGATTGCAGCCTTGGGATGTCAACCTGGCATTGCACAATTTTATAGATGTTTGGGTATCCTCTCACTTCGTTAGCATGAGTGTAGGATTCTGTAGCAAGAGTATATCTATACTTTCTTCGTCCGCTTTGGAGCGTAATTGGCTTGCAATGCAATTGCTCTTTGTGCATTGTTTTGTAGGAAGTTAACTCTGTTATTATGTTGTTTACGGTAGGTACCCATAATTTTTTCTGGACTGGTGGAAGCTCTTTGTTTTTAAGTTGACTTGGAATTTATTGTCTGGTGGAGTGTGAGTAAAGTTAGGGTCAAACGGCACCAGATGTTCCCTATCTCCACGTTGTTTTCATTGTGGGTGCACTAGTTCACTGGAAATGCCAGAGATTTATTGTTTGCGGATATTGTATTTGTGTAGCGCCATGTACCGTTGTTCGCCATGTACCGTTGGTCATTTAGCTGGTGGAACACTGTTGAGGCCCAACGTTGCCCCATGGAGGCAGACCAGGAAACACCAGTAGACTAAGATTTACTCTGGCAGGTCCTGACGCTTAATTTCCTGAGATTTCGGCGGCTAGGAACTTAAAAAAAAATGGGAATAATCGTGTAGTGGGGATGGAGTTAGGATTTGAAAGGCCGGAAATATTAATGGGCGAATGTACTTTAGATGAATGTAATTAGGTTTAGAAAGTGTGGGGCATTCACTTGCATCAGATAGAGTGGGAGAGGGAGCCTGAAGGCTGGGGGAGAGATGGGCAGAAATATTGGAATCAACAGGCAAGATGGCTCCAGATTTCGTTGGAGCATGCCCATATCCCACCAGAAGGGAAAGCGGGGGGTGAGGGGGGGAAACAGGAAGACCGTCTACTCCCCCCCTGGCCCACCTTTCCTTCCCTGGAAAGGGAAGGAAAGGTGGGCGAGGCAAGGGCGCCGGCTCAGACTGTCAACATGGCTTGCGTCATCAGTCAGTGGAAGGTCACTCATGGGACAGTATCCCGACCAAGGTATCCAAAGGTCCAATTTATTTAGTAGTCATTCATGGGTCTAGTCCCGTCCATGTCTTCATTTCTTGCTTCTTGTACTCACTACAGTTTAAGCTGTCGGTGGTGTAGTCTGTTTGCGGGCAGTTTATGCCATTTGTGGTTATGTAGGTATCAGGTCCATACCGTGGTTTGCCATAGTTTATGCTGGGTAGACTCTTTACGGCTGCAGTTGTGTGGGAACATCCTTCTTGTAAAGAGATCTTGTGCGAACTGGGTGAATCTATTGTAGGTGTCTTTTTCAGTTAGTAGGAGGTGCCCCTGGTCTTGTAATATTAGTTGGGTGTTAATTATGAGTCGGCAGCGGAGGTCTTCGTACAGTTGGCAGTCGTACATTAGGTGTCTCCATATTTCCCGTTGGCCACAATGGCATAAGGGGGTATCGCTAAGTCCGAATCCTTGGAGTTTGTCTCTTATAGCACTGTGTCCAGTTAGCAGATAGGTAGCAAGGAGTCCATGAGAGAGCCAAGGTGGATAATTTGGGAATACTAGTTGTATATTGGGTATAAGCTTTCTAGTAATTTCACCCTTGCTTGAAGCTTGCCAGCGGTTTTGCCAAACCTGCTGAAGGTATATGGGGAGACGCTTACGTTCTGATTTGAAGTCGTTTGCAGGGTCCACAATGAAGTCCAAGTGGGTAGCTCCTTGTCCTTTGGAGAATTGGTATACTATATCACGTTAGGCAATCTCCAGGTCGAGGGGAAGAGCCCTCGTTAGGGCCTGGAGTGCATGTGTGCTTATGGTGTTGCAAGCTCTTTAGAATGTGAGTAGAATGTACTGCTGCATGGTTTCCAGTTTTCTTCTGTTAACGGCGATGTTGGCCTTTCGGTACCGCACACCAGCAGCGTACGTAAGATCTTGAGGCCAATGTTATGTCGATCGTGGATTCCCACATCGTAATGGAAAAGGTGGTAGGGTTGTTTGGCTGGTTGAGAATGGTAAAAGAACTGTTTGTCAGGAAGTCCTCCAGGCGTTGCCCATTTGTGGCACCTCTCCTCTCTGGTTTCGTTAAAGCACGCCAGGGATCGACAGTTGACGTCAGCACCCACGACGATCCTAGCGTTCTGGAAATCAATGAGAATATTCTGCAGGTACCTGATAGCTGGGAAGATGTCCACCCCTGGATGCAGTACAGTGAGACTGCATATAACTCGCCAAATGGAGTGATAATGTGGACGCAAGCAGCCCATGATGTACAATAACTGGGGATTTTAGTGACTGTGATGTCCGGGTTTCTGACTTATGCATACCCAGGGGGTTTCTCAGTTGTCCTGTACAATTTTGTAAGCCAGGGGATATCCTCTTACTTCCTTGCTGTACATATGGCTCTTAGATAAAGAGAATATGTAAGTTTTCTTTATTTGCTTTTTTGGTAAGTTGTCTAGCTACTACTTTTGATCGCTGTGCATTTAGTTGTTCATAATTAACCCTGTTTAGATTTAATGTTTAAGACATATGGCCATAATCAATTCTCATTTGATATGCACCCTTAGCTTTGCAGTAGACAGGGCACTTGCTGTACCTAAGTGAGTGCTCCGCTTGCAACTTTTGCAATTTGCACAGATTGGCGGTTCCTCCTTTTTGGGGAATGTGCCGAACTCATGACCCCTCTCCGCGCATTGGCCGCAGGTAGCATCTGTCTGGACACAGGTGTGTGTGTGTGTGTGTGGTGTGCCCAAAATGGCAGCACCGGTAACACTTGGGGACAGACACATGCTCCTTAAAGCGGTGGATGCCCCATTGTATTAAGATTCTGGTTGTTTGGTTGATGGTTTTCCATGCCTCAGGTGTGAGTTCCACTATCCAGTTTGTGTTGCCTCCTGTCCTGGACTTTGTTTGATACTTAGGAGTTATCAAAGTGGCTGGTTTCATTTCTGGATGCTCATGCTGGAGATTTCTGGAGTACAGTTCCTCTTGCAGTGCCTCTGGCGTTAGGTCTTTGTCGGTGTTGAAGATTACAATGCTGGGGCCCTTTCTTTTAGGGGGCGCAGCTTCCAGGCCGAGTGTCTGAATCTTTAGATTGTTTAGAACTTTGTTAGCATCTTCCTTATGTTGCGTTTCAATAATAACACCTGTATTCTGTGTCTTACGGACAGATTTATCTTTGTAGTTTTTAGGTCCTGTGAAAGGTTTTTTTATTACGGTTTACTTGACTTCTTCGCTGGTGCGATGCTCCTCAGTTGAGGTTGGTTTGAGAATGACCAGGTGCGGCGTCGGCAAGAGAATTTGGTTGTAGTTGTCGTTTTTGGGATATGGTATCCGGAGCAGTGGCCCTCAGTGCTTGTGCATGTGTGGGTGCATGCTGTATCATTTGTTTTGCCTAACAGTCAATGTAGGCCTGGAGTTTTGCGTTGGGTCGTTCACTCTCAAGGCAGGCCTCCACCAGGATCGTGTATAGTTTATTCCAAAGAGTCACTATTTGTGCCCTTACCCCGGTAGTAACTCTATTTGTCTGTTCTTTGAAAATGTTTTCCAAAGCTGTTTTTTTAGAAGTAATGTGATTGTTGCATGTTATGCTCGTTACAGTTTACGCAGATTGCCTCTTCTGATTTGTTTGGGTATCTATTAAATTCTTGGCCCTTTTGTGTGCAGTGGCCACAAGTTGGTTTTTTTTTTTTTTTTATGTACAGGTGTGCGTGGTGTGGCCGAAGCACAACACCGGAAACATTTGGGCACAGCCACATATTCCTTGAATCGGTGGCTGCCGAAGTTTATAAAGACTCTGTTCTGTCGTTGTATGGCCTGCCAGGCTTTTGGGGCCAGTTCCACCACCCAGTTGGTTGCAGTGCTTGTTTGAGATTTGGTCAGGTGTTTTGGTTTTATAAGAGCTGCTGGGTAATCATTCGGGAATGTCATCTGTAGGTTTCTTTGGTAGAGTTCGTCTCTAATTATGGAATTATCCAGATTTTTGCCAACATCAAATATTACAATTGATGGGCCTTTTTCATTTGGGGTCTCCGCAACTAGCCCCAGGGTTGGAATTTTTTAAGGATTTGTATGGCATCATCCTCTGTTTCTGTCTCGATGTTGAGCCCTGTGTTTCTAGTTTTTCTTATTGACTTTATTTATATGGTTTTCAGGTTGCCTGTAAGGTTTGTTATCACTGTGTCCTTTATCTGTTCACTTGTTTGTGTGGCCTCTGTGGATGCTGACTTTAGCAGGACCAGGTGCGGTTTTGGGAGGAGAGTTGTGGTTTGAGGTGGTGTTGGATTTTGTTTTTTGGATTCCTCAGCGTTTGAGTGTATGTAGAGGCACGCTGTGGCATTTGTTCGCCCCTGCATTCCATGTATGCCTCTAGTTTTGCTTCCTTCGTTTCTTTCCAATTTGGAGTGAACGGAAAGCAGTATGGTTTCCAGCTTGGTCCATAAGCCAACAAGATTCCCACGGAGGGCTGCAGTGATCCTATTGGAGGTTTCCTTGGGTTTCTTCTCAAGTTGGAGAAAAAGCTTCATGGCTTGTTCTTGAACTGTTCCTTCAGGAAGGGTTGAGTCAATAGCTGGTGTCACTGTTTGTTGTTTTCCTCGCCATTTTCTAGTTGAATATCTTGGTTGTCTTCAGGCTCCTTAGCCTCACTTTGCGATCTAGTTTCTCGTTCGAATTTGGGGAGTACGTTTTTTTTTTTTTTTTTTTTTTGTTCTTTTTCTTTGAGGCGGTGCCGGTCTAGTGTCTTCAATTTCATCCAATATCCGTCGGCTGGCAGCCAGAAGTTGTGCCGATGTGTTGGGCACATAGTCGTTCTTGTGTTTCCCTATTGGATTTTTTTTTGGTAGTTGTTGGCGCATAGGTTTCTGTGGCCATAATGCACATCCCAAGGTTTCTGCAGTACTTTGATCCAAGCCCGAGGCGGGAATCGAACCCGCGACTTTTGGGTTGCCTGCCAGGCAGGCACTTTACCCACCTGGCTAGCCCGGTCGGCTTTGGATTTTGTGGAATTTCCTTTACAATTTTCCATGTCTAGTTAGTTGTTCAATTTTCGGTTAAACTGTTCTGGATTATGTGGGGGTGGAGTACACCGTTTGAAAGCTATGCCAATTTGAAGACGAATGTTGGTAACCACAAGTTCATGTGTGTATTTAATGCAGAATAGTCCTTCTGCAAAGTTTTGGGCTAACCCTCTCAGAAATACTAGGAGGGGAGCACCCAATGCAAGAGGACCCTAGAGCAGCGGGGGAAACTTTCTTTTGGGGTTTTCGGAGTCGAGAAAAATAGTGGTGATACTATTTTGGTGGTCAGATGCACAGGAGCAGAGTTGGTCTTTCTCCATGGAAAGTCTATGGCAGGGGAGAGGGAATCTCAAAATACATATTTCTTGAGCAAATTCGGCAGTTAGGGCACAATTTGACGGAGCACTCTTTCAGCTCAGTTTTCACTAGTTGGGGACACCTCCCCAGTTAGCCACATGGTAACCTCGTTGTCAGCTACATGGTAACCATGCAGTCTGGCTACAAAGGGTATAGATAATAATGCTTCAACCCGACGGAATTCCCAAGAAAAAGGAAAAGTTTCTGACCAGCAAAATACTCAGTTCTTTATCTTCTTGTGTGAACACTTTTCGTGGGTTAGATAGCACTTAAAATACATATTTATGGCCAGAAATCACGGAGTTGAAAAATACGCGACCGGACAGTAAGGCAGCCATATTGGCGATCCTGATGTCAAGTAAAATGTAAAGTGTGTTTAGGGTCAAACGGCACCAGGGGTTTCCCCCATCTCCGTGTAGTTCACATTGTGGGTATACCGGTTGACTGGAAATGCCAGACATTTAAATGTATATGTGTAATGTCATGTACCGTTGTCTAACATAACCTAACCAAGCCATACAAAAATAATAATAAGTAGTAATAACTCTCCTCCCCACACAGACATTCAGGAAGCAAAACCCCCAACGCCTGTGTGCAGAAGATTAAAAAAAAAAAAACAAAACCACCATCCTGGTTCACAATCCCGCACTTAGTTACATAGTGCCAGCAAAACACAGAAAAAAAAAAAAAAAAAAACTGTACCCCCTACACAAACAAATCTCACCCTGGCATTTTATCCCACACTAACTTAATTTCCATGGTGCCAGCAAAGAGAAAACCAGGACAAGAATAGGAGGGGGAGAGGGAGAAATTAAAAAATAATAATAATAAAATAAAAACTGTACAGTGAACAGTTATTAGTTAACAAATATCCAGACTAATAACTGTCTTCTTTTTAGAAATACAGAAATAGCAAACTTTTTAAAAGCAACAAACTTATTATAATCTAACAAGTAATTATTTTAATTTCCATACCTCAAATCACTTATTGCATTCTTTAATGCAGCTCTGTAATTCTCATACAACAAACAATCATATAATACATGGTACCAAGTTTATTTAACACCACATGCACAGTAAGGGTTTGACTTTAAGCCAAAATAATATAATTTACTATTCAAAGAACCATGCCCTGTTAATAAAAAAAAAGAAGTCTCCATACTAGGAAAAAAACACTTATTCAGTTTAAAGCATGCAAAAGAAACATTTGGAATAAAAAGTCTAGTGACCGCACCAGTAATACTATCCGTCCATCTGGCTTTCCAGATTTTCATTAACTTAGCATATATTCTTTTCTTTTCAACCTTAGGATCAACATGTTAGGGTCACATACAATGTTTAAACATGTGAAATGATTATGCTTCCTAATATGGAAACAAAAAGCTCTGTATTCTTATAAAAAGATCTAATGGCATGTGGCCTGCTAATATCTGCAGTGCATTTGTTGACAGTTCTGCAAACCCTTTGAATTGCTAACAGCATTGTTCTTTGAATAGAATTCAGCTTAGCTTTAAACTTACCGTAATCTTATTCACACGAGTTACCAATACTGATGATACATAAGTCACTCTGGCAGAAAAACTGCCGTATAATAAAGATTTAAAACTCGTCTACTTAACCCCCATTCTGATCTGGAAATCCGTATTACTGCTGCACTAAAACGCTTAATTTTATTAATCAATAATGCAAGTGTGGAACAAAAGTTAACCTAGCATCTCACAACATACCTAAATACTTAGTTTGGGTAACAAATTTAATTTGCTTACAATTTAAGCACACAGATAAGCAGTTCATCCGCAAATGCTATTTTATAACAAACTGTCTTAATTTAAGCCATTGGTTCAGAACCAAATTCCAGAAGAGGGAACCCAACACAGAGCCTTGCGGGCATCCCCTAAACACTAATTTCTGTAAGTTAAATGCTCTGTCTTTACTATTATCTGCCTTGAAGTTAAATAGCTTATAACCCGGTATATTTATCCTAAAGCTGTCTTAATGAGGAAAGAATACTTTCGTGCCAGATTGTATCAGAGCAAGAACATACATATTTGCTATCTGCATTTTTAACATAATGCACCAAATCATTAATCGCGTCCTCAATAGATTTTGATTTTCTAAAGCCATACTGAAATGGCATCTCATTGTGGTGTAAATTCATGAAGTTACTTAATCGCCGGAAAATAAATCTCTCAAACAGCTTATCTAGGTTATATAACAGTGATATTGGTCGAAAGCTCTTGGGCTTTGTTTTTTTCTTTACCTGCTTTTTTGCAACAATTTCAGAAGGGCGCATTTCCAGAAAACAGGAAATGTGCCTTCCAATAAACATTGGTTATCCATATTCAGCAGAACTGGAGGATATACCTCTAATAACTTACTGATACTCCAAACCCAAATTTTTCGCCTGGTGGGCCCTGTTCTCAATCAAATCAATCCCCGGAGTTTTACCAACATTTATCTGTTTACTAACTACAAGTAACTCCTCTGCTGTAAAAAGAGCGATATTCTCATCGTTGACATAAGCTCTATTATCTGTTCTCATCTCACGCTGTTCAAGAGTATCATTATTTATACAATCCTCAGGAAACAGCTTGTCTACGACAGCCTTAATAATTATCTCCCAACTAACTGTTTCTCTACCATCTACAGTTACTGTATGAAATACATCCTGCTCTATCTTTTTATTAATAGTCAACTTATACAGTAGTTCCCAAGGGTTACTATTTCCTGCAGTTCTCATAAAAATTCTACCATGATCTTAACTTATGCTGATAAATAATCCTATGATATTCCCTCCTTTTACAGCTATATATTTCCCTATAATAGCTAGCCTCTTCTATGTCAGGAGACCTATATTTTTGAAATTGCTTTCTGGCCGAAAAAACATCGCGCCTTAAAATTTTCACTTGTTCAGACCACCATGGTACTTGCTTATCTATTGCTTTCCTATGACTAGCTGCATACTTCAAAGCTTCAAAAAGAACATTTTTAATATAAAATGCATATTCTGTGGCATCCATGGTGTTCAGAGTCAGATACTTGTCATTACCAAAAACCAATTGCAAGGAATCATTAAATTTTTCCCAGTTGATCTTTTTGTAAGAAAACCTCATCTGCTCATTGCTTTTAACATAATAAATCTTACTATATATCCACGCATTTACATGAAATAATATAGCCCGATGGTCCATATTTGTTACATTCTCATCAACAACCCAGTGACACAAAATCTCTCCACAAAATCTGGGTGAAACTAGTGTCAAATCGATGTTCGATTGTCCATGTACATTAATATACTAAAGTTATACTGCTGTTGTGATTCATTTAGTACAACTAAATTATTTGATATTATAAAGTCCTCCATAGACATTCCCCTGTTATCAGTCACACCACTGTGCCACATATTGGATTTAGCATTTATGTCTAAAGCTAATACTACATTGCCATAACTTGTCTGTGCCAATGCACGTATAGTACGTTCTGGCTTAGTGGGAGCAAGCATGTGAATAAAGCAAGAGTTGAGTCCAGTTCAGCAGGAACTCTTTCACGTCCACCACGGCGAACTGTATGAAATCATAGGAATGAAAGAATGTAGGTGTACTTATTGTAAATTAATGAGTGAAATGTATGTTATAAGGGTATATCCCTCTGTTATATGCGAGTGAATACATTCAGGGTGGAAACGTGTGTACACTTAACCTGCAAAAAAAATAAAAAAATTGTGTTCTGCCCATATTCAGATTGTTGTGTGAAGTGAATAGGATTAAATGCATGTGATTGATGGGTGAATGCGAATGTAAATTAATTGTCTAAATTCGCACTCTGAATATACTTAAAAACTATGTATGAGGTTAAATTCTGCAGGTTAAGATTTTTCAAAATGTGATATGATTGTTTCAAAATGTGGTTTGAATGCAAGGTGACAAATAGAACAAGATAAATATATGATAGGGAGTCATTGTTCTTGTTAATTGTTTTTCCCCCTAAATATACGTCAAAAAATGAGTGTTCTGTGTCTTCCATAATCGGTAAGTAAATGACCAGTATATATGTGGAGTTTGCTTGTTATGTGCTGTTGTTGTTGTTGTTGTTGTTATGAAATTTAACGACACATAGGCTACCAGGGCCATATTGTGTCTTTCCAATGGTTAGTATGAATTACTAACTTTATTGTAAGACCTCTTATATTTTACGATATATTCTTATACAATTCAGGAATGTAAAAAAGTTCTGTTTTATTAGGATCATCTCCAAGAATCTGTGATAGTGTTAGTTGATGACTGTATATTAGCAAATAATTTAATGGTGTTTGATCCGATATTTAGGAACTGGGGACAGTCCACTAATAAATGATGAAGAGTCAGTTGCACATGACATGATTTTCATTGGGGAGCGTTGTCATTCGTTAATAGATACAGATGAATGAGATGAGTGTGCTCAATCCTTAGCCTTCCTAAAATTATTTCTTCTCGCGATGCTTTTCCGAAAGCCGGAGAGCCACAGCTTTGGTTCTAGTTTTGTTCGATAGAGTTTGTTTCTTGGATAACGTCTCCAGATTATTGACCAGTTATTGTAACATGCTTTACGGATAATGTGTTTGTAATCAGTATGTGGAACTTGAAAAGTCTATGAAATAGTATGTGGTTGTTTGGCTGCAAGATCTGCTCTTTCATTTCCTGCTATCCCACAATGCCCAGGGATCCAGCAGAATATCACAGTTCAGTTCGATTCCGTTGTTTTCTGCTGACAGCTCCCAAATTTAACTATGGCAGTGGGGCAACCAATTCAAAACTCCCGCACTTGTTGACGCATGCCGGCTCCCTTGTGGTGCAGCATGGTGTGGAATTTCCAGACATTGGCTGCAGCTGGTCTGGTTGTGTGGGAATTTTCAAATATGTACCGGTAGCCATAGCGGCGATTTCCCCCCCCCCCCCCCTACGAGGCTCTCTGGCCCTTTTGACTTTGTTTCCTTCCTAACCCATGGTTTTAGTCAACTCCCCACCTCCAAACCCAAATTTTTCGCCTGGTAAGCCCTGTTACCTTAAATCTTTTCCTGCTCTTAACAGTTCCCCCTTGTGGAGGATTGGCTCCTCCACAGGGGTGCCCGTCTGTCCCTTTGTCTTCATATTATATTTCTTGGAAGATGTTTTCCTATCGTTCAGCCTATTTACCTTAAGCTTTTCTCCAAACTCATACTGTCATCCCCATGCTCCTCTTCCAATAAAAACTTTCATAATTTTTTTTTTTTTTTTTTTTTTTTTACTGGGGCCCTCCCTTGCAAGCTCAGGCGACAACCTGAGACCTTTCGCACCCTACTAAGATTTCTCCCTGAAACACCAATCAGGGAGAAATAATATAAGAGCAAAAATAACATTAATAATAATAATTTTAAGTATTTAAGTGTAGTTGTTGCAGACCCCAGGGTTCCCCCCATTAGCCGCTTTTTCACTTGCGGTGAGGCTTGCCCCAAATCCGGTCATGTGCGGTTTTGTGTGTAAATTTTGTGCTGTGTTCTAGTGTTATGTTGTGTGACCTGGCAACTTACCAAACGTCCCATCCTGCTGTCAGGATAAGCAAAGAAAGAAAGCTCGTCAGGGTCATTCCTGTTTTTGAGGAAAGAGTCCAAAGATCACTGACCAAATTTCACCCCATCACACTCCATTAATAGGGAAAGATTCAGTATTAACAAATATATACATTATGTACGATCAATAGCAAGTCCAAGTTATGTTCAAAAGTTCACCGGACAATACAAGTCCAAAAAGAGAATCCACTGGAGTAGCTTTCCCAAGGATCAAATAGAAGAATTTTCAGAGGCAGTAGAAATCCGAAAGTAATTCTAATATATAATAAAACATTGTTACCATCTAATAGAATTAGTCACTGTGAGAAGTCGTAGTTAGAAGTAACTTTTCAGTACACCAACCCTGAGGTACAAAGAGTCACAAGAACAACGATCTATCTGGAATTAACTGATCGAAGCTAATCTCTCCTTTTGAAGACACGTGTAGCAAATGTATTAAGAGCATTAAATCAACCTTAGATTGAACAAGTAAGGATTTATTTTCACTAGTGAATAGTCCTGCAAGAAGTTGAAGTTCTTGTCTGTAGTCCAAATAGTAGCGACAATCAAGTAAGATATGATCCACATTCTCTTCAGCCTCACATAGACAAAGTGCACTAGGAGACAGTCACAGTTTAAACAGTTTACTATTAATGCTGCCATGACCAGACAGCAGGAATGCGCCGTGCAATCCTGGAGAAAACCATAAAAATTCTTTCTTCTTGAGCCATCTAAAGGTAAAAATTCTCTCATTACACTACCAAAATATGAGATATTCCAATCTCTTTGCCACTTTTCAATGTAGATGGAACGTTGTCTTTTCCTTTCAGAAGCTAAAGAAACACTCAAATCAAGCTGCACATCTTCCAGGCAAATAGGGTGTGCTTTTTTCAGATGATAGTTCAAGTATCTCTATTGGATCTCATAATGTACTAGTAGTTTCCCAACAGACCCTGTAAAGCCACAGTAGCTGTCGTCCTACATGATCTAGACATCATCAGGAGGGCAGCACGCTGCGCCTGTAACAACTGTTTAATCACAGCAGACTTAGTAGTTCTATAGCCCCTGGTCTTGGCGCATTATGGCCTTAGCAGCCAATGCGCCAATAAAATCCAAACAAACAAACAAACAAATCTATAGCCCCAAGCACCAGCACCATAAGTAAAAATAGACAAAAAGACACAACTGTAATATAGTCTGAAAGAGTGATCTCTCAGACCCCACTCCTTTTTGGTTATTAATCGCAAGATGCTAGGATTGATTTACACTTTTCTTTTATGTGCTTTACATAAGACAGAAGTAGTAGGCAATCAAAACACATCCAGCAAACTTAGTGTCATCAAGATAGATGCCTAAATACTTAGTTGTAGACCTATAATTAATGGACTGCCCTCGATACTTGATAAGTGGAGGACGCCCCATGTCTAGCTTACCCTTCAACAATATCTGAGATGTTTTCGATGTTGAGACCTACAGTTTATATATTTCAGACCAGGTGGAAAGTTCCTGCAGTGCGTGATTGGCCGTAACCTCCAAATACGTCCTTGAGTTTCCCTGCACAAGAATAGTAAAGTCATCCGCATATGCGACCATGGTGATCGCTTCAAATATTCTGTTAAGCTAAGAGTCAAATACAATATTTCAACACAAGGGCCCCAATATTGACCCCTGTGGACATCCTCGTGAAACATTTCTGGAACGATGTGAGAAGTAATTCGATAAAAGATTATATATTGGTCTTGACACTATTCCTACCGGAACATCTCCAGGTCACTTTGCCACCAAAGGGCGTTAGAGGCCTCTTTGAAGTCCACAAAGAGGCCAAGCAAATATTTAGTTGGAATCTTTCCGTGTGATGCTAGAAGAGAAGCAGTTGCATCCTCCGTACCTTTACCACATGTAAATCCGTATTGCACCGCAGACGAAAGTCCTTTATTAGTGTAGGCAATCAAAACACATCGAGCAATGACCGTCTCAAGTGCCTCCCAAAACAGAGAGCAAGGCAATAGGCCTGTAAGAGGACAGTTCAGATTCAAGCTTCTCTGGATTTTTAAGTAAGATCTTCAAATTAGCAATCTTCCATGACCTAGGATAAACACACTGCGAAAGACAAATGTTAAACAAAGCAAAGATAACAGCAGGAACAATCTCCCATACCTGTTTAATCACATCAACCTCCAAATAATTATTACCCGGGCATTTTCCAGAGCGCATTGATCTGATGGCATAGTTAATCTCCTCCATTCAGAAAAGGGGGTTCCTCAGGAGAACCAGTATATGCAGAGTTTTTCATTTTGATTTCTGCTTACATGGGATGAACACGATCCTCATTATCCTGATGGATAATGACATCAAGAATCCTATTAATAGTGGGTGCCCAAGACAAAGTATCCTGATCATGTGCTGCTCTGACCGAAGCAAACACCTCTCCAGGTGGAATTTTATTGTTGAATAGCTTATAAATAAGTTGCCAGGGATCAGCATTTCCCTGAGTACTCACCAAGTTTTCCTAAGAGGCTTTCTTCTGTTTAGAAAACTCCTGATGATATTTCCTTCTTGCCTGTTTATATCTCTTCTATAACACAGTTATCTCTAAGGGAGAACGAGATCTATCTCTTTTTGCTCTCAGATACTCTCGCCTTGCTTACCTGGTCAACGATTTCAACTTGAATAGAACAGGGCCCCACCAGGGTACATGATAGGGTTTCCGTTTTCTATAATGCATTGACATTTTACAAGCCATTAAGATTTTTGTTTGTACAAAATCTACATGACCATCGGCAGGTAGAGATTTCATAGAGTTCAGCTGTTCCTCTGTAAAAGATTCCCTAAGGTAGTCATCAAAGATCTGCCATTTTGCATTTTTCGTAGGAAATCTAGGGACATCTGCAGAATCCAATCTTGATTGCAAGACATCACCTCCAAGATGAAATGTTATAACATTGTGATCACTAGTCGAATACTGGAAATTCCAATTGCTGAGTCTGGGAGCAACACTTGCAGTTGCCAGAGTGACATCAATATATAAGTGACTTAATGGCGTTACGCAAGTTGGAGGATGACCTGATGTGTTCAAAATAGTTAATCGATGAGACACAATAATATCTTCCGGCAGTTCACCTTTTTCATTTGTATGAGCACTGTTCCAGAGTGTAGATTCGGGATCAGTATTCATCATTATGATAACGTGTTTGCCTTTAATTGATTGCAAAGCTGCTTTGTATCAAGATAATCTACAAAAGGCTGTATAGAATCCCCATATTGAAAGCACTGACAATACAGGGAAACTACATAAATTCCAAACACACAGAGCATGTGTATTAAAAGACTAGAAAGTTTTGTAAAGGTTGGGTCCGAAATGGCAGTTGCAGCCCAGATTCTACGTTGATCATTTCCGCCTGTTCGAACTATAGTGGGATTAGACTGGATAATGCGATAACGGATGACAAGTCCCTTATAAGAATAAGGCTCCTGTAGGGCAAGAACCTGGATTGAGTGCTCCTGAGAGCTCGTAGTCAGATCATTAGTTACTGGTTTGCACCGCTGACAATTGTAAAAAAATTTAAGACTTAAATTTTGTATACTTCCTGAATCATTACTTGCAGGTCTTCTATTATCCATAGAAGTTCTTTTGGGTTTCTTTTTCTTTTCCTGCAGTTGGGACACTGACTGTTTATCTTTTCGAGCAATCAGTGAGATTATGCCCAGTATTCCCATAATGCCCACATGTTTGTGACTCTTAAGTACATACTCTTGCCGAATGACCATATCCCAGGCATTTAAAGCACCTGGGAACAATTGTGTAGTCTTTAACTGTATGAAATAAACTGTAGCCATTATCAACCCACTGCAGGATGGAAGCTTCCTCAACAAATCATGCTGAGGGACATGGACCATAATCTACCACGCTGGTCCAGTGCGGGTTGGCATATCGACCGCAGTCAGGGGCTTGAACCCCGGTCTACTCAAAGAGTGTGTGCTACTGCACTTCATGAGATGCCCATCCCAAATAAATTCTACGTGCTGTTAGAAAAATCTTACGGATTGCACCTGCAACTTCAAGAATCCAGTTCACACTGGACTTGTTAGGTTTAGGCTTCGTTGAGAAACGCGGTTTAACCTGATCACTAAACTCCTCGATTATAAGTCCAAGGTTCTTCAAATTATTTTGATAGATAGTACAGTATTTCTTCAATCTTGACATCTTTATGAATATCATATATTACAACAATTGAGTCCAATTCCTGGACGTTTCAGTCTTAAGCCCACATTCTTGTAGAGTTTTTAATCTTTTCCAAGTCTTCAGTCGTTTCCGTCTCAATCAAAATTCCATTTGTCCGAATTTTACGCATGTACGTAATCTTTTATTTTTTAAAAATTTTAAATATCAGTTGACTACTGATATTTAAAATTTTAATATCAGTAGTCAACTTAGTTTTTATTTCTTGTCTGACCTACTCGCTAGTTGAAAAGGTACTGCCCTCCTGAGCCTTTATTAAGAACACATGCTGCTGTTGTGATAGCTTACTAGCTACTGCTTGTTTAGTTGCAACACTATAAGTCGGTATGTACAGCTGTGCTACATGAGCATAAGACAAAGAATGAGAGTTTATTTAACTTGAACCCCTTTCTTCCAGTTTGGCCTTTAAAGGTTCATTTTCAATTATTATGTTGGTAAGGATCTGCTCCAGAGCAGACCATGTATCCTGGGTCTCTGTTGTGACTTCTTTGATTAATCTACCACCATCTGAATTTCTGAAATAATAGCAGAAAGAGCAGACCTCAATCCGTCGCCATCTCTTCATGTTCAAAGAATTTGTAGTATTTTTACGTCGTGTCGTGTATTTCGAAATGTTGTCTCCTTTCTTTCCTCACGTTCGGTACGAGAAAAAGAAAGTTGCAACAGTAACCAACTTGCGTGAAACAATAAAACATCTTTTGTTGTTGTTGAAGTTATTACCATAGTCGTCAACTTGATTTTGTATACCTGGATTTTCCAACAACCTTTGATACGATTCGCTGTTCCATACCGTATTTGTAGAATACACTAATTTGTTGAATACACTAAATGCCAAGTCTTGTAGGGATTGAAATAAATAAATCTTTATTGTGAAGTAGAGTTACAGCACAATATCCTATCAGTAATGAGCGCCAGAGGTTCACATATAGCAGTTAGAGAAAAGCAGAATAAAGTACAGTGTACAAATACAAAAGGCTACAAAATACAGTGTACAAATACAAAAGGCTACAAAATACAGCGTACAAATACAAAAGGCTGCAAAAGACAGCGTACAAATACAAAAAGGCTACAAAATACATATTACAAATGTAAAAAGAAATACAAATATAGCATAAAAACACAGAGCTGAACACAAATACAGAAAAACAGGATACAATTTGGATACAGGATACAGGATACAACGATTCAGCAGGGCTGCAGTGATGACAGATTTGAATGTGGGGATGGGAGCATCGTGATCCTCTTTTAGTAGGTCAGGGTTCAAGGGCTTTGATAAAGTTGTGTCTTTATCAAAGACACAACTTTACCAGTCAATGTCGGCGTCCACACAGTTCAGCGCGACGAGCATCTGCTTAGGAAGAAACCTCTAAGTGAGTGCAAGCCTGTTGTGGTGAGCCACTAGTGCAGGTGCCGATCTTAGGCTTGGCTGTGGGATCCTCCGTCTCCATGTGTAGCACAGTGGTATAGTCACCGTCCTTTCCACACCGGGTGGAAAAGGCCCTGGTTCGAATCCTGTCGATGACGCGAAGAACTTTAGTGGGCTTTTTTCACTCCGTGGCTGAGTTAGTCGGTCTCAGGCGTAGATAGCAAGGTTTTTTCGCAAAACAGGCAAATCGACCAGCGAACACATGCAATTTATATAATACATATTAGTAATATTAATTACTAGTAATAATAATAGTAATAATACATATATGGGTATATATAAGAGATTACGGGTGGTCCTAATATAATAATTTGAATTTGTGGAATCCTCCAAGAGCAAGCGTTCCAAATTTGGAGATGATATCTGGCCTGTGATGAGTTTGGCTGTGAAGACCGGCTTCTTTTCCACGATCAGGAACTTCATCCTCTGGATGTCGAGTGCCATCATGGTGGTTGTGGTAGCGGGAGGTAGACGAAGCTTGTATATTGGCCTATTTCAATAACCAGTATTCAGCGGTGTACACACTCTTAAGGTTTGTAGGTGTGACTTAGGCCCATATTTCTGCGCGTAAAGAATGGCGGGGGGGTTGATCGTAGAGGTGATGAACTTTATAACAGTGAGAGGATATTGTATGTGTAGCAGCTGCAGCTTGGAGATCCACTGTAGCCGAGAAAATTTGGTACTGATTTTGTCTATCTGGTTGACAAAGGACATCTTTTGATCAAACAGAACGCCAAGATCTGTGAGCAAGGATACGTTTGGTATTGGTACCCCTTCGATTGACAAGTTGGCACGGATTTAAGGGAGAATATAACCTGACAGACTTCTGTGGGTTGATTTTTAGATTGAAGCTTGCCAGGTACAATTCAAGATCCTTAAGTTGAGAATTGATCCTGTTGCTGAGCTGAACGGGGTTGTCGCCAGGGTTAATTTGCGTCAGCAGTTTGAGGTCATCAGCATAGCATAAGAGACCGTTCGTGGAGGCAGTAATGGGCACGATGATAGGACACCTCCCCTCCCCTGCGATACTTTAGCAGTAATGTCACAGGATAGGGTGTGTTGTTCCCAATGGAAAATAAGTATTCTGTGACAGAGCAGAGATTCGAAAAAGCACAGCATATCACCTCGAATATGAAATTTCTCCTTAAGTAGAAGGCCGAGATCGACACGGCATCAAAGGCTGCGCTTATGTCGAGATATATGGTTGCCAGCTCAGCTCTTTGTTCGAATGCTGAGAGGATGCGTTCTGTGGTGGCTGCCAAGTTAGTGATTGATGATTTTCCTGGAATGTCATAGTTGATTTCAGGTGGTTTCGTCTGCAGGATTTGGTGAGTAATTGTGGGTAGCAAAGCCTTTTCGAGTGTTTTTAACAGACAAGAGGCAACTGATATGGTCTGAACTGGCTGAAGTTTGTGGAAAATTGGTTTTTAGGGATGGGGCATCTGCTTAGGAAGAAGGTACACTCTGTACTTATTCCATTGGAGTGGAAAATAATGCTCAGTGAGGCATTTATTGTAGGTCGAGAGAAGAGGGTCTATGATGAATGTGCTCAAGCATTTGACCATAAATTGCGGAATTCCATCGTCCCCAACAGTGGCTGTTGTGGGAGGGAATTGATGGCACGAATGAGCTCCTGTTTCGTGATCTGGATAGTCCCTAGGACATCTGAAGGGTTTTCATAGTCAGGCTGGACAGCTGTAGATGGGACTGTGGTTGAATTTGAAAACCTGGTGATTATTTGAGCCATTCTTGAGGATCAAGCATTTGATTGAATCCACGATGTGGGGCAGCATAGAATGGCTTTCCTTTCCTCAGAGTGCGGTCAAGATTTGCTTAGATTGTAGCAGCCTTCTTCCGATTAAAGTGGACCCTGGCAGGATTAAAGTGATTCTGTCTTGACTGACTGCCATTCGTAAGCTTCCGTTTCTTATCAAGGACTTGTTTCGTTTTGAAGCTGTTGTTGAGGTCAGCAGCCCACCACGATCTGGAATGGGAGTCACTGTTACTCGTTTGGTGGCAGCATAGTCTGTGATGGATTTAATCCATTTGGACATGAGGGTCACTGCGAGGCTGACGTCGCAGTCAATGAGGACATCCCAAGGAATGCAGGATGCTGCTTCTACATAGAGTTGAATATTAAGGTATTTAGGTGCTATAACGTATTTGACTATTTTGTTGGCGGGGATGTTGAAGTTTGGTACCTCCAATGACCATGTCAAGACTATAGGCTGGTAATCGGACAGGAAGAATGCGATGGGATCATCCTCAGCTCTGCATAGTGTTGAAGAAAAAGCGATATCCAGTAGGTTCAATTCCCTAGTGGGGTCTTCATTGACCCGTCCATTGTCGATGGATTTGAAGATTTTAAACAGGATTTGAAGAACTCACAGAGCCTGATAAAGTGGTGATGGCAGTTTGGAGTCAGGTTAAAATCACTGCACACAAGGTGTTGTACAGGCGGACGAAGATGGTTTAAGAGCCAGTTCCCCGGATCTTCAATAATTTCAGTTCTCTTTGGTGGGAGAGTGCCCTTTGATCATATTTCATGGACAGAGAAATGAAGGTTCAAGCCTTTCGTACAGTACTTCCATGTTCAGAGGATGCCCTCAGGGTTCTGTTTTGGGGTCTCTCCTCTGGAACGCGATTCTGGACCAGTGGCTGCTGAAGGAAAGTGAAAGTTACATGAAAGTGGCTTATGCCGATGATCTGGTGGTAGGATGATCAGGTCGGTCCACAGGGATCCTTGAGAAAAAAAATTCAACCAATGTTGGATCACTTACAAAACTGGGCAAAACTAAATAAGTTGAAAATATCTGTAAAAAAAATCAACTTTATGGTTTTTAAATCACATTTTCATTATGACCGACCGCCTAAAGTATTATTGGAAGGCACACACTTACCCTATATTTCCAACACTTTGAGTTTCGTTCTGGGTGATAGGCTGGGTTTCCAGGTCCACGTAAAACAATTTAAGGAAAAAAATTAAGAAATTTACTGCGACAATTATTCGGCTTTCCCGTAAAGAGTGGGGCTTAGGTAAAAAAGTGTTATATTTATATTACAAGACTATTTTCCTTCCCATTATTGCTTACGCATGTGGAGTGTGGTTTCAGGCTGTGTCTAAGGTTAAGATCAAATCAAAATTAATATCGCTACAGAGATCTATGTTATTGACCATCATAAATGCCCCCAGAACAATTTCAAATAACGCCTTGCAAGTGTTTGGCAGGAGTTATACCTCTGGACCTCTATATACATCATCGAGGAATGGCTTACAAATTAAAAAAGGTGATTTCCGTGAGTTATCTGAATGGCGTCTCTGATTCGGCTAACAACTTTAAACAGGAAAAAAACAGGATTTGGAATTTATTTATGGAGGAATGGCAAAGAAGATGGTATGCAATTGTATTTGGGGAAGTTACTAAAAAATTGATTCCGCGGGTTGAATTTTCAGCTAAAGGAACAGTGTTTTATTGTTTTTACCTTACAATACTTACTTCATTCTTGTTATCAGGGCATGGTACCCTTAGATCCAAGTTATATGAAAGAGGGCTGGAGCCAGATCCTTTGTGCACTTGCGGACAGGACGAAACATGGTTGCATGTGTTGTTACATTGCACACAATACGACAATATTAGAGCTACCTTGCTATACAACATACCCAATTTAGATGAAACAATGTACACCTTTTGGTTGATGATCCCGAAAGCTTTGCGGTTCTCCAGAACTTGTCCTTCTTGGTTTTAACCAGAAGGAGCGAACATAGAGCAGCTTTGTTAAGAAACGGGTAAGTTTTATGTATATAATCTGTTTTATATGTTAGAAATTTGATATACAGTATTCACATTTATTTACCTCAGTGGTGGTAGCAAAACGGTGGTTATTGCTGCCTTAATCATATTCTGAAATGAAAGAGGTGAAAGACTTGGGGAATTTGCAGAATCTCGAGGATTGACAGTAATGAACACTTTTTTTCAAGAAAAGGGTGAACAGAAAGTGGACATGGAAGAGTCCAAATGGATTAACAACTAATGAAACCGACTTCATCCTCACTAACAGAAGATATATCGTGAATGATGTTACCGTCCTGAACAAGGTGAATGTTGGAAGTGGTCACAGAATGGTAAGATGCACACTTGATATAGATGTAAGAAAATAAATAAAAAAACTGACTCGAGTAAATAATACCGTCTTTGAGATAACAAAAGAGGAGAAAAAGCAGTATGTACTGAAACTTAAGAACAAGTTTGAGCTTCTGCAGACTGCTCAGGACCAAGATATCGACGAGGAATATTACAACTTTATGAAAGCGATAAAGCCCAAGAAACCTATAAGTTAAAAGAAATCCAAAGAAGAAAAAATTAGTCAAGAAACACTTGTCATGATGAACCGAAGACGACAAATGAAGAGCAAGATAAACATTGACAAGAAGAAAATTGAGTATACTGAGTTATGCAAAGCCATTAGACAGAGACTCAGAGAGGACATAAGAAGATTTAACACAAGAAAAGTAGAACAAGCATTAAGGGAAAACAAAGGACTTAAATCAGCAGCCATGAGCAGTAATACAGAAAAACAAATGATACTGAAACTGAAGAATACCGATGGTGAACTTATAAATAGCAGAGAAGGCATAATTCAAATAGCAGAAGACTACTATAGAGAATTATACAAGGAGCGAGGGAATGAGGCCAGCAGTGGGGAAGATGAATCACAAATTAGTAACACGTACGACATACCCGATATCCTTCCCGATGAGGTAGAACATGCGTTGAAGAAAATTAAGAATCAGAATGCCCCGGGGGAAGATGAAGTTACTGTAGAGTTGTTGAAATTGGGAGGAAGAGACAGGACACAAAAACTGGAAAGACTTCACAAAATGCATTAGAAAAGGTGTGATACCTAAGGAGTGGAATAATGCAATCATAGTTTTGCTGAATAAGAAAGGAGATAAATTGGAAATTATAGACCAATTAGCTTGTCTATTGGTCTATAATTTCGGAGATATTGTCTCCTTGCCTAACAGATTAAAAATAATACTTGATGAGAATCAATCGAAAGAGCAAGCTGGCTTTAGAATAGGATTCTCAACTATGGATCACCTTCACGTAATATTACAGCTAATGCAGAAAGCAAATGAATATAAAACACCATTATGCCTGGCATTTGTGGATTATGAAAAGGCATTTGACTCCATACAGCATAAGGCAGTGTTTTGGGCACAGGAAAGACAACGCATAGATACCCCATTAGTAAAATAATAAGAGGAGTATACCTCAATATAGTGCGTAGAACCCTTCCGTATGATACCCTACAGAAATTAAAACGGAAAAAACGAAAAAATCGGCAAACTTACCGGTACATTAGATAAAAAAATAAATAATTAAATAATCAATTTAACACAATACAAATCAAATTAACGCAATTAAAAGAATCAAACGAAAATATTCAAAACGATTTTCCTTCCTGAAGCTGCAACGCTTTTCGACCGTATGTCGTGATCACAGGAATGAAAATTACCGAATCGGGTTAAACCTGTTACTTAAATAGAGATTGTTTGTCTTCGCGCATGCGTGTAAAGGTCCACGAATCGGAGATCAAATATGGCCGCCGAACATTAACAGAATTCTCGTGTAATTTAATTTCAACGGTTTCTGCAATTAATAGTCGCGTATAATTACGTTGAACGTTAAGTATTTTGGCTTCGTTAAATTGAGTAGCACAGCTCTGATTCATACTATCTAATAGATACCCCATATATTATGATTTTGAAGAAAATATATGAGAACGCTACATCCTTTATTAGACTAAGGAGAATATTAAGGAAAAGGACTACTTCCACAAATGATCAATATTTTCAAAATTAGATAATAAATAAATTTCAGGAAAAAATTGCTAAGAAATACACATGTAAATACAAGTTTCAACCATAACGTGAACCTGATTTAACCTGTAACTTGAGTGCTTATTTAACCTGTTGTTTAAGTGTGTGTATGTGTGACATTAATTGTTGTTAATTAAGTTTTGTTTGTTATTATGAGGTGTTGAGTAGGAAACTCCTCTGACCGTTTGGTCGTCCCGGAGTATAAACAGAAATTTTTTTTTTTTTTTTTTATGATTCTCGGTGTTCTGCTTACCGCTGAATTCACCGTGAGATCCGAACTACTGAGATACAAAGCAGTTGGATAGCGGGCTTTGTTATTCTTCCTGTTACTTCGTTACGGTGGAAACTGCTTACATACCCAAGTGAGAAGAAGAAAGGGAGACAAAAACAAATCATGACAAAGCCCATGCACACTTGGCTTCTTACATTCAGGTATTTCTTGCGAAACACTTCCCCTTCATCCTCCATCCTCCATACGCAACAGATATAGCTCCCTGTGAATTTTTTTTCTCCAAAGCTTGAAAAAAAAAAATTTTAACCATCACAGTTAAGCTTGTGTTTATTGAGTGCCCACAGTAGTAGCAAAATACAAAAACACGTTTATTATCTATTTCAGATATACAGATGCCTTTGACCATGCAGCATATCATTGCAGTAGAAGCTAATTTTAATGAATTTTACTTTCCTAAAAAAGATAAGCATGTTCTCCTATTTCTAATCTGTTTATCTTAAATACTGCGATAAGGTACACTGGCCGGCGCATTCTGATCGTAGCTGCCTTTGCGTCATTAAATCCCAACAACAACAAAAAAAAAAAACATGAAAGCTGAATTGGAGGAGGGGATATATACTCGGTCATGCTCATTGCTTACTGCAGCCTCGGAATGGGTACGAACAAGTCCATCACAGCTCCTGTTCATCTTCTTATTCCGTTTTTGATCTGTACTCGATGTAGCTGAGTGATCAAGCGCGGCAGTGCAGTAGCATAGGGTGTTTGAGTGGACCGTGGTTGAAGCTCACGTGAATGCAACGATTAACTATTGCATTCAGTCAGAATTGTAAACTTTTCTAACCTAGTGGTTGCGCCGAAATATAAACATAACATTTATGAAGTGAATATGAGTGCTATGGTGTTTTTTTTTTTTACAGTTACTTTAGTCTGAACTGTTCAGAAATTTACGGATGGTTTGCAACGAATTTACGGAGCGCCCCTCCAGTCCCTTGTAATCGACGCCTATGGTCACGCGTGGTAGTTACCTTCGATACCAGGTGTGATGCCATTATTTAACAGCTTTCCCTTTGTTTCTATTGAAGGTCACCCTTGAAACTTGGCAATGGACATTGCTAAACGTAGGGAAAGCCCCTCCCTCGTACTATAAACATAAAATGTAGGTCACCTTAATTTACACGGCCACTCTACCTTGTGTGGTTTGGAATCCTTCATATTTGGGACAAATACAGAATTTTGTTTTTCCGCATCATCAGGCCTGTCCTACATTGATTACCACCCGCTATTCTACATGAACTAAGCAGATGATAAAAATCATCAGAGAAACAGTAAACACCAAAAAAGATAAATATTTCCTAACTTTATTTTAAATATATGGACAAATTTCTGAAAAATATGTACAGAACAACATCGTAAATCATCATCTCTCTCTCTCTCTCTCTCTCTCTCTCTCTCGCGCGCGCGCACACACACACACACACACGTGGGAAAGGTTCAGTTGACCATTCGTATGGTCAATTGAAATCCTGTTGAAAATCTGATATTTATTTAGAAGTAATATAAAAAAAAGAAAAAAAAAGTGGGGCTTAGAGGGGAACAGGTATCATGTGTGTTATCAGACACTCAGTCTAAAACACTGATGGATCCAATATCTTTCTATTACAGAAGATTTAGGAGAAGTCCTGTTGGCCTGCCTCCCTAAAATCCACTCATGCACACCTTCTCGATGGTAATCCCTGTTACTTAGGTGGCAACGAACGTGTAGACTGGTTCTCTTCAAGAGCGTGAAGAGGAAAAGACCAAACCCTCCAGCATATGACAGCACGACAAAACAAATGGCCCTCAGTCCCAGCGGCTTTCACTCCCCAGTGTGAAAGCCGCTGGGACTGAGTACAACAACTCTCTGGGTACGACCAGGCTGCCATGCACGGAAACTGAACTTGGCCTGTTACAACGTAAGATCACTCATCGGTGAAGACAGGATATTAGAGCTGGAAAAGGAATTAGAAAATGTGAATTGGAATATCATCGGTTTGGCTGAAACAACAAGAAGAAATGAATCACTTGTAAGTTTATCAAGTGGATATCAGCTGTACGGCAATGGAAAAAGGGAAAGGAGTGAAGATGGAGTTGGGTTTCTGGTCCATAAAGATTTAAAAAACAACATTTTGGAATTCAAAAGTACATCACCAAGGGTGTCAAGACTAATACTCAAGATTTCTAAGAGGTACAAGCTAAAGGTTATAATGATTTATGCACCAACATCGAGCCATGATGATGAAGAGGTTGAAGAAATGAACACCGAAATCCAGAGTCTTCTAGATAAGCAGAAAACCCAGTACACTATTATTATGGGGGACTTCAATGCCAAGGTTGGAAAAAGACAAAACAGCGCAGGAATTGCGCTGTTTTGTCTTGGTGAAAGAATTATGGGGGACTTCAGTTATGGGGGACTTCAATGCTAAGGTTGGAAAAAGACAAAACAGCGCAGGAATTGCGCTGTTTTGGAATTGGTGAAAGAAATGAAAGAGGCGAAAGACTTGTGGAATTTGCAGAATCTCAAGGATTGTTAGTAATGAACACTTTTTTCAAGAAAAGGGCGAACAGAAAGTAAACATGGAGTCCAAATGGATTAACAACTAATGAAATCGACTTCATCCTCACTAACAGAAGATATATTGTGAATGATGTTACCGTCCTGAATAAGGTAAATGTTGGAAGTGATCACAGAATGGTAAGATGTACACTTGATATAGATGTAGAAAAGGAAAGGAAAAAACTGACTCGAGTAAATAATACAAAGGTCTTTGAGATAACATAAGAGGAGAAAAAAGCAGTATGTACTGGAACTTAAGAACAAGTTTGAGCTTCTGCAGACTGCTCAGGACCAAGATATCGACGAGGAACATTACAACTTTCTGAAAGTGATAAAGCCCAAGAAATCTATAGGTAACAATAAATCCAAAGAAATAAATCCAATTAATCAAGAAACACTTGTTATGGTGAACCGAAGGCGAAAAATGAAGAGCAAGATAAACACTGACAATGAAAATTGAGTATACTGAGTTATGCAAAGCCATTAGACAGAGACTCAGAGTGGACATAAGAAGATTTAACACAAGAAAAGTAGAACAAGCATTAAGGGAAAACAAAGGATTTAAATCAGCAGCCATGAGCAGTAATACAGAAAGACAAATGATACTGAAACTGAAGAAAGCGATGGTTTACTTATAAACAGCAGAGAAGGCATAATTCAAATAGCAGAAGACTACTATAGAGAATTATACAAGGAGCGAGGGAATGATGCCGGTAGTGGGGAAGATGTATTGTAAATTAGTAACGACATACCCAATATTCTTCCTGATGAGGTAGAACATGCATTGAAGAAATTGAAGAATTAGAAAGCCCCGGGGGTAGATGAAATTACTGTAGAGTTGTTAAAATTGGGAGGAAGAGACATGACACAAAAACTGGCAAGGCTCTTCACAAAGTGCATTATAAAAGGTGTGACGCCTGAGCAGTGGAATAATGCAATCATAGTTTTTCTGCATAAGAAAGGCGATAAATCAGAAATTGGAAATTATAGACCAATTAGCTTGTTATCCCACATCTACAAGTTTTTCACAAGGGTCATTACTAACAGATTTGAAACAATACTTGATGAGAATCAACCGAAAGAGCAAGCTGGCTTTAGGACAGGATTCTCAACTATGGATCACCTTCACGTATGCCACAGCTGATGGAGAAAATAAATGAATATAAAACACCATTATGCCTGTCATTTGTGGATTATGAAAAGGCATTTGACACTATACAGCATAAGGCAGTTTCGGGCGCTGGAAAGACAAGGCATAGATACCCCACATATTATGATTTTGAAGAAAATATATGAGAATGCTACCTCCTTTATTAGACTAGACAAAGACAGTAGGAAATTTAAAATCGAGAAAGGAGTTCGACAAGGAGACACAATATTTCCGAAGCTGTTTACTGCTGCCCTTGAGGAAGCTTTCAGAAGATTAGACTGGTTGCAGAAAGGAGTCAATGTGAACGGAGAGTACCTGAATCATTTACGATTTGCAGATGACATTGTGGTCATAAGCCACGATCCCAAAGAATTAGAGGAAAATCTTAATCAGTTATGCAGAGTTAGTAAGGATTTTGGACTAAAGATGAATATGGCTAAAACAAAAGTAATGATGAACAAGTATGCCACAGAAAGGGAAATAATGATTGAAGGAGCAGTAATTGAAAAGGTGGAGTCATATACCTTTCGAGACTCTGACTCACCTGATGTTGCCAAAAGGTGAGCCAGATTCCTCTGTGTCCACTCCAAAGGAGAAAACACAAATAATAAAAAAATAAAATAAAAATAAAATAAATAAAAAATAATAATAATAAGGAAGAAAGAATGAGTTCCCGTGGTTTTAAAAATAATAATAATAATATTAAACAACACCAAAAAAAAATAATAATAGTAATAAATAAAAAATAAATCTGCTGTGTGTATGTATATATATACAGCAGATTCTCGATTAATCGGGATCGGATTAACCGGGACACTTCAAGACTCCAAATTAAAAATAAATAAATAAAAATAAAAAAAATTCAAGTAATAACTGGAATAGGTATAAACAGATATTTTGCAAGTCGTAAATAAACGACAAGCGAAATTATAAGTCGTCACTAGAAGATTAGTGTACCTATTATCTTGCAATCCCCGCTGTCTTCACACCCGCTGCTCAAAAAAAAAAAAAAAAAGAAAAAGAGACCAAATGTTTAGTTTGTATTAGTGCGACGCGTCGATTGCTGTGTTTTCCGTTGCAATGCAAAAGGACAAATTTTGTTTCGTTATTTATGTCAGGAATGTCGGAATTTTTTTTTGTTTTGTTTAGAAATCGCGAAAATGATGGGTAAACGTAAAAGAGTATCTTTTTTTTTTTTTTGTGGTAGTTGTTGGCGCATCGGCTTCTGTGGCCATAATGCACCTCCCAAAGTTTTTGCAATATGTACTTTTGATCCAAGCCCGCGGCGGGATTCGAACCCGCGACCTGTGGGTTGCCAGGAAGGCACTTTACCCACCCAGCTAGCCAGGTTGGCGCAGAAGCGTTGTGTTTTCAGTTAAACAAAAACTTGAAATTATTCGAAAGTTTGAAAACGGTGCATCTGTTAAATCTCTAAGGAATCAATATAATAAGGATGAATTCAGATTTTTTAATAATAATATAGTAGCAATATGTTATTAGTCATTCCCGAGTTACGTAAAACTCGACAAAGTAGGGAGTCCTGGAACGTATGTCGGGGACTTCTGTATTTTTGGATTAACCGGGAAATCGATTATCCGGTATTTGTTTTTTACCATCTATCCCGGAAAATCGTGAGTCTACTGTATATATAAAAACAATATGTAGGATTAAAAATAAAATAATAAATAAATAAAATAATAATAAAAAAACGGGGGAAAAAAGTCTTCTGCCGACTCCCACTTCAGTACTAATTGTTACTCTCAGAATCTCAGCGAACCACCTGTCGTCTTCTTTTAGATACTTGCTTAGCAAATTCTTGCAATTTCTGAAAAGTTGCTCGGGTGGAGAGAAGATTCTCTTCTTCCCTAGGATGGAAATTAGAAACACAGCCCTGCATTGTAATTGTAAATCATCATAATATGGACAGTCATAACGTACATGCTTCCAGTTTTCTACAGCTCCACACGCACATAAATCTGTATGATGTAGTCCGAGTTGAAATAATTTTGCATTGAGGGACCCATGGCCTATTATAATATATGAAGTTTCCATTCCCATAGAAAACCATGTTTTCGTCGACTTATTTAGTGAATATATTACTTGTGGTATAAAATTACACCCCAGGGACTCACATCTGGTGAGCATGGGCTTGGCACACCCAGGGTCCTGAGCTGGATATCATCATTCTTCTCTTTCTTGATAATTCCTCTCTCTCTCTCTCTCTCTCTCTCTCTCTCTCTCTCTCTCTCTCTCTCTCTCTCTCTCTCTCTCAGGGTAGGGAATTTTTCAAGGTAACTCAGGAATTTTTTTTTTGTTTTGACTGGTGCAGCATAAGCCTGAGGCTTCCTTGCACCGTATGGCAAATAATAATAGTAACTTATTGTTATGATTCCCGTTGAGGAACTGGCCCATCTAGTCTGCCATACTCTAATCATTTCGTTCCAACATTGTTTCTTCTCTATCTTTGGATAGGCCTCTAAATTGAGCTGTGTATATTTAGATATATAGTTGATATCTTCCTTTTAATTCTGCAGCATAATCCTCGGAAAATAACATATAAATCCAGTGGCATGGTTCCAGCTAATACTTGCAATGCTGCAGTTGATACTCTTCTGCAAGCACGATTGACGACAACTAATATTGATCTTTGTATCGTCTATAACTTGTTTGCAAATCTTACTATTCTAGCTCTATAAAACCAGGCTCCTGCTGCGTATGTGAAAATAGGTAAGAACACTGCTTTGTAATACAAAAGTAAAGTTTTTCTAGAAAGACCCCAGTAAGCTCTTGAAATTCTAATTATCATTCCTGCGAACTTTTTTAATTTTCTGCGCAAGATGTATCAAATGAGGGAGAACCCTTAACTTATTGTCTAGCAGAATTCCTAGATATTTATTTTCTTTTACTAATGGTAGCTGTATTTGATTAATTTTAATTTGTAGTGGTCTTCTGTGATCTAGTTGAGTTTTAAAAATTATAATTTTTGTTTTACTAGGATTTATTATTATTTTACTAGGATTAATTTGTTATCATTAGACCACCGAGATGTAGTTAGCAGATTGCTCAATGTCTGCCCTTGACCTACCGCGAACGATGAGAGTGAGGTCATCTGCGAAAGCTATAGTTCTGCAACAGTCAATTTCTTTCAAGCCATTCGTTTAGTATCATGTTCCATAGTAACGGACCCAATACCGATCCCTGAGGGCACCCGCGCATAACCTGTCTTTTTAGATTATGATTTTGTGACTTCACTATTATGTATATAAATAAATAAATAAATTCTTTATTGCTAATAAGTACAGGACATGTACTAGAGATAATAAAACTCAACACGGCGACATGGCCAGGAGTTTTACATTATAAATGAAATTATAAATGAAATTAATTGGCAAAAAGGAAAAAAATACCGTTACATGGAAATTATGAGTTACAAACATGTAAATTATAATAATGAAAAATGAGGACTAAACGTCATATGGAGGAAATTATCCCAGTTCCACAGATGGAATCCACTCGAGGAGCATGTGACGGTATTTGTAGTCGGTAGCTAATTTCTGAAGGTCGACTCCAAGACGGAGCAGTGCCTGAATTTTGGGAGTGCCTGGGCAGGTAGGAACCGACTACACAGTTTCAACCGGTTGTATTTCAGGATTAGTGTGGGCTCTGACCTCAAGGATGGCGTAGGATTGTGCCACTGACAGAAATCCCAGATGTTTGGGGCGTTTATCACTCCTGTGTACATTTTTACTGAAGTCATTAAACGCCTGCTGTCAATTAACCTCGGGAGCCTGGGTACATTTAGCTGCTCAGCCATGTCAGTTTTTCTCAATTGAGGGGGTCGGCGATGCTTATTTGTGGCCCATTTCAGGGTCCAGTATTCACACGAGAACACCGGTTTTTGAAGTGAAGGCGACGCAGATGCCCAAATTTCAGCAGCCTATAAAATAGCCGGATAAACAGTGGCTTGAAGATATCTGGTAGTGGTTGCGGCATCGTTGGAATGAAGTAAGTGTTGTTTCGCTTAACAGCGTAGGGTGTTAAAACGCTTCCGGAGGTGTTCTGTGTGATCATTAAATTTCAGCTTCGGATCAAAATAGACCCCGAGATCTTTATGGCAGGTAACCACTGGAATAAGAGTACCTAAAACTGAAGGTTGAATTATTGTTGGTTGCTGTTTCAATGAGTAAGTCATTATTGCAGATTTTGACGGGTTAAGGTTTAATCCAAACATCTTCAAGAAAGTTGAAAGAGTGGTCAAGTTCTCTGTGATGGAAGACGTAATTGCCATTGGGTTTGCAGACGGTGGGATTAAGGTAAGAAACTTTATATCGTCGGCATATATTAGAGCATCATCACGAGGACTCATGAAGGGAATCAGAATCGCTGAGAAGAGAAGGCCAGACAGGACACCACCTTGTGGGACTCCTGCATTAATTTTTCTTGTAAAGTGGGTTTTCTTCAAAGTGAGGTGGACACTTCTATTCTTCAATAAGGCGGTGAGGAAAGCTAGTAGGTCTCCATTAATCCTGAAGAAGAATTGCAGGAGTCTGAGAAGGGCTGTGACGTCTAGGCTGTCAAAAGCAGCTTCAATGTCAGCGTACACTTTAGCTAATTCAGATTTAGTTTCGAAGGCTTGAAGAATTGATGTCTGTGCGGCCATGAGGTTTGTTACGGCGGATCTATTTTGGACTGCGAAATGGAACTGTTTCGGCTTCTGTGGCATCAGTTTTTTGTTTAATGCTGGAAGGAGTACCTTTTCTATAAGTTTGAGGAGGGTGGAAGAAGTTGAGATTGGTCTGAAATCTTTTAGGCTTGTTGGTGCTTTGACCTTAGGCAGTGGCCTCACAGAGTATTCATTCCACTGAGCAGGGAAAACTCGTGTGGAAAGAATAGAGTTGTAGATTGAGAGTAATGCATCTAGGATATAGGGGCTAAGGCATTTAATTATGAAATGAGGTATCTTATCACGGCCTGCGGTACTAGATGGTCGCAGGGAGTTAATAGCATATATTAGTTGCTGTCTTGTGATGGAATTTATGGAAAGGTCATCAGTAGGAGCAAATTGGGAGTTTTGGAGAGGAATTTCAGCAGAGCGGAATTGGTTTTGAATCTTGAAATGTAGTCCATCCAGTTATCTAGATCAAGATTTGAATTAATGCGACTGTGTCTTGATGAGTATGGCGCTTTTCCTTTAGACAAGGTAGCATCAGTGTATCTCTTTAATGCTGATGCCTTGAGTCTGTTGAACATAGCTCTTGCTCTGGAGTATAGGATTCGATCTTGGGTTGTGCCAGAGATTTTCCACTGCCTGTGAAGGTACTGTTTGTTGTGGAAACTGCACGCTAGATCTTTGGTCCACCAAGCTCTAGTTCTTGGAGAAATGTGTACGGTTTTAGCTGACGCATAGAGGGTGACTGTATATATCCATCTAGTGATTGGATTAACTGCGAGGATTGGGCCACATCCATCAAGCACATGCCATGGAATAGACTGCGCTGCCTCGAGGCACTTTTTTGGATCCAGAAAATTTGGAGAGAATATTATTTTCTTTTCAACAGTATTATGGCAATTGAAGTTGGGCATAGGCAGAACAAGAAGTAATGCAATTGGGTCGTGATCTGAATTGAAGGACGTTTCTGGTGGAATGTCGACTCTGCAAATTCCAGAACATAGAATCAAGTCAAGGCGATTGGTGCCTCTCGTTGGCTCCTCATTGATAATTGTCAACTTTAATGGCAGTACCTACCTGTGTGAAAAGGCATTTTCAAAGATGAAATACGTAAAATCTCATTACACATCAGCATTAACAGATGAATATTTGCAATCGATTTTGATGATGGGGAACACCAACTTTGGACCCAATTAAGCGAAATATTTTTCCAAAAAAAAAAAAAAAGAATTCCATTTTTCTCATTAGTAGACCTGTATTCCAAAAAATTGTACTCAATTCTTATAATTATATTTTAAATTTCGTCAATAAAAAAATTTGTGGAAATTTATTTTCCTTGTTATTATATAAGTACCTACATAATATCCTCGATTTTGCCTCTTGGCCCGCTTGCCTCTAAAATATTTACTATCTGGCCCTTTACAGAAAAAGTTTGCCGACCCTGATTTAGACCATAAAGTCCGTGAAGTCTGCCCATATTCAAAAAATTTATCGGAATCCTTTCAAATTGGAATAATGCTATTCAAGACACTATTATAAAATTAATCTCCAGAATGCCACGTTTAATGTAAGGCAGTTATAAAGTCTCGTGCAGGATATTTTGATTAAAAATCAGTATAGTTGTTAATATTAATCATTTCAATATTTTTATCTGTAAATTTTTCACTGTTTAATAAAAAATTTAAAAATACTTAAAATACTTTGTAGTGTTTTTTTTATTATTTTTTTATTTTTATTTTAAAGCTTACATTGTCATGGCTAATTTCAAAAAAAAAAATTAACGAAAACTGTTATTATACGCTTTGATTCGAAAATTTTTGGCAGGAGCATATATTATGTATTATAAAGGTGCATTATGTATGTATTTGTATGTAAATATGTTTAAGTTCATGAATTGTGTATGTTCTCTGGTCGATTTGCCTATTCTGCTGGATGAAAACACGAGTTTCAGGGAGAAAAAAACCTTACTATTATGTCTGATACTGCGCAACTCAGCCACAGAGTGAAAAAAAAAAACCGCGTGTGTACCCTATAAGCGCGAAATATGTTTTATGTGAAAATATCTTTAACGAAAATCAGAACCGTTTTAAAATCGAAGTTATGAATGATGTAACGGCTTACGCTTACTTATTCTACCGAATCGACGTTAGTAACATAATCGTCGTTATTGGTTATTTAGTTTTTTTTTTTAGGAGCATTAGCAACTAAGGCCTATTGCTCCGAGGATATGCGGTGGTCATTAACTCATCATCCGTATTTGGTAGTCACGGGCTCGAACCCTGGTCTAATCATGTGCTAAGCATTGCCGCTCCTGCCCACCTGGCTACGGAGACGCCTATTAGCGTTGTATTTCAGGGGCTTTTCATGTGTTGTTGTGGCGGACCTCAGGGTTTCCCCCATTAGCCGCTATTGTACTCCTTGTGTTGAGGCTCACGCCAAAACCGGCCATTTGTATGTAGTGTGTTGGGTATGTAAATGTAATGATGTGTTCTGTTGTTATGTAGTCGGCCGGTACCTGGCTCTTAGCAGCAACACCTGGTCAGAGCGTCCCAACCCCCATCTCCGCCACGTGGAGGCGGCCAGGATCTACTACCTTCATGCTAGTCTATACCGTAACAAAGTTCCAAGATAGACAAAGTTATGAGAAAAGGAAAATGGGAATAGCTGGAAAAGTTAGGGGTGGTGGGAAAGAAAAAAAAAAAAAGAGGAGGTGGAGGCATTTTCAGCCTTGCCTTGAAAGGTAGCTCTTCCAACGTTGAAGATTTCTTTAGCACTAGCATTGTTTGATAAAAGATCCTCTTGGATCAAAGGCATATCAGGCTATGACAGACCAGGAGGAGGTTCGATAGTTGCAGCAATCCTTAATTTCAATGTTAGATAATAAGTATCCAATGGCATGGCACAGTTGAAGCACTAGAGTCAAACTACATACTACATACACTATTTACAATTTCTAACACAGTAGGTTAGTCACTCCATAAGGATTTAACTGCCATCAGTATGTATCACCTAATGTTCTTGAGACAAAATGCATGAAGTAGCAGTTGAAGCTTTTATGCTACTTGTCAGCTTACATAGTAGTAGTAACACAGCGTTGTACTTCAGTTCGAAATATTTAGTATGAACAGTGTAATGTTTTATGCAGACGCCCGCTACTTACTCTACCGAATTAACGTTTGGAAGAGGTTAGCGAAATCCATGCCAATAGCTTAATCACCCATTTGATTGTAACCATTTGCTGAATAGTATGATTGCAACAATACAGATATTTGTATTGTTGCATGTGGACATGTGTTTTTGTAAAGGGCAGCACCTAGAACATCTGTTCAACTCCGCCTCGTATCTCTGTGAAGAACAGTATCACTACAAATGGGCCAGATATGTGTGTGACGTAGTTTTGTGTGTATTATGTGTGTGCTCTATTGTTGTGTCTGGCCACTTGGCTACCCAGAAGCATCAATCACCTGGAGAGATGATTCTGGGTACTCGTCCATACCACGGGAAGGTGGCCCAATCCCAGTAATGCACGTACTGTCTCAAAAGAGACTCTGACACACAGGTAGGTCAGGATCCTCTGGGGGCCCATTCCATAGAGGCAGACAAAAAACCACCCGTGGTGCAGGTAATGGGGAAAAAATAAAAATAAATAAATAAAATAAAAATAAATAATAAATAAAAAATAATAAAAAATAAATAATAAATAAAAAATAATAAAAAATAAATAAAATAAAATAACAAATAAAAAAAACACCCGTGGTGCAGGTTATGGGGGGTCATAAAAATAAATAAATAAAATATAAAAATAATAATAATAATAATGATAAATGAATAAATAAAAAAATTAAAAAATTAAAAAAAATAAATAAATAAATAAATAAAATAAAATAAATTTGGAGAAAAAAAATAATAATTAAAAAAATTATAATGAATAAAAATAAATAAATATATATATATATATATATATATATATATATATACAGGGTGATTCACTACCAGTGCAGGAGGTGTAGGGGGTACAAAGACGAATTGGAATCACATAGCATTGCAGGGTCCGAAATGCCTTCGTCATGCGGTAGAGGACGTCGAACGGGAGGTCGCGTGAACAGCGATCCCGCTGGAAGTCAGCATTTGCGAACCGGTTCCCGGGACAGTAGGATGGACGAGTATTCAAACGTTGAACTGGCCGACATGCACCTCGCGTATGGAGCTGCGGACTGTAACGGGGGCGCCGCTCTGCGCTTGTACCAGGAACGTTTACCGCACAGGCGTGCTCCTCATCATACGATTTTCGCAGGTGTGCACAGAAGGTTACGTGAGACTGGTTGTTTCACGAGAGGTACCATGAATCGAGAGTGAACGACGAGGACACCAGACAATGAGGAGAATGTCCTACGTCTTGCAGAAGGCAATCCGAGCACGAGTACTCGAGCGATAGGCCAACGATTGGGTATTTCCCAATCCACTGTATGGAGGATACTGTCAACAAACCAAATCAGTTCATACCAACTGCAACGCGTCCAATCATTGGAGCCTGCGGATTATCCACTCCGGAGGACTTTTGCTACGAGATTGATATGAGATACAGATAAAATGATGCCCCTTCAAACTACAGACGTAGTTTTTTTCGTTTAAGAGTTTTCTATGGTGTATTTACACCAATATTATATAGTAATGTGCCTGTAAATTGGGAGTATTCTGTGCCAGTTTTCTGTTTACTGGACGAAAAACACGAATTTCTGGAAGAAAAAAATCATTGTATCTTCACTTGAGACTAACTCAGCCACTTTGTTCGCGAGAAATTTTTAGGGTCCGAAAAAGGACCCTAAAAATTCCTTGCATCATTGATCGGATTTGAGCTCAGGTCTTTTCCACCCACGCCGTATGCTGAGGATGGTGATTTTTCCAATTGTGTAACCCACAAGGGCTTAGAGGAACAACTTGAATTATACACTCAGTGATCACTGAATTATGGCCACCCCCATAACAGACTATGCCACATAGCTCACAGTATAAAAAGCCGAACAGCTTCGTACCCTAGAGCCGTAGTAATATGCATCTGGTCGTGCAAACCAAAGTGATCAAATAGCGGTGTTATGAGACGTAGTAAAGATATCACGGAGTTTCAAAAGGACATGGTTGTGAGAGCTCGTGTGTCGAGTGTTTCCACGTCGGAAACAGTACGTTTGTCGGTTGACCACGGCTCGCTGTGGTCAAATTGTATAAAGAATGGTGTTGAACGAGTCAAACGACCTCCTGCCAACAGAACTGTAAAGGATTACACAAGATAGTTGTGGTGAGCGAAGGGTGCAGCGTGTTGTACTATCTCAACGGCAGGTCACCCTGCGACATTTGACATATCAATACATTATGGAAATCCAAGAACAATATCCCCAATGACGATGCACCGCACACTCAGACATATGTGGTTTCACAGCAGACGACCCAAGCTACACTCTCTTCTCATCGCTGAACATCGTCGACGGGAAATGCTGTGGTGTCAACGACATGCTGGTTGGACACGGAAGAACTGAAAACGAGTGTGCTGGTCGGATGAGTCCAAATACCTGGTGCGATACGCCGACAGCCGCGTGTTGCTACATGAGTCTATGAACTCATTATGCAGTGCCCATTATCCAGGCAAGCGGCAATGGCTGTTTAATATGGGCTATGCTTTTCAGGCAAGAACTAGAACCCCTGATGTGTATGAACCAACATTTCAATGGTGTACTGGCAGCTCTTAAGAGACTATGTGCATGCTGCCAGGTTGCATTTTTTTCCCGGACAGAAACTGGATCTTCCAAGACGATGATGCACCGTGTCATCGGGCCCACACTGTGCACGAGTACTTCAGGGAACACTGAAGATATCACCCATCTTGACTAGCTCCCAAATGCGCCTGACGTCAGTCCATTTGAACACCTGCATGATGTTTTGGAATAGGAAGTGAGGGGTATGGACAAAAAAAAAAACTAACAAAACCTATTATATTATGGTCACTTGGAAAGTAACTTTCAACTACCCACAATACATATCGGTATTTAAAAGTTACTTTCCAGGTGACCCTAATATAATAGTTTAGTTTTTTTTTTGTTTTTGTTTTGTTTTGTTTTTTTTTTTTGTATCTGTAAATGGCGCGTGTTCTCTTGTCGATGTTCCTGCTTGCTGGACGAAAAAAAATCTCAGTTTTTTTCTGGGTAAAAAACTTTGCTATCTACGCCTGAGACCGACTAACTAAGCGATGGAATAAAAAAAACCCATAAAAGTTCCTCGCGTAATCGATGGGATTTGAACTCGGGCCTTTTCCAACCGATGCTTGGAGAACGATGACGATACCACTGTGTGACCCCGCGCAAACGAGGTGTATGGACACCGTTATCTATTTCGACACTATGGAAAGCCTTGCAGGCAGCACAGCTACAGATTCCTGCGGACGTTTTCAACCATTCCATGCCTGACTGAACACGGTATTAGGTAGATGATCATAATTCATTGGTCACTGAATAAAATGGTTTCGCGCGCCCCAGTAAAAAAGGGGAGAGCGACGAGTTCTAGAATCTCTGCGACAAATAATGGCGAAGTCAAATTGACGCTGATGAAAACCAACGACCGACTATCAAAGCTGATCACTCCCCACACCTTTACATTAGAAGTGCATGCAGTATGGCATTAGGACCATTGCGCTAGATAACAGCTCTACGACAGTGGCGTAGCTACCATGTAGGCAGGCAAAGCAATTGCCTCCGGGCCCGGCGTCTTTTGCTGTCTCCTCTTTTTGCAATTTTCATTAAGTAGGGGCCCGAACATGTTCTAGACCTCCGAGCCCGAAAAAGGGTAGCTACGCTACTGCTCTACAATCATTGCGTCCACCAAGTTGTCGCTAAACATGTATGTGGTGACCATCGTGCCCAAAGCAGAAGTTGAATTCATCGCAGAGATCACTCGATTCCATTTTCTAATTGAGGTGGCCCTCGTGGTGCACCATTTCAGACTATGTTTGACGATAGGCGTCGGTCAAGGGTAATCGACTTAATAACCGGTATGCACAGCGACCCCTTTCTGCCATTCGGTGTGCAATAGTTCGACTGGTGATGGGATGAAAGCCAGCTGACATCACAGCTCGTTGGATGGCAGCTACCGTGGTTATAGGTGTGGTGTAAACCTGTTGATGGTTAAGATAATCCTCCTATTCTGTTGTCCTCCATCGGGCTCCCCATGCGACATGCAGTCGCTCCTCTCCGCAGCCACTGCTGTCAACATCTGTGCACTGTGGTATTGTCACAACCCATACGTTCCGTTCCATGACGAAGGCCGTTAATATGCTCTCTGTTGAAGTCACTAAGTTGCTGATATCAGCGTCGAACGTGACGTCTTAGCATTTTTTACAATCTCCTTGCACTCTGAATTCGGTTCCTCCGAAACAGAAGCTTGTTTACTGCATCATACTCGCGTTGCTTTGAAATCTATGATTTCTACGTTCATATGTGTATCAGCCGAAGCTCTGCGCAACATATCCGCCTTTTCATTTGTATGCAATTCCGATCGTTCCTTCTGGATGCTTCAATTTATATTTCGCAGAGTGTATATATAGAAGTAGTAGTAGCGAGAGAGAGAGAGGGAAAGACGGAAAAGAATAGTGTAAAGATAGGGTATAAAATTGAACGAACGGTCAAATTTGCTGATACGGTGTGCTGACAGAAGTTTTAAGTAAAGTTGTGAAGAATGTGGAATGAGGATAAATTTTAACAAGACTGAAGTTATGGTGGGGGGAAGGAATGAAAAAGAAATAACTATTATTATTATCTTTATTTTCTCCTAAGAGACACCCGCTTATGACTATTAATCAGGGAGTGCACATTCATATATACATGTATATAACTTATATACAAATATAAGTTATATATATGATTATACAGTACACTTATAATTTTTACATATCTTAATATTAATATACACATTAACATTAGTAAATTAATAAGAGGAGTTTACCTCAATATAGTACATAGAACACTTCCGTATGATACCCTCCAGAAATTAAAACGGAAAAAACGAAAAAATCGACAACTTACCGGTACATTAAAGTAAAATATAAATAATTAAATAATCAATTTAACACAATTCAAAATCAATTTAAAACAATTAAAATTCAAATTAACGCAATTAAAAGAATCTAACGAAAATATTCAAAACGATTTTCCTTCCTTGCGTTAATTTGAATTTTAATTGTTTTAAATTGATTTTGAATTGTGTTAAATTGATTATTTAATTATTTATATTTTACTTTAATGTACCGGTAAGTTGTCGAATTTTTCGTTTTTTCCGTTTTAATTTCTGGAGGGTATCATACGGAAGTGTTCTATGTACTATATTGAGGTAAACTCCTCTTATTAATTTACTAATATTATTATCAACGTAGAACATATTGAGTATTACAGCTCTGATTCATACTATACACTAACGTATATGAATTATATAATAAATAAATTATTTATTATATAATTATAAATTATATAATAAATTATACTTTGTCTAATTAATTATATTATACATAGCATTGCCTTATATTTACATGACAGGTAGATAGAGAGAGAGAGCATAAGCATAATTTGTAATTTTACACGCAATTACAGAATTTTAAAGAATGTTCACATCTACACCACTATTTACAGCGAGATAACAGAAAGATAAGACGTATACTATAAACATAACAGTAGAACCAGTGTGGAACAAAAACAGTTCCGAACAGTTCATTCTTCTTGCATTCTGGATTGTTTCCGTCTGTTGGCTTCACTTTCCTCGCAGCATTTATAGGTGGAGTAATGCATTCTGAAACATTTCAGTTCTGTACCTCTTCTCTGTGCAAAGCCTTTCTGGGTCTGCTTAAAGACCATTGTACATCTTAATGGTGTTAGAAGGAAAAAATCGATGAAAGCTTCCCAGCTGCGTGAGCGCGCTACTGAGTGGGGATGATGGCGTCCTATTCGCCCACCTTTGCGTCATGCGGGGCCGAGTCAGCAGTAGTCAGTTTTTGTCGAGTCGAGTCTCCCGGTCAGCAGTTTTGTAAGCGTGAGGACGTTCTTGGTGACAATTATGTGAGACCAGGGCGTGACATACAAGTTGGCATATAAAATAGTCTGCGTGCATAGCACAGTGGTATCGTCACCGTCCTCCCCACACCGGGTGAAAAATGCCCGGGTTCGAATCCCGTCGATGACGCGAGGAACTTTAGTGGGCTTTTTTCACTCTGTGGATGAGTTAGTTGGTCTCAGGCGTAGATAGCAAGGTTTTTCCTCTCAGAAACTGGAGTTTTTTCGTCCAGCAAACAGGCAAATCGACCACAGAACACACGCAATTTACAGACAAAATGAATATGGGTAGATGTAATCATTTACGGGGACCCTAATATCATATATTTTTTTTTTTTTTGCCTATAAACTAGATCTTAAGATTGTAAATGGCTGCGTAGTGATCCTGTTTAACCATCTCAGCATCCAGTACTCTAAACCCAGGAAAGCCTTGACGGTAGTATCTGGGGCAGAAGACCAAATCTGAGATGCGTAGAGAGGGATGGGGATGACGTATCTTAAAATATTTGTTTAACAAGGTCAAGGTTTCCTGATACCTACCAGCTCCTGTCTTGGAGGTCCATAGTGCTGTGTAAGTTTTCTTCTTTACATGTCCGAAATGTGGTGTGAAATTTAGGTTTTCGTCCCATTTCAGACCAAAATCAATGTGTGTCTGGACTTTTTTGACCACGCTGCCATTCACGCATATTGATATGTGGTTCTTTATTATCTTGTTGGTAAAAACCATTTGTGCTGTCTTTTGTTCATTTAGTCGGATACCCATGCAATTAAGGAATTCTTGCAACTCTACGATTTTGGAGTTTGCTTCATTGTTGCGTTGTAAGGATGTGTTTTAGAGTCCCCATAAGATACTTGGTAGTCTATCTTTGTAGAATCACTGAATGAAGGTATTCCGATCTATGCCCGAAGCAGTGATGGTTGATGGTATTTAAAATAGATTTCTCAAATATTTTTTGAAACGAACATCCAATTGAAGTAGGCCTGCAGTCTTTGAAGAATTTAGAATTGTTATTTTTGGGAACTGGTTTAACGAAGTACGTATTCCATATCCTCGGAAAGTAGTTTCACTTAAGATTTTGTGGAAAATGTGAAGGAGCAGATCTATGATGATCTTAATCACTGCTACTTAATCACTTAATCATGAATAGCGGGAATTTATCAGGCCCAATTGTGGCTTTATTCCTGAGGCTATTCACAGTGGCTTTAACGTCATCACTAGCGACATTGATTTGAGACAGTTCCGCATAGACCTCAGTCTTCAGGTAACACTCTTGGGTCTTTTTTTAGTTTGCTGATTGCTTCACTTATTTTCTCTGTGTTGGCTTCACTGTTAACTTTTTTCTACCAGAGGAGTTCCACAGGTGGCTTGGGCCCATTCTGAGAAGATGTGCTCGGGCATTATATTCGTACGTCTTTTCTTATTAGATATCCTGCTTCCTTTTTTTTAAATGTGATCGCACTATGTCATAATGAGCTTGACGTTTCAATCGAATGAACCATGCTCTAGCTTGTTTATATTGAATATAATCAGGTGGATGTTCAGTTTTTATCCATTTTCTGAAGGGTTTTTGCTTGTTCCTGAAAACATATTTTACTTGTGGGCTAAACCAGGGATTTGCCCGATCGGAAATTTTAATGCGTTTTTATGCCCCCTCAAGAGCAATAAAGTGAAGTGTATTCGAGAGGGCTTCTAAGGCATCGTCTATGGATAGTTGGAAGAGATTTTTCCAGTTGAAATTCATGAGCCGTTTCAAATTACGTCTGCTTTTATATACTTGGTTGAGAAGATAACATCAACATGTTTTTCCACCTCCAGTTCTCTTTTTGTCTACATGTTGGACTTCTTAGGTTGGATTGGATTGAGAGAGGGATGTGATCAGAAGCGAAGCGAGTCGTATTGTCAGTTAATGTGATATCTTGAAACGCTCCTCTTGTGAGGGGCGTTTCAAGTTGTTTCATCGAGAGGGTTTCCATAGTATCATCCAATTCGTCTGCGCGAGTAGCACAGTGGTATCGGCACCGCCCTCCCGACACCGGGTGGAAAAGACCTGGGTTCGAATCCCGTCGATGACGCGAGGAACTTTAATGGGCTTTTTTCACTCCGTGGCCGAGTTAGTCGGTCTCAAGCATAGAGAGCAAAATGTTTTGTTCAGCAAACAGGCAAATCGACCATAGAACACACGCAATTAACAGACATAAGACGCAGCACGGCAGATGAATTTAATAGTTTGGTGTTTTTTTAGTATCATCCAATTCGCTCTTTGCATCTTTGTGCTTAGGAAGAGGCATGTTCAAATCTCCCATCACGATAGATTCTACATTTGTGTTCAAGTTTGCAACGAGCCAAGTAAAGAGGTCATTTCTGGCTTCGCTGTCATGGTTGGGTGGACGGTATAGAATACAAATTTGTACATGCTTTGTACCTTCTCTGAAGGTTGCCGAGACTGCTTCAAAATTTTCCACGTATGACTCTTGGTTTTTAATTACAGAGAAATTATTCTTATAGAGTATCATTACTCCTCCTCCTCCTCTTTTGTTTTCTCTTCCTCTTGTAACGCATTTAAAACCAAAATTGTCAGCCAGAACATCTTGCTGTCTATTATTTTGAGGGCAGATGAATTCATATTCCGAACTTATTCCCCACTGCAACGTGTGGAGTTTATTAACTATGCTGCGTACGTTTTGAAGAAAAAGAGAGACTTGCATATTTTCTTTCGAGTCGGATGAGGATTTCCTTAATTGCTACTGCGCTACCCTAGTTGAGAGCATTGAAAGACGTTCCCTGAAGCGTTTAACCAGGGTGCCACTAGGTCAAATGGTTTTGTCCAGTAATCGTGCTTCGCAATTAATGGGCTATGAGACAGTGAAGGAGGAGTATGCTGGATGCCTTGTTCGTACTTGTCGTACTTCTATGTCGATACCCATCCCCTCTACGTACATTTCTTTGATGACGCTCGGTGTGATACTGGGCACAATCCGCGAGACAAATAGCTTTCCACTTGTTTGAACTGAGGTGATGCTGTATCTTTCCGCAAGACAAGGGTGATAATCAGATGTCTGGAATGTTGGAGGATGATCAGGAGGATTACCATTTGTCCGTTTGGCATGTTGTTGCTGATGGACATGTTGGTGAGGGTGGTCCTTTTTAGTGGAATTTTGAGGGGCCGATTTTGTCGACAGAGAAACAACCTGAGCAAAATTAGGTTTCAGATTAATGTGTGCCTCTGATTTCTTTTTAATACGATCTTTGTTTGCAGAAGAAGTAGAGCTGGGGATAGCGGTCGCTGGACCATTTTCCGACTTGGAGTTTGCATACCTTTTTATTCTAGGATTGATTTTTTGAATTATCAAAAATTTGAGGAGGTGACTGCTCTTCGCAGGGATCAGCATCTTGCAACTCTGCCATACCTTTGAGGGTAGTCGTCAGTTGTGATTTAATGTGCGGATTCTCCGTCGGTTTCCCTCTTACAACTTTTGAAATTCCAGCTGGGCAAGCCTGTGGGTTTTTGAGTATCGGGTTATTTCGTCCGATTGTTCCGTTAATTGCACGTAGTAAGTTAGGACTGTGTCTAATTTATCATCAGTTAGTTTCTGTGTGGCTATTAACGTTCTATTCATGCAATTCATGGTTTTCCCCTTGGATTCCTTGCAGAGTTTTGTAGATCGGAAGAAGGAGTTCCTCGAATAACTCTTTTAGCATTTGTGATTCGTTTTGAGTTTAGAGTAACCGGATCTGTTTTGTTTTCGTGATCATTCCGAGCCCCACTATAGCCTATTTCTTTCATGTAGTCAAGAGTATCATTTCCATCTTCATATGTTTTCTTGTGCTCGCAATCGTCAGGGCATGCGTCACAACCTGAGATATCAATTAATGAGCCACTTAACTTCCCGTTCAGCTCTGTTACAGTGAGGCTGTCGGAAACATGTGGGGAAAGTTCTTCAGTTTCTGAGTGGCCGCTGTGTATGACGCGAGATTCCGCTGCATTTATTTCTTCCCGTTGTCCTGCGCTATTGTTCTCATTGTGGGACCTGCATTTTGAGGAACTTCTTTCGTCTGTTTTGATTTAAGCGCACGATGTCAACTTGGGAACAGCAGCTTCCCAATGACGCTGCCAAATTGCGAGCATTATAAATAAACACATTGCGTGTTTATTTACAATGTTACTTATTGCTTCATACTTGCTCCATCATATCAGATGGTTTATTTTCCATATTTGTAACGATTGAAACAGCAGAACTTTTAATTAAGTTAATTTAATTAACTTAATTCTCGAGCGTTGGTCAGATATTTCACTTACGTCTCGATGGAAGGTGCCGTGGTGGAGAGAGAGAGAGAGAGAGAGAGAGAGAGATATACGTTCCACACCCAGTTACGGTTAAATAACAGCACAAAAATATCACAAATAGAAACAGAGCCCACAAGCGCTATCTCTTCAAGGGTAACCAGTTTTCACTTGTGAACTGCGAAAAGGGGTCGTAAATACAACCCCTTTTTTTACAGTATTTATTTTTGTTTTGATATAGGTTTGGTTAGATTTACAGGGAGCAGAATAGCAGCTTACCTTTCGTACAACTCTATTAATGGCATTAATTAATTTTCCCGAATTTATTTTGTGGTTCAAGTGTTTTCTAAGTTCATTTCGGTAGTTTTAGCGGTATAACTACATTTTCATTCCTCACAATAAGGGTTGGGAGAAATATTCAGGTGCTTAGAATTGCAATAGGATGAGATTGCATTTAAGAAGAGGAAATAGATATTCATAGCGAGACTGGATTACGGTTAGTTAAATGTTTTGCATGATGCGACATACTTTGTGGAGCTGACATGTACAGTAAGGAGAAGGATATATTAGAATTGATGCTTTTAAGATGTGGGGAAGGCTTGAAAGGGTGAAGTGAAGTGAACAGATAGGGTTAGAAATGGGGAAGTATTGAGGAGAGTTGGGGAAAAAACCGAAGTATGATAAACGCTGTAAGGAAAAGAGAGAAAAATTGGATTAGATATACCAGTGAGCGTTCGTGAAGAGATATAAAAAAAAAAAAAAAAAAAAATATATATATATATATATGTATGTATTAGGGTTCCCGGATAAAAACTTCATCCAACCATGTGTACACATGTCCATAAATTGCTTGCTTTCTCTCGTCGGTTTGCCTATTTTGTGTGGACTAAAAACTTAGTTTCCGGTAGATAGTGGATTAAAGACCTGGCTACCCTTGATAAGACTGAGACCTTTCTACCCTTGATAAGATTGACCATGCTGTTATATGCAGAGACCGACTCAGGTGATGATAGCAGGAAAAAGAGCCTTGCGTCATCAATGGGATTCGAACTCGTGCCTTCCCCCCCCCACCGTGCTTGAAGAATGGTGATTATAACCACAGTGCTACACGATAATTATTTAAGAGATAAATGAAGGATAAAATGATGGCAAAGCGACAGAGAGGGAGAAGAATTTAATATTCGATGAGGTAATAGAGGCGATTCGTATCGTGAACTGAAGGAGAGAGCTAAGGACAGGTATAGATGGAGATGTACATGTATTTGAATTCTGGCTGTCATGGACTTGACATGTGGCAGAGAACATATAATCCTGATGAACCTGCTGGAGAAACAGTTTTGTTGAGTGCCTGCTAGGTTTTAAGAGAGGGCTGTTGTAGACTAAGAAAATTCTTAAAGAGAAAGGGTTATTAGCTGATGGAATAAATTACTGCCTAAGCTTGTAAAACTAAAAGGCTTATGTAAATTTAAAGAAAGGTTAGACAAATACCTGAATGAAATTAGGTTGTTTTTTTTTTTAACACTAGCTCACTCACACTCCTTAAAAGGACACAAGTATTTTCATGGCGCCTGTTAGATTAGGCTTTGTTTTTACTTTAAAAAATAATATTATAATTTGGAAATGATTATCTGTGCTACGTAGTGATTACACCATGCTGCATGGTTTTCGATGTTTGTAAACTAATACATGTTTTTAACCCAGTTTTTACGCTAATTTTTTCTATCACGTACCGTTTTTTCACAAATCACTTAAGTTGATGTCATGAATGTATTAAGATAAAACTATTATATTTAGGCCACCGAATAATTTAAATTCATCTCCCGTGCTGTGTCTTATGTCTGTTAATTGCGTGTGTTCTATGGTCAATTTGTCTGTTTGCTGGACGAAAAACCCCAGTTTCTGGGGGAATGCATTAAAATAGGAGAAAATGCTAGAAATTTGTAAAATAAATCTTTACATGTTGGCAGCACTCCCTTCAGTCATTTGTTTCTTGACCTTGAGAGCGCCATTCAGCGGTTTTTTTGTCAGTGTAAACTCAGTTTATTTTTGAGGTTATCGTATCAATCGTAAAATGTCTCCTCCCAAATGCTTGAACAATCCCAACTTATTTTGTGATATTTATGGAAGTTATGTCGTCCTAAAGCAAAGGCAAGATATTACACAATTTGTAAAAAAATATTCGTATTGTGCTTATTTTGGAGTGAAACTCGGTGACCAAGATGAACAATGAGCTCCATATAATAAAGTTTGCAGAACCTGTGTTGAAGCATTTAGATTATGAAAATATGGTAAAAAGATGGCTAAGCTATTTGCAATCCCATTATTTGGCGGGAGCCTACACACCACTGTGATGACTGTTAGTTTTTCTTAGTTAATATAGAGGGATAGAATTGCAAAGAGTAAGAAGGGCATTGTGTATCCTACTATTCGTAGATAGCTTACCATCCTTTTTGTAGATCCTTCAGAACAGTATTTGCTGGTGCCATCAGTTTGGGCCATGGCGTGAGATCTGATAGCATTATTGAGATTTCAGTTTCTGCTTTTCTTCGGAATGCAAGGTTTCTTGCGGACTTATTAACCCTAAGGGATTAATAGAGACCACCTCCTCGTGGTAAAGAGAGGTACCAGGAAGTAAAGTTCAAAGTGATTGCTGCATCCATATTCATTCCATAATGAAGGATTACTTTTTTTTTTTTTTGGCTGATGCTGCATAAGCTTATACATTTGCTTTCTTGCATCACATGCCACTACTACTACTACTTCAACGACAGGAAAGTCACTGTTAAGCCTGCTTCTGGATCAGTTAACAGAATTGTTCATTGGGGATGTCCACAAGGACCTGTATTTGGGTTGATGATGTAGAATCTAGTCATAAATGACTGGCTGAAACACAATTACATCAGTGTAAATATGGTAGTATACACTGACAACTTAGTTATGTTAGTGAAGGGTGGCACTCGGTCGCAACTGGAAGAACGTTCTGATTTTGTTTTATCAAAGTTGCAGAATTGGTGTGATTTGCAGAAACTTCAAATTTCAAAACCAAAGAGTAAAACCTTTTTACTCAAGGGCCGTTTATTAGTGACAAGGAATGCAAGGATCGTGCTAGAGGAGCCAGCCTTCAATCAGTTAAAACTCTAAAATAGATGGGAGTGATGACTGACAGGCAGATATGCTTCATAACCCACACCACTTACAAAATTCGAAAGTTTGTGGGTATGTCTGCTTGAATTACAAGAAAAGAATGGAATGTCAGGGTTAAAGCATAGGCCTTATTTTATGATTGCATTTTCCTACCAGTTGTGATATATGCATCACATATTTGATTGCGCTCCGCTTTGCAGAAATTCACCGTGCGAAAGATCTTTTCAGTTCAGCGATCTATTGTATATAAAATGTGTATGGCCTGTCGAACTGTGCCTACTAATGCACTGCAAGTTTTGACAGGTCGCCTACCACTAGATTTGCATTTGGTGTTTCTATCAATGAGTTATCATCTAAGAAATAGGCTGCCATATAACTGTTTGTCACTTGAAATAGATTGTGATGCGAGTTACAAAGAGGAAAGGAATTGTCTATGGATAGAATTGGTGAAACGTAGCAAGAACGTTTGAGCAATTGTCTGAAAGGAGCGGTAACGAAAAAAAATTTTCCAATGGAAAATGCTAGTGGTAAACAGTGGACAACTTGGTCTAATCCCAATCTCCATACAACTTATCTTTTGACTGTATACGATTCCCTTTTTTTTGCAAACTTAAGAGAATTTGGAATCGCTAAGCATACTCTGTGTACTTGAGGATTCCCACAGAATTAGAACTATATTTTCTATGAATGTGTTGAGTATTGTGATTTGAGGTGACAATGAATCGAAGGAGCTCCTAAGTTCTATTCCCTTATTCCTGGATGTGAAAAACTGTTAGTACTAAAGATTTTTACGCACTTCGAAATTTTGCAGTCCAACTATTCAGAAGAAGAAGGGTTTTGTTGCAGTTGGAGGAGCACGAGCCAGATACTGAATGACAGTTAAAAGGGCTTGAAAAGGGCAAGACGTGCTACATTTGAACAGACTATTATTATGGTAGACCGTGGATGCAGGATGAGTGGTAGTAGCTTTCTGATTATAGGTAGGGGTCTACCCTGTGAAAAATATGGCTTCTAAAGGATCTCATGATACATCCTCCAGATGCCTCTTCCATTAACAAGTGATTTAGAGCAGTTGTTGAGGAGACTGCCTACGCTTTTCAGGCAAGCTTGTATCAGAGAAATTGGGGCTCCAGTGGAGGGTTAGTTAGACCACCACAATGAGCTGGTTGGATTGCATTGAGGTTACTTTCTCGAAGGATGACCTGCGATGCTGTGGCGTTATTATGATCCCGGGGACTGTATGTGGAGACTGATTGGGGTATTCCCTTTTACTGTTAACTGCTGCACTGTTGGGACAGTTCAGATTTGAGGAAAAATTGATGTCTTCATTGTGACAACAATTTCTGGTTTAGACATCTTCTTCCTGGACTGGACTTCTACTCATTTTGAATCTTCATAGTGTAGACCTGCAAGTGTCAATTGGATCCCAGGAGATCATCACAGCCTTATGTTGGAACTTTTTAGTGTCCGATACCTTCATAGTATTGCATTGTGATATGGACATTGCATTGAGAATGAATTGATCCTCTACGAGAGAATCTGCAATAATTGTACATAAATTATCGAAGATTCCCTTGTAGAAGGTCAATTCGTCAAGAGGTCAAAACAGACCTCGAAAACTCAACCAAATGAATAATAAAATGCAACTTTAGTGACAGTATAGTGGCAGTTTAGTGACAATGAATCGAAGGAGCTCCTAATTTCTACTCCCTAATTTCTACTTCATGTGTCACTTGTTTGGTTTATTTTCCAGTCTCATTTTGCTACTCAGGAATTATAAAAGAACTCTTCGACTGAAGCTATAGTTATCGTCAGCTGGAAGGAATAGGCTTCCCTTCAGTTATTCCATGTTACAACACATCTAGTGTCATAAGAGCTGGCACACGATGGCCATGTTAGGGGATATTCCGAGCTAATCTATGAGAAGTCTCTGGAAAAGAATGCAAAGAAAAACAGCAAAGACTTCTTTACTTATATTACCAATGGAAGAAAGGGTTGGATCGCTTTGGTCCGCTAGGTATGATTGGTTTAACTGTTGATGATCCTGATCAGCTTGAGAAACTGAATACATATTTTGCATCTACGTTTACACATGGGAAAGGTTTTAAGGATGGAGATGCCAGAATTGTAACAAATTCTAACAGGGAACTAAATGATTATGTAATCAAGGAGAGGAAGCTGGTAGAGAAATTGTTGAAGCTCAATGTAAAAAAGGACACCTGGGGGTGTATGAGATCTATCCAATTATACACTGCTCGATAAAATTAACACATGTGAGAAGCCACATCGCCAGTACTCAGGATGGCAGATCGTTGTTTAGCTGATTCTTTGAGATGGCGGGCAGTCGCAAGCAGAGGTGGCACTTTGGCTTCATCTGTCACGCAGTGTCGTCTCGGCAAAGATTAACTAACGTTTTGGGGCCGCCTTACATAAGACACACACTTTTGTGGAAGCAGTTTGCGCCACACCTGTCTGGGTTCGAATCCCGTCGATGACGGGAGGAACTTTTATGGGCTTTTTTCACTCCGTGGCTGAGTTAGTCAATTTCAGGGGTATATAATAAGGTTTCCTCCAGTAAAAACTGCGGTTTTACGTCCAGCAAAAGTAGGCAAATTGACCAGAGAACACATGTAATTTACAGACACTATACACACGGGTAGTTGAAAGTAACTTTCCATGTGACCCTAATATAATAGTTTAGTTTAGTTTTTATGGAAGCAATTTCATGCAGAACCATTGCAATGCGGAAGCAGAACCATTACAAGAAGAGTTGGTGAAGGTCACCTGAGGGCTGCATCAACAAGAACAGACCGCTATCTAACTCTAACAGCAAGACAGAACCCTACGATGTCCTGTCACTTGAGGGGGAGATCCCTTCTTCGTCTCCCCCACCCGCCATCCAAACTTCCCTCTGGTGTGGCATTGGCATGCCATACTGCCTAGCAGGGGTCATCTCCTCTATCGACCCCTTACTTCTACTTCTACCCCCCAGTCTTCAGCCTCCCCTCCCTCCCACTATTATGTTTCATCTAACGTATAGCCCACACGTCTAAATTTAATAACAACAAAATTCTTCCCGACCTATTAGGCCTTTTAACACATCTCTCTGGCGTTCAACCCCAACCAGCGATTTGCTAACAGCAATCTTATTAAGAATTAACGTCAAACGCGTATATATATATTTTTTTTCTTTTTTCTTTTTTTTTTTTTCCTTTTTTTTAGGTCCTAGCCACTGAAATCCCAGCAAACTAGGTGGCAGGACCTGTCGGATCAACTTGTATGATTCTGGACACCCGGCTAGCCTCCACGTAGCGAGGTATGGGCAACGTCGGGCCTCACTAGGGGCCTGGCGGCCAATAAGCCGGACAAACAATGGGCACAACACATCACACTGCACAGATATGGCCCACACCCTTTCAAGTCTCTGGCTTGACAGTGTACTGTCCTCGATACAGTGAACACACGCGGAGATGGGAATGGCGCCTCCATAGCCAGGTGGGCAGGAGCAGCAGTGCATAGCACACTCTTCTTGATTAGACCGGGGTTCGAACCCGTGCCCACCAAATACGGAGGATGCGGAAAGGTCAGAGAATGACCACCGTATATCCCCGGAGCAATATGGTCTTAGTTGCTAATGCTCCTAAAAACCAGATAACAAACAAACAATAACAACAACATAACAGCGGAGATGGGAGAAAATCCCAGGTGCCGTCTGACACGAACATACCTTATACCTTGAGATTGCTGCGGCCACGGGTGAAAACATTTCCAACGGGACTGTGTTAAGAAGACGCAATTCAAGTGGACTCTACGGAAGGAAGCCAGTGGATTGTACCCCATTAACCCCAGACCACCTCAGAGCTCGTTGAAACTGGTGCAACGAACATGTGACTTGTAGCCCTGACAATTGGAGTACAGTTCTGTTTTTTGATAAGTTCCATTTTTAGCCTGTCAGATTCTGGACGTTTTTCAATTGAAGACAACGAGGAATGCAGTATCATCCCTCCAACATCAGAGAAAGGAACACTTACGGCGAAGGCGGTAACGTCCCTCGTGTGAAAGCGGTACCGTAACTCGTGTGATAAATAGCGATACCGTAACTGCGCAGAGATACCGAGAACAGATCCTGGAACCCTATGTGCGACTTTTTAGGGACGCTGTTAGCCTAGATTTTCTTTTCATGCATGACAACACCACTGCTCATAGAACTCACGTGGTGGAGGAATGTCTTGGAACTGAAGAAATCTAACGACTGCCGTGGACATCACGATCGCACTTAAATCCTATTGAACGTGTGTGGGACACCCCCTGGCGTCTCATTGCGCGCCGACAGCCAACTCCTTGGTCACTTGGTGAGTCTGCGCTGGTGAAAGAATGGGGTTTGCTGCCACAGAATCTTATAGACACCCTTATATCGAGCATGATTCACCGCTATCAGGACTTTTAGCCGTTGAAGGGGATCTTATGCCGAGCCGATGTCATATGATCATATTTTAGAGCATCTTGTATCAATTTCTGTAATGTGACCTTTTTGGTAATTCTTATACAACTCGTATAAACAGGGCCGCTGCGACCCTACGTGCCGCCAGTAAGCGAAATCAAATTTGCTGCCCCAAAATATTTCGATTAAAAATAAAATAAGGCGTAATTAATTATTATTAATTTATCGAAAAAGAAAAGAAGTACAACAAATCTCACATATAGAATATGATGAAACAACAAACAAAAATAACAAAATCATTCTGAAATTCTGGAAATAAACTTAAAATTCTAGATCGCAGTAATCGTACTCTATCGCAATAATAAAATAAAAGGAAAATTATAATGTTAAAAAAAATAATACAAATTTATGCTTCCTTGCTTTAAGAGATGGGAATTTATTAATTTTTTCATTTATTTTTATTTGTTCCAAAAGATCATTTTCTATTGAAATTATTGCCAAATTAGAGAGTCGTTGTTGAGACACTATCAATCGTAAATAATTTTTGAATAATTTTGAAAAATCCTTTCACCTGAAGCAACTGAAACTGATAAAGTCAGAAAGGGTATTAATATTAGTAGTGGCATATGAGGCCAGAAAGTAAGCTTATACAGCATCAACCAAAAAAAAAAAAAAAAAGGGGGGGGACCCATTTCCCATTCACCTCTCCATCTGCTCCAAAAGTTTGTCCAGTTCTTCCTTGAATTTATTTAAGCTATCAACTTCCACAACAAAAGATGGAAGTTTGTTCCAGCAATCACCCACCCGCTGGCTAAACGCAAATTTCCCAATTATTCTATTCTACAACTGTCTTTCCTCAATTTGAATCTATGCACGCTCAGGTTCGTAATCTGATCAAGAGGAAGAATCCCATCAGAATTGAGCCTGTTCAACCCATTCAGGGCCTTATACACCTCAATCTGATCACCTCGCAGGTGTCTAGTCTCCTGACGCTGCAATTTGCAGAACTTAAGCCTTTCTTGGTAAGACCACCCCTTTGTTCCCCTCATTTGCATAAATTCTTAATGAAACTGCTACATTTGGAAAAGTATCTTTGAACTTGTTTTTAAAAATATATTGTAACACTTCAGATGGAGTAATATTGTCTTAAATTTAAATTTGAAGTACTCTTAAGTCCTTCAGTAATGCTAAACCATTAATATCACTCATTACGATCAATGTCGGTTAATTTAATATGTAAACCTTTGCAAAGATTTAAGAAATCGTTATATGACCATTTTTTCAATTCAGAAATATAAAATATTTTAAATATTTCTACATGTTCTTTCATATTTGTGAACCTTTCAGTTAAAGAGAAAATTGTTGTGGCCATAATTTGAAAGAAAAAAACTTTCATAATCGAAATGACGTCTTTTCAATCTTTTCCTTACAGTGCTTCTGGAAACTAAGCGGCAATGCCAATGATAGTAACCATATTATCAACAAAATCGAGAATATTTTGGAATGTTCCTCTGTTCTATTTTCTTGAAAATATTCCGTGATTTCCCTTGGCGGGGGTATAAGGCAAGGATGTTCCATGTCCCCCCATACTATATGCAGAAGCAATGGTGAAAGAATTCAAAGAGAGCTGAAAGGAGGCGTAAAAATAGGAGGGGAGAAGATAGAGACAATAAGATTTGCAGATGACTAGTTACTGATTGCTAATAATGAAGAATTACAGAGCTCCTTGCTCTGTAAGTAATAAAGGAGTAAAATATGAAGATTAACAGCAATAAAACCAAGGTAATGTTAATTTAAAAGAGCCCAGGAAGAACCAATGTAACATTAGATGGAATAATATAGGAACAGGTTAACAGATACAGGTACTTGGGAAGCATAATGACAGAAAATGGAAAAAGCTTGGAAGAAATAAAAACAAGAATTGCAATGGGCAAAGAGGCATTTAGTAATAGAAAAGAACTATTGAAAAGAAATTTCAAGAAGGAATTAAGAAAGCAAATGGTGAAAACGTTAATATGGGCTGTTGTACTATATGGCTCCGAAACATGGACAATGGGAAAGAGGAGATTAGATGCCTGGAAGCTTTCGAGATGTGGGTGTAGAGGAGAATGGAAAGGGTGAAATGGGTGGACAGAGTGAGTAATGAGATTTTGAGGAAAGTAGAAGAGAGAACGTTAGTAAAGAATTAAGGAGACAAAATAACTTTACAGGACATGTATTGAGAAGAGAAAGCATGTATAGAAAGAGACTGAGGGGTAAATGTATGGGAAGAGAAATGTTGGGAGGAGGAGAATTGGATGATAAGAGGAAATTATGCAGGAATTAAAAGTATAGCACAAGATAGAGAAGCATGGCCCCAATGGAGCCCTGAACCTGCCTGAGGGCAGAGAACTTGAAGAAAAAGAAATTGTTATGACTGCAAAATATAAATATGAAACACAGATCCAGATGCAATTTCATGTATTGTATTTATCTCAAATGTTGAATACTGCTAAATGATGGAAGTCGCGTTGATCATCTGAGTGTATAAAACCAATCAGATGATCATCACGACTTCTGAGTATAGGTGTAAGGTGTATTTAGTGTCAGACGGCACCAGGGGTTTCCCATCTCCGTGTTGCTTTCATTATGGGTGTACCAGTTTGCTGGAAATGCCAGAGGTTTAAAAGTGTATGGATATTGTATATGTGTAGTGTCATGTACCGTAGTTCATCTGGTCGTTTAGCCACTGGACTCCTGCTGAGGCCCAACGTTGTCCCACCTTCGCCCCGTGGAGGCAGACCAGGAACCCAGTAGTTTTAGTTTTACTCTGGCAGGTCCTGCCACCTAATTTCCTGAGATTTCAGAGGCTAGGACCTTAAAAAAAAAAAAAAAAAAAAAACGCGCGCGCTCTTTTATATGCACGTACGTACAGACAGATCCATATATATGCGATACATATATCCATCATCGTCGGTTTGATGATCGTTAGGTGAGGGAGATAATGCTTGCATAATAAAGGCCGAAAGAATGGGCGAACAGGAATTTTGACATAATTAAGTATTTATGTGTGGGACATTCGCTAGCATAAAGATAGAGTGGGTGGGAGACTGAAGGCTGGGGGGTTAAGGCAGAAATATGGGGATGATAGAGTAGGCAACCCCAGAAGTCAGTGAGGCAGGCCCATGCCTCACCAGGAGAAAGTAGAGTGTAGAGTGTGTTTAGTGTCAAACGGCACCAGGGGTTTCCCCCACGTGCTATACATTGTGGGTGTGAAACAGAACACTGTCAATGCCAGAGGTTTAAAAGTGTATGGATTTTGTACATGTGTAGTGTCGTGTACGTTGTTCCTCTGGTCATTTAGCCGCTGGGCCCCTAATGGGACCCAACGTTGTCCACACTCTGCCTCGTGGAGGCAGACCAGGTACACCAGTATTATAGTTGTTTACTCTGGCAGATCCTGCCACCTAATTTCCTGAGATTTCAGTGGCAAGGACCTTAAAAAAAAAAAAAAAAAAAACACGTTATAGTTATGGGTCAGCCAAAATGAATACTATTTATGCAAATAAATGTTAAGTTTTTGGGTGTAGGGCTCATGCAATTTAACAATGGTTCAGACACTAGTAATTATAATTAAAAGAGAGAGAGGGGTGGGGAGACTGAAGGCTGGGGGGAAAGACAGAAATAAGGGGTCCATAGAGAAGATGACCCCCAAATCAGTGGAGCAGGCCCATGCCCCACCAGAGGGAAGAGAGGGGCGGCGAGGGGAGGAGGAGACTAGAAGTCACCTCCCCCTCCCGCCCGGGGAGTGGAGGCAAAGGGCCACGCAAGGGAGCGTGGCTTAAAAAAAAAAAAAAAATCTATAGAGTCCCTAAGGAAGGTCTTGTATCAGTCCAAGAATGGTTAGTTTAGTCGTGGTGCCTGTTCTTGATCCCTGTAGATAGCATTAAGTGTCCTCCTTCGGGTGAACAGTCCCTGGGCGAATTTTGTCAACTCCTTATACTCCTCTTGCGAGTCCAACAGGTTTGATTCTCTATCGCGAGGGAAGTAAGTCAGCTTTGTCATCAGGAGGCAGCGAAGATCCTCATAATTTTCACAGTTGTACATTATGTGAGACCATGTCTCCACTTCCCCACAGACACAGCGGGGATCGTTTACTAATTTAAAGCTGTTTAGTTTGGCATTCAGGGCCCCATGACCTGTTAAAAGATATGTTGTGTACAGTCCAGGGTGAAACCATGATGGTGCTTTTGGGTATAATCTTCCGACATCAGGCAGAAATTTCCTCGTTATTTCCCCTTTTGTGGATTCTGACCACCTATCCTGCCAGACCTGCTGTAGGTGGGTGGCGAGTTTTGTTTTCTCTCTTTTTAGGTTTCCTGTACGGTCAATGGAGTGGCCCAGGAAGGTGCAGGGAAGCCCTTTTGCGAGATGCTGCACCATAGCACATTTCTAGGCGCAGGACTCTACAACCAACTCAAGCCAGAGATAGAAACCTGTAAAGGACTTACTCAAACTCGAAATAAAAAAATCTGTACTTGACTGTTTTACCAGCATCGACTTGCTAACCCTGGAACATCCAAAGTAGGATTACCTGCTAACTTTCCATATGGTTTGGTAGGCTCCAGTGGTTTTGACCACTCCACCGCAAAATATGTCACACTCAGCATTCTTGCTGAGTGGTTTTTCTGCCCTTCTGGAGTTAACCCCTCCCCCTTTTCTCCTGGTGGGGCGCATATGCTCCACTGTCAATTTATGGGATGCCCTTACCTACATCCCCTTACTCTTACTTTCACCCCCCATCTTCTTCTTCCTGTACTGTACTGTACACCCTGTACTGCCGCACTCTACCTTATTTTTATTTATTTATTTTATTATTTATTTACTTATTTTATTTTTTTATTTTATTTATTTATTTATTTTTATTTTTTTTTAAATTTTTTTAATATATATTTTTTATTTATTTATTATTTTATTTTATTTTTTTTATTTTATTTTATTTTATTATTATTTATTTATTTTTTAATTTATTTTATTATTATTTCTTTATTTTTTATTTATTTTATTTTTTTATTTTTATTATTATTTTTTTATTATTATTATTATTTTTTTTTTTTTTTTTTTTTTTTAATTGGTCTCCGTTCAGGAAGCTCAGGCGACTCTGACGGAGACCTGCCAGAGAATAATGGGCAGCCTGGCTACCTCCTAGTGGTGTGTGCGGGCAACGTGGGGTTCCACCAGGGGCCCTGCGGCCAAATGCCAGGACACACAACAGAACCCAACACAAAACTACACATTCAACACACTACACTTTTTCTGGCATTTACAGTGTTCTGTATTTCGTCACAGTGTACATATGGCGCAGATGTGGGAAACCACAGGTGGCGCCCGACCCTAACACTATGCACACTATGCACCATGGCACAACGCACCACCTCGAGGTCAAGGGGGAGTGCTCCCGCCAGAACCTGCAGAGCATGTGTACTCACAGTGCAGCAGGCCCGTGTAATAGAGAGGAGTATTGTCCGTTGGATGGAATCGAGTGTCCTTCTGTTAACTGCAGTAGTTGCTTTCTGGAACCAGATGGGTGACGCGTAAGTTATGGCTGGTATAAATGTTGTTTTGTAATACAGTCCCAAGGTGTGCCTCTTGAGTCCCCAATCCCTTTTAGCTATTCTTGAGACGAGGGCAGAATATCTCCTTATTTTCTCTCGGATATGTTTCAAGTGTGGGTTGAAAGATTGGTTCTTGTCCAGTATGATTCCTAGATATTTCATCTCACTGAGTAGTTTGATAGTTGTATTTTCTACTTTAATTTGCGGTGGTCTACAGAGATTTAATGTTCCTTTCAGTAGCATTGAGTAGGTTTTCCCCGGTGAGATCTTAAGAAAATGGACCTTCACCGAGTCTTGTAGAATTTGAATTGCTCGATTTGCCTGGGTTTCCAATTGAAGTCGATTGTCTGCGGCAACAGTCAGTATCAGGTCATCTGCAAATGCCTGTGAGTGGACTTCCCTCAAGTCGAAGGACAGAAACTCATCCAAAACCATACTCCAGAGGAGTGGTCCCAGTACCGATCCCTGGGGGCAGCCCCTGTAAACAAGCCTGGTCAGTTTCTTGTACGGAGTCACTACTTGTATTTTTCTCTTGGATAAATATAACTTCATTATTTTGTAAAGGTTGATGGGTGTTTTTGCCTTCCTCAGTCTGGCTAGGACGCTCGGCCACCAGATGGTGTCGAATGCCCCAGCAAAATCGACCGAAATAACCAAGAAATACTTCCTATCACAGGCAGCAGCCAAACTTAGGAGGCTGTTGAGAGCATCCACTGTTGAGGTTCCGGGTTTGAACCCAAACTGTGTGGGCATCACGAGATTTGCAGCTTCATAGTGGTGCAGGAGTCGCTTGTGAAGCATCTTTTCAAGGAGTTTACTAGCAACTGGGAGCAGGGAAATTGGCCGGTATGATTCAGGTTGTTCTGGTGGCTTCATTGGATTTTTTAGAATTAGGGGACGCCGGAGGGGGGGACCGTCCCACCACCAGTGCAGGGGGAGGAGGTGGAAAGGCACCAGGCAAGGGAACCCGATGCGATCGCCAAAAAGCGTCTGCAGGAAAACTATACCATGATCCTGTTGGTGGTGTCCAATCTGGTGTCATGTCCGAGTTGTTATCCTTGGGACCTGGGTCCCGTCCATGTTAGTCCTTTACCTTAGTGTGGTTTATTTCCTAAGCTCTCCAGTTCTCTTGTTCACATAGACCCAGCTGGTGGGGTGTCTAAGTTTGGTAGTCATCTCCATTTGTCTTTCATGGGACATGGGTCCTGTCCATGTTAGTCTATTTTGGTATAGTTTGTTTCCTGAGTTTTCTAATTCTTGGGAGTGGGTTATTTCTGATGTTCCAGTCCTAGCGAGCTGAAGAACAGATGTTCTTTGGTTATAATGGTAGTGGGTTGTGGGCTGCGACCATTTGGTTTCTCCTCCTCCTCGCGAACAGTGCCTGTGCATAATCCGAGAAGGCTGATACTCCTCCTTCGTGTCTAGGAGGTGATGTTCTTGTCCCTGTGGTAAGTAGTGGATTCTGGTGAGAAAAACACCACGTAGGTCTTCATAGAGCCTGCAGTCATACATGAGGTGCTGCCAGCTCTCCAACCCCTGCAAGTGCAAGTTGGATCAAGCTGGATCCCAAGTAGAGACAGTTTGGCATTAATCGCTCCGTGTCCAGTTAAGAGGTACGTTACTTGTAGACCTGGGGAGAACCAGTTGGGTGAGGTTGGGTAGTTTTGTTCAATATTGGGTAGAAATTTCTTTGTGATCTCTCCCTTTTGAGAGTTGCTCCACCTTTCCTGCCATGCCTGCTGCAGGTGAGTTTGTATCCTCTTCCTTTCCACATTTCTTTTGCTGGTTAGGTCAATAGTGAACCCCAGAAATGTCTGTGGGGTAACTTTGTCTAGGTAGTACAGTAGGTCGCGTTGTATGATTTCTAAGTCCAGCGGGAGAGTGCCTGCGAGCACTAGCAGGGCATGGATGCTCACCGTGCGGCAAGCGCGAGTGATGGTTAGGAGGATGGATCTGTGAATTTGGTCTGTGATACGTCTGTTTACTGCTGTTGTAGTTTTTTGAAACCATGCGCCGGATGCGTAGGTGACGATCGGAGTGAAGATAGTTTTGTAGAACAGTTTGAGGACTCGCTTTTTCAAGCCACATTCTTTACGAGTGACCCTGGCAACCATGGCTGCGTAGCGTCTTATTTTTTTACGGAGATATTTCAGATGGTCCTGAAATGACAGGTTTTGGTCCAATATCACGCCTAGGTATTTCAGTTGGTTGGAGAATTTGATTGTTTCCTGCCCAATTTTTATTTGCGGAGGCCGCCTAAGATCAAGGCGTCCCTTTAGTAGGATGGAGTTTGTTTTTGTGGGGGATATTTTGAGTTGATTTCGGTTTGTGCGTTCTTGGAGAATGGTCAGGGCCCGATTTGCGAGGACCTCTAACACGGCTCTTGAGTTTGCCTGTATCATCAGAATGAGATCGTCCGAAAATGCCTGAGATTGTACTTCATGGAGATCGATGTTAAGAAAGGTGTCCAAGATAATATTCCACAGTAGCGGGCCAAGGACCGAACCTTGAGGGCAGCCCCGATGGACATGCCTGGAGAGTGTGCCATAGGGGGCGGTAACTTTGATGGTTCTGTTGCTTAGGTAACTTTTGATGATGTTATAGAGGTTTTTCGGCATGTTTGCTTCACGCAGCCTCGCCAGGACGCTCGGCCACCAAAGTGAGTCGAACGCCCCAGCGAAGTCCACGGCTACCACTAGGAAGTACTTTGTATTACATCTGTTTACCTTGGTCAGGAGGTGAGTTAAGGCGTGCACGGCGGAGGTTCCCCGTCTGAAGCCGAATTGGCTTGCTGATGCCAGGCCTGCCTCATCATAGTAATGTTGGATCCGTGTGTAGAGTAGTCGTTCAAATAGCTTACTGATAACTGTCAAAAGTGCAATGGGCCGGTAGGAGTCCGGAAAGTGTGGTGGCTTTGTTGGATTCTTTAGGATGAGTTTAACGTTTGCCATCTTCCAGGAAGTCGGGAAGGTACCTTCTCTGAGACAGAGGTTATATAGGTTAATAGTAAGTTCGGAGCGTACTCTACCGTTTTTTTTTTTTGATAATTTCGGGTTCCAGAAGTTCCGGTCCAGGGCATCTGTTTCCTTTTATTAGGTCTGCTGCATTGCTGATCTCTTCCAAAGAGTGCTCTTTTGTTGCCGTTTGATGAGTCTCGTTGGCCTGGCAAACTCGGCTCTGTTCTGTTCTGTTCTGTTCTGTTGTCATTGTTTGTATCTCTGGATGAAAGGCAGCGTCAAGGATATTGTTGATGGTGTGTTCCCAAGTGATAGTCAAGTATCCTTCAGGTGTTTTAGTGGCTTCATCTAGTTCCCCTTTGGGGAGTTGTTGGTGACGAGCTTGTATACAAGTCCCCAAGGGTCCTTGTTTCCAGTGGTGCAGACAAGGCGCTCTCAGGATTGGTTTTTGCTTTCTCTAATTTGTGGTGTATAGGCGTTTCTCGCCTCTTTGTAGCTCTGTCGTAGGGTTTCAATTTCCGCCGTCGGCTAGGAGCGCCTGGTTCGCTGGAAGGCCTTTCTTCTTTCCTGTGCCTCCTTCCTGAGTTGCTGGAGGTTTTGATTCCACCAGGGCACTTCCCTTGGTGTTGCATTTTTCTTCCTGATGGCTGTGTCGCTGGCTTGTTTTATGATTTCAGTCGTTTTAATTTGGAGGATTCTTGGGTTCTCGATACGTTGGAATTCTCTCTGGGTATCATCATATTACAACAGAGTTAGTTGTGTGCCACCTGGGCAAAGTGCCCATATGCACAAATTATTACTTTAAAAAATTTTGAAAAAATTTCTTCTCAAAATAAGTATTATTTGAACGACAACAAATTTGTTAGTAAGTTATAGAACATTTAAAATCTTAAAAACTTTTAACTCTTTTGTTCTATGATTTGTAGTTGTTTGGTCATTGGCCTGTCACCATAGGGAGATAAATCAATATCCCCTATGGCTCCAGTTTCCGCCCCTTCCTCGGGGAGGAAGACCTCCACATAAGTGTTAAAGACTAGAAAGTCTTCTATTAAACACTTTTTCAATAAAATCATTAAAAACCTTAAAATTTTCTCTAGTTAAAAATAGAGTATACAAGGTATTCTGATTGATACCAAGAGCCACATCAAGCATCAATCTAAAATCCGAATAAATAGGACAATATAACATGACATGGAGGCCCGTCTCCATTTGCCCACAAACACATAAACCTGTCTCAGATAGCCCGAGCTCACTCAGCCTGGCCCGTAGTCCGTGACCAGTTAAAACGAAGCATGCCTGTAGACCGAACTGCAGCCAAGGTCTTGTTCTAAAATTTACTGGTTGAACGGAGGGGAGAAAATGATACGTCTCTCTGCCTTTATTTGAGTTAAACCATCTGTTCTGCCAATTTTTTTCAATATCATCATCAATCCTCCTCCGCTCGACCGCTAACAGTCGCCCATCAGACACCACCTCGCCAACCGCACAGGACCGGATGCCGAGGATCTCTTTGGCAATGCCTCGCTTCAAACAATAATATAAGCCAGAACGGACCACTAAAAGGTCCGCCGGCACTTTTCCAGCAATGACTTGTGCAGCGTCAGTCGAAACTGTTCTGCAGATCCGAGTTATCCCCAGAAGAGCAAATCGTTGAGCTGACAGCAATTGTCTCATCACTGCAGAGTTAGTTGCTCTACTGCACCAAGCCCCAGCTCCGTAGGTTATAATGGGTACGAAGACACTCTCGTATAACATGTTAAGGGCTCGGCCCTTTATTCCCCATTTTATTCTTACAACCCTGCGGAGCTTTGCGTACAGGAGCTTAACCTTCTGCTTCAGAAATCTTGCGTGCTCCGTAAAAAACAATCGCTCCTCCAGGAACAACCCCAGATGCTTCAAAGTCTTAACGTACTTTAAGGAGACATCACCACTCCTCACTAATGGTGGCCTTGTGAGACTCAGTTTACCTTTTAACAGCATAATTACAGTTTTCTTTGAGGACACTTCTAACTTATGCTTTTGACTCCAAATCAATAATTTTTTTTAAATTTTGCTTGATTTTTCTTCAAGGTCCTTTCTTGAATTTCCATTAATTAGGAAAACAAGATCATCAGCATAAGCCACTACTTGTGCGTCCTCCATGTCTGAGTTTAAAAATTCATCTAAAACCATGTTCCAGATGTAAGGGCCCAGGATAGAACCCTGTAGACAGCCGCGTTCAACTTTATAGCATTCTTGTTCAAAGCTCGTTCTAACTTGTACACAGCGATCCGAAAAATAACTCTGAAAAGCCTTAAACAGATTCATGGAACAGAGTGCAGCTCTAACTCTGCGGAGGACACTGCCCCACCACAGAGTGTCGAACGCACCTCTGAAATCCACAAACAAACCCAAAACATATCGAGCCTGTGCTTCTTCTACATGGGTCATCATTGTTCTAATAGCATCCTCAGTTGAGGATCCTTTCTTAAATCCAAACTGCTTATCAGAACTCAGTCCCTGAGCCTCGTAATTACTTCTCAATCGAAAAGAGAGAAGTCTTTCATAAATTTTTCCCAAGATCGGGAGCAAAGCAATAGGTCGATATGAAGTAGGTTCGTTCAGGGACTTTTCTGGACTTTTCAGTATAACCTTAAGAATCACTGTTCTCCAAGACTTGGGAAATGTTCCTTCTGCCAGACAAGCATTATACATGTCCAGCAGAATATCTTTGTGCTTGGAGTAGAACTGCTTTATGACCACAGCCTCCAAGAAATCCAAACCGGGCGCCTTACCATCCTTCGTCTGATCCAAAGCTAAATTTAACTCTTCATGAGTGAAAGGACTCTCAGTATCATCAGACTTGTATAGCCAATTCTCTTTTAAAATACCTTCTTGATAAGAATTTAAAACACCTTCTCTTGGGAAAAGGCTTCTTAAAATTTCCTTGACAGTTTGAATCCATGTCAGGGTTTCTCCCTGGCTCTCCTCACCAACACTATAAGAGACATCTGCAAGATATATTTTTTCCGTGATAACTTTGTAGATAGGATTCCAGGGGTCTTGGTTCCCCTGTGTTCTTACATAATCCTGCCAGGCTTGATTCTTGTAAGTCCTGATCTTTTGAACATATATCCTTCTTTGTTGTAAATAGCTGTCTTTCAGTTCTTGACTTGTTGCACTATTTCTTCTTTCTCGCTGGAAACGTTTCCTAGCGTTTCTCACCAATCTTTTAGAGCTGTCCAAGTCGTTATTCCACCATGGAACCTTTCTCACACTTTTCTTTTTCCTTTTAATAGCTTGTTGTGATGCCATTTTTAGAACATTAGTTATAATATTCACCTTCCTTTCGGCGTTCACTTCATCCCAGCTACTGATGTTACACAATTCAGTATCCACAATGTTATGGAAAAAATCCCACCTGGCTGTTTTAACTGCATATCGATTGGTTTCCCTCCTGATGGCTGTGTCGCTGGCTTGTTTTATGATTTCAGTCGTTTTAATTTGGAGGATTCTTGGGTTCTCGATACGTTGGAATTCTCTCTTGGTATGTGGGACAGGCGGTTGGTTAGGTTTCAAGAGTAACACTGTGTTGCAGAATGGTAATCCCTTTGGTTCTTAATTCGTGCTTAGCAGCCGCACTAATTGACTCAATTGCCTGAAGGCCAGAGGTTATACGTTCCCAGTAAAGTCTCTCGTAATCTGTTCGTTATATGGAAATTTTCTTCATTCTGCTGAAACTATTATAAATGTAATTTACCCAGGGGAATTTTTAAAAAATCGCTAAATAGAAAATTTCTCTATTAAGAAGTTCGTTAAACAGAGGTCTGACTTCTATATGTCAAAAAAAATTTTGGCGGCCTCCTGAACTGCCGCCCGTAAGCGACGCTTACCTCGCCTACCTACTTGCGGCGGCCCTGCGTATAAATATCCCTTATACCTGTCCGACAATAGCCCAGATCTACCCTAAAGCTCCAGCATGGTACAGCCCAGGGTTATATACCACTTTCATGATTACAGGCCATGGATCCATAAATCACAAACTTGCCTCTATGAACATCGTGGATGACCCTCGCTGTCTGTGAAAACTAAAACTGGGATCACCTATTCTATGTTTGCCCGCTCTACGAGGACCTGCGAACGTTGCTCATATCAAAAATGGAGTATGTAATTGTCCTATGGTCAGATGTTGCAATCACTTTGGACTGTCCAGTCTGTGCTATAATTCTCTATATTTTTTTGTTACCATAGTGGCGTCTATGGTTGCTTCCCAAAGCGTGTTGCAGAATGTTGGGAGACAGAAGGGTTGGTTAATAACAGTGAATATCGAGTTTGTTAGAAAGTCTTCCAACTTCTGTCCATTAGCCATTCCTCTGTGGTCGGGGGTGCGGCTATGCCACAGTGGTGGTCTGCCCCAATAATTATCTTGTGTCCGGCTAAGATTGATTGTACGTTCTCTAAGTACGCTGTGGCAAAGTCAATTTCTATGCCAGGTCTACAGTAGAGAGCTATGACGTAAATGGTTCCTTGCCTCGAGGCCTTGCCTTTCCTTTCCTCGTGCCTTGCCTCGAGAAAATGAACATTTTCTGATCAATGAGAAAGACCAGTACCATGCTTTCTCTGCCTTCGCCCATGTGTACCAGTGATCTTCTTCTTCACCAGAAGAAGATCACTGGTACAACGTCCTGGAACTGATGCACATTGATCAACACCCTTTTCTCATATACTGAACATCTTCACCTAGATTGTGACAACTTCTACTACTGGACTTGACACTCAGGTCGCTTGAATTGTTTCATCCGTGATTGTCTTCCCACCCTCTCGAGGGTCCTCTTCTTCCACTTCCGCTTAGGTGAGAGAATTCCCACCCAACCTGTGGAGGATGCCTTCCCTTACATCCTCCGTCGCTCTGTCTATACCTCCTTTCCTTTACCCTCTACAGTACATCCTGCACTCCCTGTACCCTCTTATTTTATTTTATTTATTTATTTATTTTTTTTTTTTACTTGGTCTCTTTCCAGGAAGCTCAGGTGACCTGGAGGAGACTAGCCAGAGAATCATGGGCAGCCTGGCTACCTCCTAGTGGTGTGTGTGGGCAACGTGGGGTCCCATCAGGGGCCCTGCGGCCAAAAGCCAGGACACCCAACAGAACCCAGCATAATACTTCATTTACAACACAAAAAATTTTTCTGGCTTTCACAGTGATACTGTTTGTCTCCACAGCGTATATATGGCGCAGATGTGGGAAACCACCGGAGGCGCCTTTCCCCCAACACTATGCACACTATGTCCGAAGTTTCTCGCTCTCTCCTCATTTCATCATTATTCTATGGTACACCACCGTACCCAATTTTATCCCGTTTCATCGCAACCTGTACGAGTTACACGACGTTTTTTACGTTTCTGTTAATTTTTGTCAAGTAGTGTATTAAAGGGAATCGCAAAAGAGGTAAACAAACCTTAGTCATAATTATGACGCATCCGTTGATTGCGGGAAGGTCCCTATAGACCGGATATGTGTGAATGTGTCCCCAATTCACAAAGGGGAATCAAAGCGTGACATTAGTAATTACAAACCTGTTAGCTTAACTTCTGTTACATTGTAATGAAGTCACTGGTTAAAGAAGTAATGCAGGATCATCTAGACAGGAATGCAGTCATACTGTATTAAGGGACGATCTTCTCTAGCCAATCTGATCAGATATTATGATGTAACAATAAAAGATCTTGTCTGGCACTGCAACAAGATCTAGAAAAATTAGGCACATGGATTGAAAAGTGGCAGTTGAAGTTTAACATTGACAAATACAAATTATTATATATGGGTAGCAGTAATCCCAGAATAATGAACCGTGTGATACCACACTGAGGGTTCTGGAAAATGAAACAAACCTGTGCGTAATTATACAGTGTGAAGTTTTCTGAGCAGTGTAGACGGGCTCATTAGGTTTTTCAACAGGACAGTCACTCAAGGAAGTGTTTATTTCATCGTACAAGGCAATGGTTAGGCTACATCTTGAGTACTGCAAAAGCTAAATTCTGCAAATTGCTGCGTCTGCCGATTAGGTACCTACAAAGAAGGCTTATTGAGGTGTTTAAGGCATTGAATGGCTTGAAGAAGTTCAGTGCTCGTGGCATCCTTCCTCTTTCCCACTAAACACATGAGGGGGCATAAATTCATAATATAATAGCATAATAGGCAATAATTCATAACATAAAAGAGAGTGGGCCTCTGACACTGGTTTTCATAGTTTTTCAAAAGAAGAGTACAGTAGAACCAGTGAGTACGGTAACTAAATAAATTTAATACGGTAAAGAAGCTTTCGGGATAACGAACCCCTTCCTCAGCAAGTACATACAGAAATGTAAACATAACATAAAACGTTAGTAATGGAATAAATTAAATAAACAGTGCATGTTCGGATTGCTGAGTAGAACCAGTGGATAACATAAACTTCCACATGAACGTGTGTTCCAATCAACTACATCTGGCTGGGGGAAAATTTCAAATAAAATAAAATAAATTATTCTTCAAGGAGGAACACGACAATCTATTAGAGTGGATGAACAGGTGATGATATGGGAAGTGTTTTTTTTTTTTTTAATTTTTGGGTGCTGCTATATCAATAGTGGCGTCTTTTGCCACTACTAATACTAATCATTAGTATTAGTAGATTTAACAACATAATTTGGGGGAAAAAATTACAATTGAACTTTTAGGAAAATTACTCAGGTTTTACAGTCGAATAGATATGGATAGAAATATTGCACAGTAAGAATTAAACTGAAAATAAATTTTTCTGTTTGGCAACGGACTTTTGTTAATAATATCCCTATTTACAGTGTTACAAAAAGACTTTTGTAACACTGTGTGTTCCTTTGTACAGATGAATTTATCAGTATAGTTTACCTTTCGAAAGAAAGTTGTAAGCAATTAGTCAACAGTAATCCTATTTCATTGAAATGATTTTTTTTTATTTCATTTGATGATGATTCACCCCTTGTTTACTCTGTTCGCAAAGATTAATGAGGAGGAACATTCAAAAACTGTAAACACATACCCACTCACACATATACAATCCGTTAAATGTCTGCTTTGTTTCTAAATTTTAGTAGAAGGGAAATCACGTGCAGCGGAAGGACTCAATGAAACAAAGGACACAGGTCAACTGAGAGTGACACTAGGCAATTGGCAGGTGCTAACCACATCGCCCTACTTTAATTATTTATTTCGATGAATCTGTCAATGAACTGCCCTATATAGCATGTTTCCGCAGATGATAACTTACACGACCAGTTGGCTGGACCAAACGAGAAATCTTTCTCTTTCTCTTTCTCTCTCTTTGTTCTTCCGCTTCATAAAACGAGGGCGAGAACAGTACCGATATGAAATCATTAGTAAGTTACAGAAATTAGGATGTGTGTCATCATAATTAAATATACCGAGTTAGAACAGGAAATCTAGGAACACGAAAGGTGTCACCTTCATCTGTGTATTGTTTACATTGTACAGATTCTCGTATTTCTATACTTCAGCAGTGATGAAGCTTGGAGAACTAGCAATTCGTCGTAATTGTACAGCGTACAGCATAGTCAAGCTTCCAAAACAAGGCTTAAATTATTTTACGATTATTTTAATTGAAATTCTGTTTTATCTTTCCATTTCTCTGCCGTTTTAATTTGTTTACATAATTTTTGAAATATTGAGGCTGCTGCTTATGTCTCAATATTGTCTCATGATAAAATAAAATAAGTAAAATGCAGATCTTTCATAATGTTATTGTCAACATAAAAAGAGAATCATAACTCAATATCCATTTATTTTATTTGAAAAATGCAACGCACAAACCATTCCAATGCCACTCGTTTTTTTTTTAAATTAAATTTTTTTTTTTTTTTTTTTGCCTTACCACACGTTGTATTTAGATGCGCTTGGCGTCACCAAAATATCAAAATGGCCCCTTACAGTTATGAAATAAAATCGGCCACATATCCAGATTTAACTCTACTTGACATTTCTCGATGAGCAGTAGAGGATTGGGGTTAAAATTCCTACCGCAGTATTTTTTTACTGCTTTCCCAAAAACTGAATCTCTTTAAAAAAAGAATTGCATTTTTTTATTTATTTATTTATTTATTAAATCTGTTTATTGCTCTGCCAAAGAGCCACCCCCTGGACAGCTAGAAGCTAGGGGGGTGATATTACACACAGAGGTTAAGACAGGGACATGTGCCTGGCGGTTACATGGGGCCCATGTATACCTAACCCGACAGGTACAGAACTTAGTGTTTATTATTTTACATAATTAACAGAATTAAAGGATATTATTTTCTCTAAATTGCTATAAATTACATAAGCATGAGGGAAATATACAAAATATAAAGAAATGAGGCAGTCCTTCACCGGTTGTTACACGTGGTATCTCTTCAATTCTTCAATCTTGAACGTAATAGTGCAGCCAGGCGTCTTTGGAGTAGTAGATTCTAAGTAAGAGAGGACCAGTGATGGCTTCACCTATTTTTAACGGGATGCATTGTGGTGGCATTTTCCTTCTGGTGGCGTCTCATAAGTATATGTTTGTATATGTGTCCTTTAGCTTCTGACGTCTGTATGAATGCTGTTCGCAGAATCTATCCAGGTCGATGGCTAGATTGTTCATCAAATCTACCGTGTTTCCTGGGAACATGCGTCTCAATCCTTTCAGGTTGTTCAAGCTGATTGTGAGTGGGAGCCTTGGGTCCATTTGATTCCTTCCGGCAATGCGTGGAGTTTTTATTAAATCAGTGATGTCAGGGGTGTCGAGTCGTCTTGTGATTAGTCTGGCAAGTGTAAGAAGATTTGCTGCCACAATCTGTTGTTTCCATGGGGTGACTTCCAGATTTATGTAGAACTGAGCCCTAGAAATGGTGTATTGGTTGCCAGTCCGCCGGTTGAGCCATTTCAGGAGCCAGTATTCCAGGCTGAGGAACTTGTTGAAGTGTGTTGTGGGAGCAGAGGACCAAATGGTTGCGGCATAGAGAGGTATGGGATAGACACATCGGACAACATATTTCTTTACCAGGTCGGCGTCATGAATTCCCGTTAGTTCCTGGCGGATCGCCCACATAGCGGAGTACATTTTTGTTTTTGTGTTCAGGAGGTGAGCCTGGAATGTCAGCCCATCATCCCACACTAATCCGAGATCTTTGTGCGTTTTTACTTTCTGAATGGGTGATCCATTGATAGTAAGATTAATGTCATTGCGTGACTTCTTCCAGGTGAAGGACATTTGAGCTGTCTTTGTTTGGTTAATCTGTAGTCCGATGGAAGCCAAATATTGTTGAAGGTTATGTATGGTTTTATTTGCCTGCAAGGTAGTGCTAAGAACCTGAGTTTGGTCAGAGGATGTAATATAAAGTTTCAGATCATCGGCGTATGATTGGAAGTCAGTTTGGGATGCAAGGAAGGGCTCCAGCGCTGCGGCAAATAGGATTGGTGATAGGACTCCCCCTTGCGGGACACCCCTATTAGTAATGCAAGTTGTCTGAAATCTGCGATGTGATATGATGAGATGTCTATGTTCCAGGATTGATTTAATGATACTGAGAGTCCTTCCAGTGATGTTAAAGTACTGCTGGAGAATGGTGATTAGAGCTGTTATATCTATTTTGTCATAGGCCGCTTTTATGTCAAAGAAAATAACATCAAGCTGTGTCCTGTTGTTGGGGGCTTTCTGGATTCTGGTAAGGGTGTCTAGGAGGTTGCTATTAGTAGATCTCCCCTTAATCACAGTGTGGAGGTACGGAGGCCTGTGATTGAAACAGTGGTCTGCAATGGTGGGCTGGATTGCTTTTTCAAATATCTTTAGGAACCCACAGCCGATGGCAATCGGCCTGAAATCTTGAGACCGCTTGGGGTCCCTGCATTTAGGGACTGGCCGCACAAAGTATGTGTTCCAGATATTTGGAATCTCCCCACTTTCTAAGATTTTGTTAAAAATATGGACTAGTGGGTCTATAATATATGTACTGCAGATTTTGATTAGAAAAAGAGGAAACTGGTCGGGACCCACAACAGCTTTCAGTGGAAGTTTTTTGATGACCTCCATTAGATGGTTTCTGGTTATGGTTATGAGTGATATTGGAGGTTTGAAGAGAGGGCCAAAAAGTGTAACAGGGGTTGGAACATGTGACTGGTCGGTCTGTTGAAAAGTAAGCTCAGTCCATTCTTTAAATATTTCTTCCTTCATATTGATTTGCTTATGGCTCTGTTTCTGGAGTCTTTTAGATCTTTTCAGCTTATCCAGGGCAAACTGGTTGCAGACAAGTCGTTTTTGTCTTAAGAAGAGAGCCCTTGCCTTTTTATAGGCGCTGAAGTTTTCGGTGTCAGCTGATTTTCTCCATCGTCTGTAAGCCTTCTGTTTCTGGAGAAAAGATTGTTTGATTGTTTGATTAAACCATACAGAGGTTCTGGAGGTGATGCGTATTTCTTTTGCAGCTCCCTCTTTGGCTATTCCATAAAGCTCTTCGGCTAGATGGCTTAAGGCTACATCAGGAGGGACAGTGAATAGGTGTGTCCAGTTGAATTCTCTGAGACGTCTGAGGATGATTTCTGGTTTCAGGAATTTAGTAGAAAAGGTGAGTTCTCTCTCAGGTTGGTTTTCTTTTCTGGGCAAGTGATGATTGTGATTTTTTTGTAAGGCGATTTCACATGTGATAGGATTGTGGTCAGAGTAGAATTTAAAAGAAGAGGTGATCATACATATGCTGTCAAGATTATGGAATACGAGGTCGAGTGTGCTATTACCTCTGGTTGGGCTGGTAATACTTTGTACGAGGCCCAGGGCAACAAATATGGCGTCCAGTTCTTTCTTGGCTTCTTCATGGCGTGGTGTAGGCATGTTGAAGTCACCGGTCACTATGGTTTTGAGGTTTGTTTCTAAGTTTGTAGCTATCCAGTTGTGTAGCTCCACTCTTGAATCTTCAGTATGATCTGGGGGAAAATATATTACACAGATTTGAATCTGGGTATCCTTGAACGATAACACTGTGGAAAGAGATTCAAAGTTAGATGTTTGGCTGGTTTTAGTTTTAGTGGGTTGAAAATGTTCTCTGAACACCAGTGCGACTCCACCTCCTCTTCTGTCGTCTCTGGAATTCTCTAGAGATCTGTACTTTGTTGGCTGCGTGAGGGTATCTAGGTGATTGCTCTTGGGTAACCATGTTTCTGTGATACATATAATTTCATATTCTTCCATGAGGAGCAAGGATTGAAGTGTGTTTAGTTTGTTGGTGAGACTTCTGACGTTTTGGATGAAGCAACTGAGCTGAAGGCATTTCGGATTCATATGTTCCTGATCTGTTGGTTGCTATGTCGAATGGTTGATTTCGTTGGTGGTGAAATTTTCTCTATGAACCCTGTCAATGAATGGTTTAACCAGGGTTCCTGGCGGCCAGATTTTGGGATCTAGAATTATGCTTTGTTTATCCGGAGGACAGAAAATTACAAATGAGGTATAACTTGGGCGTCTTGTTTTGACGGGTTTCACTTCTACCTGTGCTGCGAACTCGTTGTCCAACATCATCTTGATGTTTTCGCCCGTTGTAGCTGGGCTCAATCTTGAGACGAAAATTTTCCCGCAAGTTGGGACAGCAGTGATATTATAAATGGAAGACAGGCGTTGTGAGTGTTGGTCTCTTCGAGGTATTAATGATCTGGTGTCTGGTAAAGAGTTATTTGCGTGAGGAACATTGATGCCTGGGTCAATTGATTGAACCATATCAGCTGACTGTGGGTTTAACCGCCTGACTAGAGGAGAGGTAGGTTTAACTGCTGACCGTGAGGTTAACCTGTCGTGCTTTTCTGGGTGCATCTTTACCACCTTAGCATATGTCTGTTTGGTGGGAGGGCTTGACGGGTCACCCCGGTTTTTATTCTGGGGGTTATATGCAGGCTGGCTCTGGACGCTTCGTGATTTTGTACTTTGACTGCTGGTAGTTGCTAGGTTGTTCTCTTGTGCCAGTTCACTGGATGCCTCCACCGGGAAATACTGCTGCCTTGGGAGTGCGGTTGACAATGAGGTGTTATTCACTGGGGTGTGCGTTTGGAGAATTGATTCTCTGGTACTCAGTGGTTGAATATCCTCAGAACAATGGTAAGAGGGGGCTGGCATTTCTCTCCTAATGGCATCAGGTGAGTTGCTGCGTCCTACTGGCTGAAAAGGGCCCCACTTGGGGATATTCGCATTGAGATCCTGGTTCCGTTCTGTTATATCAAAATCAAAATCAACTTGAGACGTGGTTTTGTTATGTCGACTCCTGAGGCGTTCAACAGCTTTATGAGAGTTCCGAAGGTACTGAGATTCCAAAATTAAGTGGGTTTCAATGTTTACTAGCTGTGATTTTAGATGGAAGATTTCTGTTAATATCTGTTGGTTCTGCTCGCGAAGCGAGTGCATCTCTTCTATTAGTGTATCATGATTAGATTGGATGCGGTGGACGGTATTACTATCTGCAGCCCGATCCAAATTGTTCTGTCGAGTTAACTGTACGTTATATGTGTCTAAAACTTCAGTGATAAGGTTGCGAAAATCGTGGACTGTGTTGGCCTCTGAGATGGTTGTTTGAGGTGTTAAGTTTTCTTCTTGGGTGAGATGTTCAAGGCTTGATGTGATCAGCAGGGCAGAGATTCTGCCCTGCTGATAAATACTTAAACCAACACACGTGTTGGTTTAAGTTTTCGTATGATATAGTTATTATATTGAATAACTGCCTCGGGCACAGTATACCTAGTCCTGGCTCTGCTTATCAGACTATCACACAACAATGTAGGCATATTAAAGTATTTTCATCATAATATTCAGCACCGCAATAAAAACTATGACATGACTTTGGATTTAAATCATATCATTTTAACTAAAGATATACACAGATGAGCCAAAACATTATGACCACCTACCTAATATGATGTTGTTCCTCTACGTGCAGCCAAAACAGCTCTTCCCCTGCGAGGCATGGACGCTACAAGATTTCTAAATGTGTCTTGTGTTGTCTGGTACCAACACGTAAACAGCAGATCTTTTAACTCCTGTAAGGCCCGTAGTTGAGACGCCACAGATCGGAGTTGCTGTTCCAACACAAACCACAGATGCTCGATGGGATTGATGTCCGCGGAATTCGGAAGCCTGGGCAATACCTGGAAGTCTTCCTCATGTTCCGCGAACCAGTCTCGAACAATCCAGGCAGTGTGGCATGGCGCGTTATCCTGCTGAAAGACGGCACCACCAGAGGAGAACACCGTTGCCACGAAAGGGTGTACCTGGTCAGTAATGATGTTTAGGTGTATGTGTGTGGGTTGCGGAGTTTCCCCCATTACCGCTTCATGTCTTCTTGTTTATAAGACTTCTTTCTTCTTTCTAACCGGCAACTGAGCAAGTGGGGGGGGCAGAGACACGAGGTATCCGCCCCCCACTCCTGCCACGAGGAGGCGTGCCAGGTTCTACTATCATTTGGCTGAGTGTCCCTGAGAGATTCAGGGGCACACAATTTAGGGGGAAGTAAGAGTGACAGAAAGGGGGCAAATCCAAGAGTAGGACCGCCCTAAGAAGTGATGACAGTTTTAGTAAGGATAAAATATCTCTCACTCAGGGTGGTGAGAGACAGAGAGAGAAAGAAAGTTTGTTGTCTTCAGTCAGGTTCAAGGTTGGTAGTTATTTGTCAAATCCGGTTGTCTTCTCTCCTAATGGTCTTTCTTCTCTTAAAGGCCTTAGTCGCGAAGGTGTTGAATGCTTTGAAATTGTCCTTGCTTTTTGTGAGCTTTGCCTTGTCAGTTGGTGGTATTTTGTATTTGGTATGTTGAGGGTCTAACGGTTCCTGGGATTTCTCCCATCACCACGTATGTTCTCTGTATCGGTCAAGCCAGAGATTTAAGAGTGTGTGGGATATGTAGTATGTTGTGCCCATTGTTCATCCGGCCTGTTAGCCGCCGGGCCCCCTAGTGGGGCCCGACGTTACCAATACCAGCCACGGGGAGGCCGGCCGGGTGTTACCAGTGATTAAAACAGTACTCTGGCAGGTCCTGCCACCTATTTTCCTGGGATTTCAGTGGCTAGGACCAAATAAATAAAATAAAAATTAGAAAAATAAATAGTCGCGAGGAAGTTTTATTGCGAATTTGGGTTTTTGCTTTAGGAGCACTGTTTGGGGTTTTATGCTGAAGGTCTTGAAAAGCCTAATTGGGTCGGGCAAGAATTGTGGTGTGGCTTAGAATGTTGATGTAGGGCTAATCGCTGTGTGAGATGACAGATTTGGGTGGGGAGACAAAAGGGTTGGAGGTGAAATAGGAAGCAGAGGGGTCGATAGGGAAGGTGACCCCCCGTTTTTCAGTGGGGCATGCCCATGCCTCACCAGAGGGAAATAGGGTTGGCAAGGGGTAAGGGAGCGTGTGTCTCTGCCCCCACCAGGGATTATGGTTTTAAAGAAATCTCGCAGGTGCGAGATTTGATAGCCAAATGGCACTCTAGTTCTGATGTCATTCCAGTTTGTATCATTTTCAGGAACTTTGTTGTGGCGCGTTTGTATCAAGTCAGAGATTGTTGGCCACAGGATTCTTGCTTTGGTCTCTCCCAGGAGGAGTTTTTTTTTTTTTTTGTAGTTGTTGGCGCATCGGCTTCTGTGGCCATATTGCACCTCCCAAGGTTTTTGCAGTACTTTCATCCAAGCCCGAGGCGGGAATCGAACCCGCGACCTTTGGGTTGCCGGGCAGGTACTTTACCCACTCGGCTAGCCCGGTCGGCCCCAGGAGGAGTAGCCCTGCACAGGTCTCTTGAGTTTCAAATGGCGTGTCTATTTCTTCATGCTGAGATTTTATTCTTTTGCTCTTGCTTTGACTCTTCTGTGTCTCTCCTTTATTTTTACTTCGTCCATGACATTTGGTTTGTGATATATCTATTGGGTGTTATTGTCCTCCCGAGGATCAGGTTGCATTGAGATAATTGTTTTCCTTCTTGTGAATAATTCCGGGTGAGAAGTCCGGCTTGCTTGACTCGAAGCCCGGACGAAAGGATGTGAGTGCCCAGTAGGCCACTTTTGGTAAGCAGAACTGGCGCTGTGGGATGAACCAATTGTATTGCGAAGTTAGTTAGTGCTGTGTACTCTTCCTGAATGTCCAATAGTCGGGACTCTTGGTGGATTGGGTTACTGAATTCTTACAATAAGACTTGCTCTTATATCTTCATAGTTGTCGCAGTGATGCATGACATGACTCCAAGTCTCTGGTTCTCCACGTGGACGATTCCTGTCTTCTATTATGCCCATTGTGTTTAGTTTATCTCTGAATGGGCTATGGCCTGTTAATAAGTAGGTAGTGTTGAGGCCCGGGTATATCCATGCTGGTGCTTTTGGGCACATTTTTGTTATAAGGGGAAGAAATTTGTGGGTTATTGTTCCTTTGGTGGTTTCATTCCACCTTATCTGCCAAATGTGAGTTAGGTGTGCATCAATTCTTTTTTGCTCCTGCTTCCAATCATTGATAACATTGAGGGTTTAGCCGTTAGTTGTGATTGGTATTGCCTTTTTGTAATAATAATACATTAATCCAGTTCGTACTACCTCTAAGTCAAGGGGCAGTGCACCAGCAATGACCTGAAGCGCTGCTGTACTAGTTGTATTGCTTGCCCTAGTGATGGTTAGTAGTATGTTCCTTTGTATTCTTTCTAATATTTTCCTATTTGTTGCTGTGTTGGTCTTCGTCATCCATACAGGTGAGCCGTAGATAATTGCTGGTATAAATAAGGCTTTATAATATAAGGAGAGGGTCCTCTTGTTTAGTCCCCAGTCCTTTCGCGTTATTCTTAGTATGAGTCCTGTATATTTGCGTATTTTCTTCCTGAGGTAATTTAGATGGAGTTTAAATGAGAGATTGCTATCTATAATTATCCCTAGGTATTTTATATGGTTGGTTAGTCTGACAGTGGTACCTTCTATTTTGATTTGTGGCTACCTGTTTAATTTAAGCTTTCCTCTAATAAGGACGGAGCTGGTCTTTTCCGGTGCTATTTTTAGATTGTTTATTTTGGGCCCACTCCTGTAGGGTTTGCAGTGCTTTGTTTGCTTGCTTTTCCAGATTTGCTCTTGAATCCGTTGCTGTGGATAAGATCAAATCATCAGCAAAGGCCTGTGCCTCCACATCGCCCAGGTCGTTGCAGAGAAAGTCATCTAGAACAATGTTCCACAGGAGTGGCCCCAGGACCGATCCCTGGGGGCAGCCCCTGCGGACAAGACGGGTGAGGCTAGCATAAGGCGTGAGGATCTGCACTTCCCTGTTCGTGAGATATGATTTTAGGCTGTCATAAAGATTTTGTAGCAAAGATGCAGCACGGGGCCTTGCAGGACGCTCGGCCACCAGAGGATGTCGAACGCCCCAGCAAAGTCCACTGCAATCACTAGAAAATACTTGTTGGTGCATTTCGTGGTTTTGTTCAGAAGATCCAGAATTGCATCTGTGGTTGAAGAACCCTGTTTAAAGCCATTTTGTTTTGGAGTGCTGAGATTTGCTTCTGTGTAGTAGTGTTCGATTCTCTTGTGCAATAGCCTTTCGTAAATCTTGCTAACTGTCAATAACTGGGCTGTCGGTCTATACGATGTTGGTAACTTCAGTGGTTTTGTTGGGCTTTTTGGTATCGATTTTAGTATAGCTGTTTTCCATTGAGTTGTGAAGTGGCCTTGTGCCAAGCAGCAGTTATAGAGTCGCAGAAGGAATTGGGGAACATATTCTGCTGTCTTTTTAATAATTTCTGGTTCGATTAGATCTGAACCTGGACATCGCTTGTTTTTTGTTTTGCTTGTAACCTCTTCAAGAGTGAATGGTGGGTCTCTTTGGGTGTTTGCATATTGCGCGTTTGTTTGGCATATTTCTGTCTACTCCAATGTCATCTCTGTTGGCGGTTCCTGTATGCTTGTTGCAAGAATATTTGTTACTGAGTCTTTCCACGTTGTGGTCATAGTGCCTTGCGGGGTTTTGGTTGCCGTTGTCACTTCGCCTCTGGGCAGCCTGCTGGTTGTGATTTTGTACACCCCCCCCCCCCCAGGGGTAAGTATTTCCTGTTTTTTGGACAAAGTTATGCCAACTTTCCCTTTTGCTCTTTTTGATTTTGTCTGTGTACTGGTTTCTGAGTTGACGATATCGGTTTCTCAATTCCACAACTTCCGCTGCCGGCCATGTTCTTCTTGCCCTTTGGAATTCTTTTCGTTTCGCTTGTACTATCTTTCTCAGTCTTTGGAGCTCTGGTGTCCACCATGGTGTTGCTCTGGTGTTGGGTACTCTTCTTTTCATGGCTACTTCGGCTGCCGTGGTAATCATGTCGGTCACTTCTCTTTGCAGTGTTTCGGGGTTTTCCATCTCAGGAGCCAGATTTCCGTGCATTTCCATGTAGAGTTGCACCTGGTTACGGAGATTCTCTTTAAATATGTCCCAGTTAGCTTTGTGAACATTGAATCTGCTCTGCATCTGCCTTATTATCGGTGTTCTTTGTAGGTTTCTTTTTATGGAGTATGTAATTGTCCTATGGTCAGATGTTGCAATCACTTTGGACTGTCCAGTCTGTGCTATAATTCTCTATATTTTTTTGTTACCATAGTGACGTCTATGGTTGCTTCCCAAAGCGTGTTGCAGAATGTTTGGAGACAGAAGGGTTGGTTAATAACAGTGAATATCGAGTTTGTTAGAAAGTCTTCCAACTTCTGTCCATTAGCCGTTCCTCTGTGGTCGGGGGTGCGGCTATGCCACAGTGGTGGTCTGCCCCAATAATTATCTTGTGTCCGGCTAAGATTGATTGTACGTTCTCTAAGTACGCTGTGGCAAAGTCAATTTCTATGCCAGGTCTACAGTAGAGAGCTATGACGTAAATGGTTCCAATCGAAGTGATTAACTGGGTACAGGCTGCCCAAGGCGTGCAGAGCTGCTGGATTTTTGTAACAGTTATATCCGCATTCCTCACGATTATTGCCGCCTAAGGCGTATCCTCTGTGCATTGCACAATTTCGTAAAATATGGGGTATCCTCTCACCTGTTTTTGGTGGGTGTACGGTTCCTGTACGATTATGAGGTCAGTGTTTTCCTCGTCTGCCTTCTTTCTGATCTGCTCGACCACTGCCCGAGCACACTGCGTATTAAGCTGTTGTATTTTCAGTATCCCAGTGCTGAAGGTTTGTTTAGGGAGAGAACCCATAATCAATCCTGGATTGGTATAACTCCTTGGTTCTGATGTATGTTGGACGTTTTGCGTCTCTTAAGGAGTGCGCATGCTCTAACTTAAGGCTTTTACAGTTGGTGCAGACAGGTTCGCTAGCTTTATTTGGACAGTTTATAAACTCGTGCCCTTTTTCGGAACAGTGGCCAGAGATCGGTTCCTTCTGAGAGCAGGTGTATGTAGTGTGGCCAAACTTACAGCAGTGCAAGCACTTTGGAATGGTCACGTGCTCCCTGTAGCGCAGACAGCTCCACTCGATGTAGATTCTTGATTGTACCTTGATCTCTTGCCAAGCAACTGGGGCCAGCTCGACTGTCCAGTTGCTGTCAATTCCATTTCTTGCTTTTGTTTTAAATTTCGATATTATAAGATTTTTGGCCTCTTTTTATGGGATCTCATGTTTTAGATTCTTTATGTAGATCTCTTGTGCTAGCTGTTCAGCTGTCATCTCGGAGTCAACGTCAAACAAGACTATGGAGAGACCCTTTTTCTTCGGATCTCCGCCCTTAACCCGAGCATTATTATTTTGGTATTTGTTAGGATCTGTTCGGCTTCTTCTTTACTTGCCGTTTCTATTACTATCCCCGGGGTTTCTTGTTTTTCTTATTGACTTAATCTTTGTGTTTTCAAAATCTCTTCATGTTTTCAATTACCTTTTGCTTAATTTCTCCACTGGTGTTGTTTTCCTCCTCCGTGGGACATAGGATTACTAGATTTGGTGTTTTTAATAGCGTTTTCCTTTTCTGAGTCTGGACATTGGTCGTATTTTCTACCTCTGGCGGTGTATTGCTCAGCGCATTGACATAAGATGGGGCGCGCTGTTGCATTTGAATGCCTCCATCAGCCTTGTGTTTCCAGAGCTGCAATAGCTTTCTGATGTTCTACGTTGGTTTGCAGTAGAATTGTCTCGAGCTTTGTCCATTGTAGGACTATTTAGCTCTAATCTCAGAGGGAATGCTACTGCTGTTGTCTCTCATTATGGTTTCTAGTGCCGCTCTGAGTACAAGCATTTGATCGAGTACTGTTCCCTGCGGGAGGGTGGGGTCAACAGGGGGGACCCTTTCTCCCCTTGTTTTTGCTCTTCCGCTCCTTTTCTAGGTTCCTGGGCGCCTTTAGCTTCTCTGGTGCTTCTTGTTTCTCGGTCTGAATTAGCCGAAATAAGTTTTGGTTTTGTTCTTTGTTTTGATTCTTCTGGGTTTTCTGCCCTCTCGTTAATATCTATGTCTTGATCCGTGTCTTGGGTTGTCAGTAAGGTATTTGGATCGGTTTGATTTCTGTTGCTCATTATTTTTGTGTCTTCTGCTTCCATTTCACGTATATTTCGGGTTATCGAGTTATCTGATTTAACGAGTTTATCCATTTTGTAGGGACTTCAAGAGCTTTCGAACGGCACCTTTCACAAGTCCGTGAATAAATTTGGAGACGCGCAATGAGATTTTGAAGATTTGGGCTATCTTTCAGGTCACGTGGGGGGGGGGATATTCAGATGTGAGAATGCTCCTATAGAAACAGGAGTACTGAAATGGTGCAGTTTGGTTGAGAGGGGGTGACGCCGATGTGGTAGTGATTCACTAATATCAACGGACTCAACAACTAGAGTTAATGAGCATTTGCTATCAGAGTTTAAGCAGTAGCAAGTAGCCAACACGCTAAACCTAATCTCTGTGTTTACGATGCAACAACCCATGATATAACGTATTAACATACGGTCAGCAGAATGCTAAGCCTAATTAGACAAACTTTATAATATGTAAAGGAAATACCTGATAAAATAGAGAAAAAATTGCACAGGAAGTTAGATAGCGTCCACCTAGCTATAGCAAAAGCCTTCTTTTAGTTTATAATGCAAACGTTACCTTAAAATAACAACTAGAGCATAAGTAGATGGTGTGGAGTCTACTAAGGAGGGGAGCTCATGCCTTAGATCCTGGTAACAATGACAATCGTTGGTCAGCAGTTTCAGGCTTGCCGCAGTGACATTGTAGTGTCTCTGTTAGGCCCAGTTGGTATAATTTGGTGTTTATACTGCCATGGCCCATCATTAGGAAGGAGGCATATAGGCCTGGCACTAGCCATAATTTTTCCTTCTTGATTAGCTCTTGCACATTCGGGATGTATTGTCTTGTTGTTGCTAACTTTTCCGTGGTTGTCCAGGTGTTTTGCCATTTCTCCCTCATCACATTCCTTATTCTTGCTATTTCCGTTTTCTTTTCAGCCTGCAGGTCAACAGTGATGTCATCAATAGTCGTGGCTATTCCTTTGTTTATTCTGTACTTCAGATATCTGAACTGTACTTCTAGATTTGCTGTCATTTTCCCTAGTAGATCTTGTAATGCCATTGTTGAAGTTGTTCGGCATGACATGGTTAAGAGTGCCAATCTTTGTGCCTGTTCCAGATGTTTGGTTATTATCACCTTGTTTGCTCTATATCCCCGCACACCCGCTCCGTAAGTATGAATAGAAAGGAAAACACAGTTATAATATAACCTTAGCGTGTAGGCTTTTAGGCCCCATTTTCTTCTGGTTATTTGCTTGAGGGCCATCAGGAGTGTCTTGGCCTTCCCTCTTAAGTATTTCGTGTGTGGGAGGAAGCTGAGCGTTTCATCCAACATGACGCCTAGGTATCTAGTTGTTTGTGTATATTTGATTCTTTGAAATTTGTACTTGACAAGTGGTGGGTGCTCTCTATAGAGTTTCCCCTTGATCAGAATTTGCGTCGTTTTTTTTGTGGATACATTCAATTTGTGTTTTGGGCATTCAATCTGCCCATGTGGCCTCTTCTAGGATTTGGGTTGCATTATTTTCTATCTCCCTCCTGGAGTTGCTGGCCGTGACAATAGTGAGGTCGTCTGCGAAAGCTATTAATGTTGTTGATCGGAAGGTCTTATGTAACCAGGTGTCGAAAACAAGATTTCAACAGAGTGGGCCCAAGACTGAGTCTTGTGGGCATCCCCTTGTGATTTTTCCTCTGATTTCCTGAACACCGCTCCGAACCATCACCTCCCGGTCAAAGAAGTAATCAGAAGCAAGGAGAAAAGTGGAGCAGAAATGGCGGCTTCCCGGAAACCTCGCGAGGGCGCTCTGCCACCAAAGTGTGTCAAAGGCTCCCCCCCCCCCACAAAGTCCACGAAGATGGCTAGGAGCTTGCTGTTAGAGTTATCTCTTGTGGCAACTAATTCTGAGATGGCGTCTTCTGTGCTGCGCCCGAGGGTGAATTCATACTGCTTTGATGAGTATAGGCCTTTTGTTTTATAGGTGTGAATCAGTCTGGCTGCAATGGCCTTTTCCAGAACTTTGCCTGACCGGGAGGAGGGCGATCGGACGGTATGAAGTAGGATCTTGCTGATGTTTGTCGGGACTTTTCAGGATCATTTTGAAGTTTGCAAGCTTCCAGGTCCTGGTGAAGGTGCCAGAAAGGAGACAGGAGTTGGGGGCACTTTGGATGGCACATGGGGCCACTTTCCATGCGCTCTTCAGGACCTCAACCTCCAAGGCATCATGCCTCGGGCATTTCTCATTCCTCATAGTGGCTACGGCTTGGCCTATCTCCTCAAAGGTGAATGGCAGTTCCTCTGGGGAGTCCTTGATATGCTCTGTTCTTTTTGGTGTGATGTCTCTTCATGTTCCAGGTCTTGATAGGTGATCGTGTCCAGGATCACATTGATGGTTTCTGCCCAGTCATTTATGGAGGTATTTCCTTGGACGTCCATGGTAGCATATATTTCCTGTGAGGGGATCTTGCTGTTGAGCAGTTTATTAGAGTAGACCCCATGGGTCTGTGTTTCCTTTTGTTTTTATTAGCCTTTCCCAGGCTGCTTTTTTCTGTTTTATGGTTTGATGGTAGCGTCTTCTCGCCTGTCTGTACCTGTTTTGCAAGTTATTGAGTTCGTCTTGTGGCCTAGTTGGTACTCGTCAAGCTCTTTGATACTCCCTTCTTGTTGTCCTGCATTGTTGTTTCAATTCAGTGAGGGTCACCGTCCATCAAGGGACGTGATACATGCAAAGCATCAATGAAGCATCAGCTTCATTGATGCTTTGCATGCTTTGGTGATCTTATCTTATAATTCCAGTATGTGTTCTGTGTTCAGAGTGTGTAGGGCAGTACTTGTTCCTCTGTTAATTCCTCCTTTAGGGAGGTATCAAATTTCTCCCAGTTTGCTGTTTTTTTTGTAATCTGTATTGATCCGTGTGGTCCGTTCTTGTACGCCTTGTCTGCTGAAGTACAGAGAAGGTTATGGCATTGTGGTTGCTTGTTGAGATTGCCGGTTGAACCTTCCAGTTTTGCACCTTCTGTCCCACAGCTGGGGTAACTAAGGAGACATCAATGTATGAGGTACCGAGCGGCGTAACACAGGTTGGGGGATGTCCTTGCGTATTGAGTACCTGCAGTCTGTGTGTGAGAATGATTTCTTCTATGGTCTGTCCTTTTTCATCCGTTTGCGGACTGTTCCAGAGGGTCGAGTCAGCGTTGACATCAGCCAGGATAAGCACGCTTTTGTTTCTAAGCTTGTTGAGTGCTACCTCCAAGTAGTCAGCATATGCTGTATTGGATTAGCTGATTGTGAGCATGGGCAGTAGAAGTATATGACAAAGAGCTGGCCAAAACTGCCCTCCAGGCAGGCAGGCACAAGCAGCATGCGTCGTGCACAGTGAGGTGACCTTGGTTACTGTGGTTGTGGGATCTGCTATGACAATGGCAGCCCAGATCCATTTTCTGGCATTGCCGCCATTTCCCACTGTTATTGGGTTTGATTGGATTAGCCGATATGACAGGGGTATCCCCTTGACCCTTGTGTGAGTATGGTTCTTGAATTTGTGCAATGTGTATGGTTTGCTCTATGATAGTTTTTGTTAGATCATTGACTGCTGGCAGGTTAGTTGAAGAATTTTTAGTTTTTTGATATTGCTTTGGTTTCCTCTTCTTGTGTTATTTTTATTAATTGGCGTGTTATTCATAATCTGTTTTTGATCTGATGAATTCAACTGCTTTGGTATATTCTGGGCATTTGGGATCTTTAAAGTGATGATTATTATTTCGTTTCCTTTTAGTGCAGCTGGGACAGCTTGGTGGTTTCTCTTGATTGGGACAATCCTGCATGCCATGTCCCTCCTGTGCACAGTGGCCACATGTGCGGGATTCTTGAGTACACTGAGCTACTTGATGACCATATCCCAGGCAGTTAAAGCAACGTGGGACCACAGTGTAATCTTTAACCGCATGGGCTGTTCAGCCAATGTAGACCCTCTTGGCGTTTGCGAGTAGCTTTCTTCTTATTTCTCATGTTACTTGGAAGATTCAGTTTACATTTGTTTGCTTTTCCTTGGGCCTGCTAGAAAAGCGAGGTTTAATTTGCAGCTTGACTTCCTCCCCTGTGTATCCATGATCCTTTAGGTTTTTGTGGTACAGATCACTTATTATTTTCTCATATTTTATATTTTTATGAATGTCATAGATGGCCACTGTGGGGCCAAGTTTCTTAGGGACCTCTGCTTGTAGCCCTGCTTGGTGCAGCCCCGGGCATCCTCTGATGGGGTGATCATAGGTGCCTCTATGATCACCCCATTCGCTCTTATTTTTCTGATGGTTGTGATTTTCATATCTCTTAGTACTGAGGCTAATTTAGTCTTAAGTTCTTCTTTTATCTCCTCACTTGTTGTATTTCTTCCTTCCGTGGCTTTGATGATGATGACATGCTATTTTCTTTGTCTTGGTTAAGTCTTTGCAGCATTGTGTTTCTTTTGGGCTTGTACATGTCAGTTATTTGGGCATAAGATTCCTGAGTTCGGCTGTTTCCATCTTTTTGGTTTAATTTCGGCCAGTGGTGTGCTTCCATCCCCTGTGGAAACTCCAGGAGGGTTTTTTTTCTCTTTTTCCTTGGCTTCCAGTGTGTTGGGCAGCTTGTTTAAGAGCTGTGTCAGGATATCTGTTCTTCTTGCAGTTCAGTGGCCCGTGCTTTCCATCTCTCACTGTCCAGCAGAAGAGCCGTGTTGAGGGTCTCCTGCTCAGCCCATAGTGAGAGAACACGGCTTGCAGTACCATTTGGGATATGTTCATTTGTTGTGAGACATTTACAAGTGCTATTTTTATGTTTTTGGTTGCACTGTGAATTTTGTTTCGGTCTCTGCAGTTTCATTTATGTTGACGGTATCTAGGAGTATGGCATCTTGTGTGTCTGTAGTTTCCTGCCCAGTTTCTCTTGTTTGCAGGTATTTTTTTTCCCCGTTGTTTGGTTCTGGAATTTTCCTCTTCAGGTTCAGTTGTTGGGTCATCACATCTACTTACTAATATTCTTGGGATTCTTTTCTGTCCATCTGTTAGAGTCATAGTTCTTGTATCAATGTTTTCCCTTTTCCGCTCAGGGTCGGGTTGTGAGATAAATGCATCTTTTTCCTTCCGATGGGATTGTGTTTCTGCCCATTTTGCATCCAAATCAGAATGGGCCCCCTGTTCCAGTTAGGTGCTGTAGGGTGGATGGCGTGGAGTGAGTTTGTTTTCTCTTCCTTTCTTCTTTCTTTTTATGGTAAAGTGTAAAGTGTATCTAGGGTCAAACGGCACCAGGGGTTTCCCCCATCTCCACGTAGTTTACTTTGTGTGGTGATACAGTTCACTGTAAAGGCCAGAGATTTAAAAGTGTATGATCTTGAAATGTGTGCTGTCATGTACCGTTGTTCTTCTGGCCATTTAGCCGCCAGGCTCCTGCTGAGGCCCGACGTTGCCCCACTTTCGCCCCGTGGAGGCAGACCAGGTATCTAGTAATTTGCGTTTACTCTGGCAGGTCCTGCCACCTATTTTCATGAGATTTCAATGGCAAGGATCTAAAAAAAAAAAAAAAAAAAAAAATTTGCACGTTGTATGTTGATCGCATACATATTTCCCGATTTGAAGGGGTTGCGTTTGAAAATTTAATGGCCGAGAAGAGGGCGAAATAATTTAAAGAAGCTAGAATTTTGGTGTGGGTCTTGTGCTAGCATAGAGATAGAGAGGGGAGGAGACTGAAGGCTAGGGGGGGAATAGCTAGGAAAGACTGGGGTCAATAGAGTAGACGACCCCAGCATGTGCCAGTGGGGCATGCCCATGCCCCACCAGAGAGAAAGATGTGGGATGGCAGGGGGAGGCAACACGAAGGCTGTCGCCTCCCCCTCTGCCAGGGGAGGGAGGAAAGTGTGCCCGGAAAGGGAGCCGGCACAGGTCGCCGTATGGCCTGGCGGCTGCATGTCTGCTTGAGTCAGGTCCTTGGTTGGGTCCTAGTTGTCCAATCCGTGTGTAGGTTCCTGTCTGTGGTTGTCACTTGGCAGCAGGACAGGTGCCTTAGTCAGGTCCGTAGTTGTGGGTATTTAGTCCAGTCTGTGGTTACTTATGCCTCTGTCTGGAGTCATGGTCATTAGTTATTGGATCCTGGGTCCATTTGTTGGATCCGAGTTTATCAAGTCCGGGTGTAGGATCCTGTCCGTAGTTGTCACTTAGCACCAGGACAGGTCTATTAGTCAAGTCTGTGGTTGCGGGTGTTTGGTCCAGTATGTGATTACTTCAGTTTATGCTGTTTCTTCCTGGGATGCAATCCCTTTGTGGATTGTCTTGATGGTGACTGTCCATGCACCTTATATGGTTGTTTGCAAAGTCATATATTGTGGGCCTGAGAATCGCTATTGTGGCTGTGGGGGTGCAAGAGTATGCCTTCTGTCTAAAAAGATCTTGTGCAAAGTTTGCTAGTGCTTTGTAGCTGTGCTCCTCCTCCGGTAAGCGTCCCTCTTGATTTTCTGGTACATAATGTAATTCTGTAATTAGTCGGCATCGGAGGTCTTCATAAAGCTTGCAGTGGTACATTAAATGCTCCCACGTTTCCACTAAGCCACAATGACAGAGGGCAGTATTGCTTAGTCCAAAGGTCATCAGTTTGAATCTGATGGCGCCGTGGCCAGTTAGGAGGTACGTGGCCAGCAATCCTGGGGAGGGCCAGCTTGGGTATTTTGGATATACGGCCGAGACAGTTGGGAGGAACTTTCGCGTTATTTGCCCTTTTGTTGAGTTTTGCCACCGTGTTTGCCAGGTTTGCTAGAGATGTACAGTTAGTCTTCTTTTCTCTATTTTCGGTTCGCTGGCTACATTTAATGTGAAATTTAGGCAGGTATCCGGTATGCCTCTGGAAAGGCTGTAGAGGAGTCCACTGCGTATCACTTCCAGGTCCAAGGGGAGGACACCCGTGAGCACCTGAAGCGCGTGTGTACTCACTGTGTTGCAAGCTCGTGAGATAGTCAGCAAGATGTACCTCTGTATGGTTTCTAGTTTTCTTTTATTAGTTGCAGTGGTTGCTTTCTTGTACCAGACACCCGAGGCATAGAGGATGACTGGCAGGAACACAGTTTTGTGAAAAAGAGCAAGGGTTTTCTTCTTTATGCCCCAGTCCTTGCGGGTGATTCTTGCAAATAGTGACGAGTAATTTCTGATTTTATTTCTGAGATAGTTAAGGTGGGGAGTGAAGGATAGGTTTCTGTCAAGGACAACCCCGAGAAATTTCATTTCTGTGGTCAGCTTGACGGTGGTTCCTTGTACTTTTATTTGGGGGGAGGGTCTCCTGGTGTCCAGGGATCCCCGAAGTAGGATGGAGCTTGTCTTAGTGGATGATATCTTCAGGTTATTTTTGTCAGCCCATTGTTGTAGAGTGGCGAGCGCCCGGTTTGCTGTGTTTTCCAGCTGTGCCCTGGAGTTTTCTGCCAGTGTCAGGACAAGGTCATCCGCATACGCCTGGGAGGCTAAGGTGATAGACGTCAGAGTGCCCGGCACATGGATGACTGGACCAAGGGTATCCCAGCAGAACATCGCCCAAAGCATGACACCGCCACCAGCGGCTTGTTTTCGTCCCACGGTGTATCCAGAAGCCATCACTTCCCTAGGTAAACGACGCACACGTACCCTTCTGCCCACATGGTGCATTGATATATTGATATTTATTAGTTGAAGCGATCTCAGCCAACCAATGGCAACCCAGCTGTCAGTTACACATAATTTAGCAGTACTGTACTCTTATATACTCCCTCTCCTGTTTGCCCAAGTACAGGGAGGGAAAAAAATCTGCCATGACCAAAAAATATTGATATGAACAAACTGGAAATAATCAAATTAAATAAAAAATAAATATACATATAATTAAATTTCAGAAGTCCAAACTTATTGGAAAGAGCTACATCTGTTCACAGTCTGTTGGAAAGCTAGCAGCGCCAGGAGCTGCCGAGAATATAAATGCCAGCACAAGGAGCTGCCGAGAGCAGAAATGCCTGCAAAAGGAGCTGGAGTTGAAGTGGATATAGGCCTCCACGATTTCACAGAACTTTAGGTAATTCAGTACTACACCATACCGCATTACAAATCCAAGGCTTCCAGATGCGGAAGAGTCTTCCGCATAAAAAATATTGCAGTTGCAGAGGCTTGGAAAGCAAAGAAGTTCTCCTGTTTATCAAGTGGAATTGTCTCGCAACCTTCTGCCATAAGATTGAGATTACTAACCCAAGATACCAATTCAATTCGTAGATCGCTGTACTCCTCACAGGTGTACATAATATTTTCCCATGATTCTCTTTCGCCACAGTGGCAACTAGATCCTTCAGTAATTCCTAAATCATACAACTTTGCATTAATCCAACCATGACCAGTCAATAAGAATATAGCTTGTAAGTTTGGGGCAAACCATTTGAATTTTATCTTAAATCTGAGAAAACAATTTGTATAATCTGCCCTTTATCACAAACACTCCAACGCTCTTGCCAGACTTTTACCAAAGCATCCCAGATTCTTGCCCTTTCCTTCCTGGGATCTGCCAAGATGTCCACCTGTATATTCAGAAAAGAACAGGGAATGCCACGACGGATGAAGTAAGCCAATGCACAATACACTAAATGCAAATCAATAGGCAGTTTTCCAGTCACAACCTGCAAAGTTCTGCAATGGTCGACACAGTTCTGCATGCCATGCATATAAAAAAAAAAAAAAAAAAAAAGTTTTTTTTTTTTTTTTAACGCGATCCACACTATTAAGCACTTCCACTTTTTCACACTACACTCAAGGATTTCCTCTTAGACACTGTAAGGTTACTTGCACAGCAATGAAAACAAAGCTGAAATTAGGGACCACTTGAACTACTTAATTTCAGAGACAGGTGAAATTTAGTGAAAGTGTGGATGACTCATTTCCTCGAAACAACATGTGAATTTCCGAGGTAAAGGAAAATCACTCTCTCCTAATTCTCTAATAGAATGCTTACTGTAGAAAATAGGTTGACCACAGCCAATGCCCTCGTCGAGAATATGCCTTAATCTTTGCCGGGACTTCTCGGCATAGTACTGTATAAGTTGTATAGGTTTTACTTCTTTTTAGCCATTGCTGGGCAAAAGCCTCTCCCAAACTTCCATTTTTTTCTATCCCGCGCTGTGGTTGGCCAGTTTCCTCCTGCTAAAAGCTAAAAGGGATTAATGCTTAATCCTTTTAGCTCTTAATTCTTGCTTTCTTCACCATCAGCTTTATTGCCTAAAGGCCAGAGGTGCGAACAATGCGTACCCAGGTCTCTCGAAATCAGTTATATGGAAATTTTCTTCGTTATAGGGAAACTATTTTCAATGCAATGATCATGGGTAAATCAAAAAAATTTCGTTACATTGAAATTTCCTATTTGAAAGTTCGTTAAAGAGAAGTCCGACTGTATTTTATAAAAGTAACTGTTTTGTGTTGATTCTCTGTAATTCATCCTCTGGACTATGATCCTCTAGATTCAGGGCAGATTCCCACGGACTGGAGATGTGCAAATGTATCTCCAATTCACAAAGAGGGATCAAAGGATGACGCGAGTAATTACAGACCTGTTAGTTTAACTTCTGTCCCGGGTAAAATAATGGAGGCACTAGTTAAAGAAGCATTGCAAGATCATCTAGACAAGACTGTAGTAATAATTCAGACACAAGATGGGTTTGTTAAGGGGAAGTCTTGTCTCACCAATTTGATTGGATACAATGATGTGGTCACAAAGGAACTGGACGCAAAAAATAATTTTGATATTATATACTTGGATTTAGGAAAGCTTTTGATTCTGTTGCACAGGGAAGACTACTGAACAATGTGGAGCAGTATGGCATTAAGAGCAAATTGCTGCAATGTATAAAGCGATGGTTAAGTGGGAGAAGACAGAGAGTATTCAATCAATAAAGAGTCATCAATGAACGCTGCTCTTCATGGACTAATGTTATTAACGGAGCCCCCCAGAGTTCGGTGTTGGGCCATTGTTATTTTCTCTATTTATCAATGGTATTGATCAGGCTTATTGTACAAGTTTGCAGATGATACAAAGGGTTGGCAGGGTTGTTAATCACAGTATGCTACTGCAACAGGATCTAGAAAAGTTGGCAGATGGGCTGAGAAGTGAAAACTGAAGTTGAGCGTTGACAAATCCAAAGTACTGCATACGGGTAGAAGTAACCCCCAGAGAAATGTACCAACTGTGTAGTACTACGCTCAGGGTGGTAGAGAATGAAAAAGACCTGGGGGTAATTGTGCAGTGAGATGTGAAGTTTTCTGACAGTGCAGACAGGCTGCCAGAGCAGGTCATGGGGTTTTGTCAATGATATACAGGAATTTTGCTAGCCTATTCCGCCTATCTTTTTTGCACAATATATTACCTGTCTCCCTGACAATAGAGCAACCGACAATAACTAACTCCTCTCAGATCAGCGCATTCTGCCCTTGAGATTGCGGCTGTGTTGCCTGATGCACAAGATATGAACTATTGCTCATGAACTGTCGTAAAAATCAAAGAATTTTAGTGACTAATACATGTTTAAGGTTAATTAAGTGGAGAGGTATAAGGTGCAGAGCAATATAATTGATGTATGAGTGTTAAATAGAAAGGATTTAGTTTATTTAAAATTATGATATTAGGGTCCCCTGTAAATTATTACAGCTTTGTGAAATAAACGAGGGTCGATTTGCCTGTTTTCTAGACGAAAACCCCCAGTTTCTGGGGGGGGGGGAGACCTTGCTATCTACGCCTGAGACCGACTTACTCAGCCACAGAGTGAAAAAAGCCCATTACAGTTCCTCGCGTCATCGACGGGATTCGAACCCGGCCCTTTTCCACCCAGTGTGGGAAGGACGGTGACAATTTAGTTGATTTAGTCAACTGGAATTGATGTCTATAAGAAATTATTGCTTATGATGTTAAATACACCTAAGGAAAATTTTAAATTCCATCAGGACCTGGCGCTTTCTTGGCATCAAGACTGTTCAAAATTCTTCTGATATCCTTTTGACTGAAGACTACAGGAAGCATTAAATGGAGTGTGCTGGGAATGGTAGGATGCAGTTTACCGAAATTATCGATACAAGGATTAGAAGAAAAGTGGGCTGCCAGCAGGTCGGCTTTATCTTTAGCTGAGATCGCAATAAAGATGGGCAAAAGTTGCGGCCAATTTCCTTTATTATTATTATTAGCCATTTGGTGCAAGGAAGCCTGACGCTTATGCTGCACCAGCCAAAAAAAAAAAAAATTCCCGAGTTACCCTGAGAGAGAGAGAGAGAGAGAGAGAGAGAGAGAGAGAGAGAGAGAGAGAGAGAGAGAGAGAGAGAGAGAGAGAGAGAGAGAGAGGAATCGCCAAGAAGGAGAAGAATGATGATATCCAGCTGAGGACCCTGGGTTTGCCAAGCTCATACTTACCAGATGTGAGCCCCTGGGTTATGCAAGAGGCCAGAATGTGATTTTAAAGTGGAGTGGAGAATAAAGGATTTCATCCGTACAAGAATAATTTCACTGATACAATCAGAGCAAAAAAATGACAGAATATTTAAAACAGTAATTCAACCAAGGAAAAGAAGAATAGAAATCTCGCAGATCATCCCATTTTTGCATTCCTGTGATGCCAAAACACGAAGTTGTGAGTTGCCATGAGAAAGACTCCACTGGAGAAGATACGATCACCAATTGTTATCTGAGGTGCCCAGAACACCACTCACCTCGACCGTGTACTTGGAACCGTTGTTTGTGAGAAAAAGATTGTGTCGGCTGTGTGGTAAAATCAAAGAGTTTCAAGTGATTAGTGGAGTTGGGAGAACAATAGAAGCGGCATATAAATTTGACAGAATGGAGTAGAGAGAGATTTTAAGCCAGGCATGATTGAAAAGAGAAGATTCCAAATTACCAAGCCTCTGACAGGGAATATCAAAGCAGATATATGCAAAAGTACAGTACCACCTTTGAAGCGAAAGGAATCATGTAGTGAATAATTAGGACAACTGAGATGCGCGGTGGTTGTATAAACCGATAGAGTATTTGGAATTCTGTCAGAAAATGTAAGTGGCGCTTGGTAGTTGTAAGTGGAAATGGAGATTGGAACTGAGATCGTGTATATTTGTGAAATAAACGAGGAAGTTTATGGGAGGTTTAGGTCTTTTCTCAGATAAGTTTATTTTATTAGTTTGACTATTCGTGATGTGTTCAGTAATAAGAAAGGTGGGAGGACACATTGTGTGAAGTAATGAAATTTTTTTATATGGCGTGCATGGCAAGAAAATACCTAGCTCTTTGACATAACTTGGCCTCGGCAGTGCCCCATACACGCTCGGACTCCTTCCAGTCGCCGCTTCCGTAGCCAGGTGGGAAGGAGCAGCAGTGCGTAGCACACGCTTCTTGATTAGACCGGGGTTCGAGCCCGTCACCACCAAATACGGAAAGGTCAGGGAATGACCACCGCATATTCACGGAGCAATATGGCCTTAGTTGCTAATGCTCCTAAAAACCAAATAACAAACAAACCGGTCCTCCAGTCGCCAATTGGCAGACTAGAGACAGCGAGATTATACACTTGCTGATCTGGATGCCGCCGAGTGTTTAGAGCTGTACCCTCGAATGTACGGAAGATTTAATCTCGCCATGATGCCCATCATAACCTCAAAAGATATGTGTTTGAATCTCTTTGAATTTTCTTTATTTGAAGCTCTTTGATTTATTTTTTATTTGAAGTTCTGATTTATTTTTTATTTGAAGCTCTGATTTATTTTTTATTTGAAGCTCTTTGATTTTTTTTGATTTTTTTATTTGAAGCTGTTTGAATCTTCTGATTGAAGCAATAAATTGCATTGTGGGCTTTAGTGCTTTAAGGGGAGCTGTGGTCGCCACAATTGCCTGTGAGAACAGCACCAATGTAACAGGTATAGAGAGATAAATAGTAACATAAAAAGCTATAAGGAATATAAACAAAAGAATATGCATATCAGTAAAATATACCCCCATAGTGTATTATGCTGCCAAGCGGTGGACTAACACATTGTTGAAGTGAGTGGCAGTGGCGTCTGTGCGAAACCGTAGTATGCCCTGATTCTGTTTGGATAGTTTTTGTGGGATATCTAATAGTGCAAACGGTACTGAGTGTTATGAAATATTACTAAACATGTAAGACTTAGCCTTAATTGGTATGAGTCATTGATAAACCTAGATTTGCCACTAAATGTGTCGATCTCATATTGTGGATGCCCTTTACCAGGCGTTATCCCTTTACTGCACTGTAAAGGGATAACTCCTGGTAAACAGCATCCACAATATGAGATCGTTACCAATACTACGGTTTCGGTGTTTGTTTGCACTTCTATTCAAAGTGTATAGTGCAATTCCAAGCCAAATTCAAGATACAGTACTTTGGATTCATGAACTAAAGATCTAGCGGAAGGATCCCATTCAGTTTTAGCACCTTACTTTTTTCTTTTTACGATTCTTTACATACTGTGTTCTATCGACTAAGGTTTAAGAATTTTTAATGTTACACGTGTTTATAATAAACTTCTTTAAAATGACTTGAAAATAGGTTGCTAAATTACCGACCTATTTTTAATTCAGTAGCTATAATATTTGATTCTTTTCTAATACGAATATTTATTCCATATTTTAATTACACCGTTAAACATGTTTTTTTTTTCATTTGTAACATAATACAGTATATAAGAGTTGAAGAGCGTGTAGAGTGTGTTTAGTCCTCTTTTGTACGCAATTGAATAATGTATATCACGCACAAGTTGATCAGTGGATGTGATGTTAAGATGAACTTTTGTATTACAATTGCCAGGACTCTAGACAGAAATGTAGTGAAGAGTAATGCAGTTTATGTCATATTTTCGTGTATATTTAACCTTTCTTGTATATTTTAGACATTCTTTTATTCACATTTTATGGTAATCTCCTGGCATTTTCTGCCATGAAGGAATTTTTCACTTACCAATGTACACCTATATTTTAAATTTGGTAGGACAAATAAAGATTTATTTATTTATTTATTTAGTGTCAAACGGCACCAGGGGTTTCTCCCATCTCCGCATAGTATATATTGTGGGTGTGAAACAACACTATCAATGCCTGAGGTTTAAAGGTGTATGGATTTTGTATATGTGAAGTGTCGTGTACCGTTGTTCCTCTGGTCGTGTAAGGTAAGGTATATTGATGTCATGCGGCACCAGGGGTTTCCCCCATCTCCGCGTTGCTTTCATTGTGGGTGTACCAGTTTGCTGGGAATGCCAGAGATTTAAAAGTGTGTGGGTATTGTACATGTGTAATGTCATGTACCATTGTTCATCTGGTCATTTAGCTGCTGGGCCCCTGCTGGAGCCCAACGTTGCCCCACCTTCTCCCCGTGGAAGCAGACCAGAAACCCAGTAGACTTAGTTACTCTGGCAGGTCCTGCCACTTAGTTTCCTGAGATTTCGGCGGCTAGGACCTAAAAAAAAAAAAAATCATATGTATGTGTATATACACATGTATATACTCATTCCGGTTGTTTGCATACAACATACGTTGTATGCCCGTTACACAGCGTTGAGGGGTTTGATATTACGTAGATGGGTAGGCCGAGACTGAGCGAAGATTATTTTGAGTGTTGTTAAATTTAGTGTGTGGGGCGTTAGTGTTGTATATAGATAGAGTAGGAGGGGAGACAGAAGACTTGGGGGTAGAGATAGAAATATGGGAGCGATAGAGGAGGTGCCCCCAGTTGGTCAGTGAGGCATGCCCATGCCTCACCAGAGAGGAAAGGAGAGGGGGTTCGGCAAGGGGAGACAAGGTGTCTCCTCCCCGCCGTGGTAGGGTTCGAAAGGAATCGAGTCAGGTGCTCGATTCTGGTCCCCAACGAGGCTTGATGACAGTGAAGCTGCATGGTTCAGGTCCGTGTGGCCCTTTTGCAGATTCAGGGTTCAATCAGTCGCAGAGTTGTAGACCATGTCCTTTTATTCTTGTTGGAGGTATGGAATTTGTTGTGGGAACAGTAGCTTGTCCCATTTTATATTGTCGTTATGTTGCTTGTTCCATTCTTAGTTGCCTTTTGTTACTTCTTCCTACCGTTTTGGTCTGCGGGTCTTTCTGCAATTTTCACTCCATTTAGTTTCCAGTTGTGTTGTTATTTGCTTGTTGGGCTAGTGTGGCTCGGCGTCTGTTATACAGTTTCTGTGCAAATTCGGTGAATGCCATATATGGTTCTTTATCGTCCAGAATGAATTGCTCCTGGTCCTTGGGTGAATGTTGTAGTCTTGTCACCAGCTGGCAGGAGATGTCGTCATATTGGTGGCAGTCATACATTAGGTGCGACCAGGTATCTGGATCGCCACAAGTGCAGTTTGGATTTTCAATTATTCCCAGAGTTGTTAGTTTGGCATTTAAGGCACCATGTCATGTGAGTAGGTATGTCACAAACAGACTAGGTGGGTACCAGGTTGGTAATTTTTGTTGGAATCTATCTATATTTGGAAAGAATTTCTTTGTTATCCAACCTTTGATGGAGACATCCCATTGTGCCTGCCACACCTGCTGCAAGTGGGTCTGGAGTCTACTTTTTTCCCACAATGCTATTATTTCCTGGATCTCCGTTGAATTCAAGGTGTGTACAAGCATTGCCTTTAGCGAGCTCATGGAGGATACCTCTCCTCACCACCTCTAGGTCTAAGGGGAGGGTTCCTGCGATTACTTGCAGAGCGTGTGTGCTCACTGTGCTGCAGGCACGAGTAGCAGTGAGTAGCATGATTCTATGTATGGAATCAAGTATTCTTAGGTTTTAAGCTGTGCTGGCCTTTTTGTACCAGGCACCAGCTGCGTATGTCGCGATTGGTAAGATGGTTGCTTTATAATAAAACATCATCGTTCTCTGTTTCAATGACCAGTCTATTCGGGCAATTCTATTTATTAAGGCAGTGCAGTTTCTTATTTTTCTTCTTACCAATCGCGACATATACCATACTTCTTACCATACGCTCAAATACCTGGGCGTCATCTTGGATACCCGCTTATCCTTAAAACCGCACGTAAAAGAGCTCTGTGCTGAGCCTTTATTGGTCCAGTGCCAATTTTAATTTGTGGTGGTCTGTGGATGTTCAGTGTTCCCTTTCAGAGTATGGAGTTGGTCTTCATCTGTGAGATTTGTAGTAAATGGTGTGTAGCCCAGTCTTGGAGAATTTGCACAGCGCGGTTTGCCAGTATTTCCAGTTGTGCCCTGGAGTTAGCTTCTATTGTTAAGATGAGGTCATCCGCGAAGGCTTGTGAGCGGACCCCTTCCAGATCCTTGTTTAGAAACTGGTCCATCAGGAGGTTCCACATTGTTGGTCCAAGTACTGACCTCTGTGGGCACCTTCTATATATTTTCTTTCTATTTCTTTGTAGGGAGCTTTTATCTTGATTGCTCTGTCGGTGAGATAGCTTTTAAGCACATTGAAGAGGTTGCCAGGAACCCCTGCCTCCCGGAGCTGGCCCAGGACGCTCGGCCACCATAGGGTGTCGAACGCCCTGGCAAAATCAGTTGAGATAGCTAGCACGTATATTTTCTCAGATTCTTGTGCTTGGGCGATTAGGCTTTGGAGTGCATCAAATGTGGATCGACCTGGTTTGAATCCGCACTGGTTTGGTGAGGGTAGGTTTGCCTGTTGGTACTGGTGATTTATTCTGGATACAATAGCCGTTCAAAAAGTTTACTTAGTACTGTGAGTAGTGTGATTGGTCGGTAGGAAGATGGCCGTTCTGGTGATTTGTTTGGATTCTTAATTATTAGTTTAACGTTGGCCATTTTCCAATCTTGCAGGTATGCTCCCACTGTTATTCATAGGTTAAAGAGTTGGAGCAAGAGTTCCGGTTCTATTTCTACGACTTTTTTGATTATTTCCGGCTCCACGAGGTCCGGACTTGGGCATTTTTTCGCCTCTATACATGAAGCCGCCAGGATGAGCTCATCCGCAGTGAATTGCGGATCTGCATTATCTGTTCTGTACTTATCATTTTCCCTGCAGGTCTGCTCCTCCGTTTGTAGGTCTTTGTGGGGATGAAAGGTGACATCTAGTATATTGTTTATTGATGCCTCCCACGAACAGGTTTCTTCTCCTTGGGGCGTGACAGTGGTTGTAAGCACTTCATCTCTGGGGAGCTTTTTTTTTTTGTGACAACCTTGTACACAACACCCCAGGGGTCAGTGTTCCCTGAGTTTGCTACTAGTCTCTCCCAGGTTTCCTTTTTATTTTTTCTTATGAGGGCGGTATAAGCATTTCGCGCTTCTCTATACAGGTGTCTGAGTGCGTCCACCTCCTGCTCAGGCCACGTTCTTCTTGCCTTTTGGAAGTTTGTCCTTTTGGTCTGGACGTCCTTGTGAAGCTGTTGAAGTTCTGGGTTCTAACAAGGTACAGCACCAGGTTTGGGTCGTCTCCGTTTGATTGAGGTGTTTGCAGCCACTGTTATAATTTCGGTGATGGTTTTCTGGAGTTCATCAGGATTCCCAGCCGTTTTGATTTCTTGCATCTTTCTCTTTTTGTTGTCTGTGAGGGTTTTCTGGAACAGGTTCCAGTTTGCAGTTTGCAACGCATAGCGTTGGGGCATTCTTTCTGCTGGCGGTTGTCGATTTAGGTTCCTGTTGAGTTGGAATGTCAGGGCTCTATGGTCTGAAGTGGTCCAGGCATCCTGGATCATCCAGTCTGTGATGTTTCCTGCTATGTTTCGAGTGGCAAGAGAGACATCTATTGTAGCCTCCCAACGGAGGTTGCAAAAGGTTGGCAGCTGGTTTGGTTTATTGAAGACTACGATAGATGAACTCGTAATAAATTCCTCCAGTCTCTGGCCATTCCTTGTACCTTGCCTGTCGGGGGTATGGCTGTGCCAGGCTGGTGATCTACAATTTGCATCCATTCCGATGATAATTCTTTCCCCTATTAGTAAGTTGGGAGCATGTTGGAGGTATCTGGTGGCTGTGGTGATGTCTTCACCAGATCTGCAATATAGCGAGATTATATAGAGGGCACCTAGTGCGGTGATAATTTAAGCGCAGGCCGCCCAGTCCGTGCACAGGTGGGAGACTTTGGTTGCAGTGATGTTGGGATTTCTAATTAGGATTGCAGCCCACGGGGTGGTATCATCTGCTTGTATTAGTTTGTAGTTGAGGGGATACCCTCTGACTAGTTTGGAGTGGGTATATGGCTCTTCTAATATGATTACATCTGCATTAATTTCATCGGCCTTGAGCCTGACTTGGTCGGCTACGGCCCTTGCCCGTTGTGCATTCAGTTGGATGAATTTGATTTTTGTGGTATTATAGTGGTTATGGTGTGCTGCCATAATTGATTCTGGCTTGATTTAAACTCTTGTTTTTGACGTAAATAGGACATTTGTGGTCACGAACTGAGTGCGAAGCGTCCAACTTCTGACTCTTACGTTCCTCATCTTTCTTTGGGCAGTCCTTGTAGTCATGGCCTTTGTCGACGCAGTGACCACAGATTGGGGTGTTTTGGCTGCAAATGTGGGTAGTGTGGCCAAACTTGCAGCATCTGTAACATTTTGGAACTACTATATGTTCGTGGAATCTATGGCTGCTCCAGTTGATGAAGATGTGTCCCATGTCTCTTGCTAGGTCTTGTATACAATTTCAGTGATTCTCTTCTTTTCCTGTTTGGGGTTGTTATCAAGTTTAAGAGTGATGCCTGCTGTTTCGGTGGGAATACTCTTCTTCGACCGTTGATACAGTCCTCTTCTTATTACTTCTAGGTGTAGGGATATACATCCAACTAGCACCTGTAAAGCTGAGGCACTAACTGCACGCCCTAGTTACAGCAAGGAACATAGAACGCTGTATGGAGTCCAGTTTAATACTGAGACTCCATAGCAATGTCCACTATTGGGACAAATATGGCATTATAAATGAGGGCCAAAGCCCGGCGCTTAAGGCCCCAGCTGCACAGCTTATATGGATGATCATTGCCGAGTATTTTTTAATTTTATCTGACTTATATTTTAAATGAGGATGGAAATTAAGCTTCATATCTAAGACGATTCCTAAATACTTGATTTCTGGGTATAATCTTATGGAAGTGTTGTCAATTTTGATAATCGGTAGTCTTCGTAGTTGAAGTATTCCCTTGAGCAATATAGATTTTGTTTTCTCTCCCGAGATCTTTAGTCGGTGAATGGCCGCCCAATCCCTGAGTTAGTGCGCAATTTTCACGCTCATCTAGATCCGCACTTGAGTCACCATCCACTACCAAAACAAAATCGTCAGCAAACGGAAGGGGGCTGACTCAGCCCCAAGTCCATCCCAAGGAACTCGCCCAGGACGCTGGACCAAAAGAAAGGTCCCAGAACCGAGCCCTGGGGGGCAGCCTCGGGAGACCTGGCTAGTGACAGATTTGTACCTGGTACTAACATGGAGTGCGGTGTCTCAGGTACTCCTTGACACAGCTATAATGGTCGGGTGATGCTTTGGCTTGACAGAGTCTTCTGAGAATACTATCAAATGCCACAGCAAAGTCAACTATGATGGTAGCGCATATTTGGCTTGAGTGCTTGAAGCAGTAGATATTAATTTATGAAGAGTATCTTCAGTGCTGCAACCAGCTTTGAAACCATAGTGAAGTGGAAAACGAGGTGATCGAGACTAAAACTACCAGGAGGCTTTCTTGCGTCGTCTAATCATAGTGTAACTGTTTCTTAATAATCGGTAAGTGTCTCTTGCGGCTTCGACCTCCGAGGGTGGGAGATGAGCACGGGCTCTCTGAAAAGTTTTATGAGCTTGGTGGACTCTCTTCCTCCTGTCTTGTTGTTCAGCATTCCACCAAGGGACTACGTTTTTGAAGGGCCTTCTCTTAGGGATTGCCACAGCACAGGCCTCTTAGATGATCTTGGAGAGGGATACTGCACAGTCCTCAGAGGTGACATGATTCAGTTGTGAAGAATCTTCGTGAAGTCTTACGAGTTCGGCGTGAAAACGTGGCCAATGAGCTTTTTTTTTTTTGTGCAGAATCGCACTCCTTCCTTGGTACGGGGGTAAGCGATCCAAGAGCGGCCAAGAAAATAGGTGATCGCTCTATGGTCGGAAGTAGTCCATGCTTCATTAACCTTCCACTTTCTGAACTTCCCAGAAATAGTCGGCGTGGTCAGGGTGATGACGATGGTACTCCCTCAGAGGGTACTACTGTATGTGGGGAGATTTTCAGGCTGGTATAAGAGCTGGTATATGTATTTGTGTAGGGCGGCACCTGAAACGTTTTTTCATCTCCGCCTCTTTTCACTTTTTAGATACAGAATTCTGTAGGGCCAGAAATGAACTGGCTATTTGGCTACCCGGAATCAGCAGGTCGGAAACGCACCACCCCAGGAAGGTAGACTAGGGGCTACCAGCCAGTAGCTGCAGAAGAGAGGGACGCCAAGAGCCCAACAAAGTTTGAGCCAAAGACTCCAGCCAAAAATTGTAGGGAAAAAAAAGGGTATCTTAACAATTATACAAAAATTAAACTCTGTACACAAGATTAACCTCAACGTATAGAGGTAGACAAATCATACGGTACTTTTAGGTTTTCAAAGTAAACAAAGCAAGTAATCTCGTTAAATTTAAAAAAATAACATAAATATCAAAAATTAAAGGCCAGTACCATTTTACACAAGCATTTTAGCACAGAAGCAGGCAGAAACCTTTTAAACAGCTTAGTTTAAATGTGACATCCAGTAAGTCAGAAAGAATTGCAAGCCTTTTATTGAAGGCTGCCTTAGCAAAGTCCTGAAGGGCGCGGTGGCATTTGATACAAAATTAGGTTCCAGTCCTGATGAAAAAAAAAAAAAAAATCAAATTATGATTATTTTAGGTTACCCACAAATGATTACATTAACCCGTATTCGTATCTGTAAATTGCGTGTGTCTCTGGTCGATTTGCCTGTTTTGATGGACGAAAAACTCCCAGTTTCTGGGGAAAAAACCTTGCTATCTACGCCTGAGACCGACTAACTCAGCCACGGAGTGAAAAAAGCCCACTAAAGTCCCTCGCATCATCGACGGGATTCGAACCCCGGCCTTTTCCACCCGGTGGGGGGGGGGGGTGACGATACCAATGTGCTACACGCGCAGACAGTCCTGACGAAAAGTTGAGAATTGCATTCTGCAGAGTTACTCGAAATTCATTGTATGGGGGACAAGAGTACAACACGTACTGCCAATCTTCCACACCGCCGCAGTGACAGAGTTCCGTAAGAGACAAGCGAAATTTAAAGTTTCTGATTTAATGATCCATGTTCTGATAACAAATAAGAGGTAAACAAGTCAAGGTAAAGTCAACAATACCAGGTAAAGGAATCCTGTTCAGCAATTTCTCCCGAGTTACTAACTGCATCCTTAACAAGACTAAACCAGACTAAACCAGGAAAAAACTTGCGTTTTACACTACCCAGTGTTGTGCTATCCCACCTACTCTGCCACAAATTGATCAACTCTTTCAAATTCTTTGTCCTTCAGCTTTAACATCGACTTGAGTGGTAATAGAAATTCCAAGGATTTGAGTGGGGGACCTGACGTTTCAGGCGATAACATAAGCCTCTGAAAATTATACAGAGATCGAGCAGTAATGTCCCAGCTAAAACCTGTAGAACAAGTGTTAAAACCGTTCGACAAATCTTCAAAATGCAAAGTAACGTTGTACGCTGGATTGACATCAATTTTGATTGAAATTTTACAGTCCGCACCCTATGGAAACAAGTACCAGCAACATTATGTACTCCTAAAAATACTCAAATACCTAAGTTAACCTGAAAGCATCATAAATGAACTGCATATTGACAAAGAGCTTATGAGAAGTGGAATCTGGATATAATGTCTATTAATGGAATCCTGACAGGTATTATGTTTAATCTTGATTTTAAGCATTCATACTTCGGGTAATAGTTGAAACGAACGGTCGGTTTATAGTGATTCAGTGCAGCGGAACATAGCAATATTCTGTTTAAGGCAATACGGCACTTAGGCTCTGAACAAGGTCAAGCGGTGACAAAGTTAGGGATTAAACCTCCCCCCACTTCCACCTGCATATTTCATCGGCTAGTCATCGAACGATAGAAGTGCGCTATCTTGTTGTACTCAAGACTACCTGCCTCGAAATTACTGAAATTCCGGCTCCCGTTTGCATTTCAGAATGACAGATTTTAGCGCATCAGCCGTGCCGCATATGTCTGCCGAATGATGACTTCATAATTAAATGCGTTACTTGTCACAAAAACTGTTGCAATAAGCCTGATTGTACTTCTGTCGATATTAAGAGATTAAACAAAACTAGAAAACGCGTTTGAATGTGACGCTTGTAGGCAACAAACAGGAAAAAATAATGAAGAATTACCCAATGAAGTCATTTGTGAAGATTCTTGCGAAGAACAGATTAACGACCTGAACAAGCAACAAGAGTAATCCTCTCGCAGACTGACCTTGGAAATGGTATCTTGGGCCATCCTGAAGGATCAATTTTTGAAATCTTGGGATGCGATATTTGCCCGGAAAACTGCGAGCACTCTGAAGGGGGTTTCGCTAGACAAAGGAGCAATCATAGCCCGAATGAAAGGCCGGAAGAGAACCTTAAAGAATATGTCTCGCGTGCGGAATTAAAGGATATCCTTGCAGACTGCATCAGCCCCTTTTCGATGCAGGCTGTGGAATATGCTGAAAACCTCGCAAGCAATTTCATCCCTGTACACAAAATGCTACAGGAACTGCAGGAAGAGAATTTTCTTCTCAATGAACAAAACAGTAGTGGTCACTGGCTCGAACTCCGGTCTAATCAAGAAGCGTGTGCTACGCACTGCTGCTGCTCCTGGCTACGGAGGCGCCTATATATGTTATATGATAGTTATTACAATAATTCAATTATAAAAATTACATTTCATAATACAAATTATATATATATACTATATAATAATTTTATTCTTTATATAGAGGTACTAAGTAAACATCAATTATAGATCACCACAGAATTAAAAAGATACTGCACACCTTTTTATAATGAAATAAACATATAAATTAAAAAAAAAAAAGTTTAAGTAACAAACCGAAATTACGTGGCACCCCTGGAATGTTGTGGCACTCCGGTCGAAAACCGCTGCTCTAGACTCTGAATGACTAATCCCGTGATCACCAGGTAAAATCGGTATGAGTGTTATTTGGTTTTAGGAGCATTAGTAACTAAGCCCATATTGTTCCGGGATATGCGGTGGTCATTCCCTGACCTTTCCGCATCCTCCGTATTTGGTGGTGACGGGCTCGAACCCCGGTCTAATCAAGAAGCGTGTGCTACGCACTGCTGCTTCTTCCCACCTGGCTACGGAGGCGCCCGGTGTGTGTGTGTGTGTGTGTGTGTGTGTGTGTGTGTGTGTGTGTGTGTGTTAGTTAGGCGACAAAGGCTATGAGGCGTCACTAATTATTGTGTTTGTAATTTTCGAGTATTTTGTGATCGATTTGCCTGTTTGCTGGACGAAAAACTCGAATTACCTAGAGGAAAAAAACCATGCTACTTTTGCCTGAGCCCGACTGACTCAGCCACATTAAAAAAAAAAAAAGCCCATAAAAATTCCTCGGATCATTGACGAGATTCAGACCACTGCCGTTTATATCCGGTGTGGATTATATCCACTGTGGTACCAGGTAAAGGAATCCTGTTCAGCAATTTCTCCCGAGTTACTAACTGCATCTTTAAGAGAACCATTTAGATGTGTTTTATTTTAACTCACACAACGGATATAGGCTACAGGGATAACCCACTTTGTGTGTGTGTGTGTGTGTGTGTGTGTGTGTGTGTGTGTGTGTGTGTGTGTGTGTGTGTGTTATAAAAATCCCAAACACGAGAGGTATTAGAACCTCTAGTACCGTGCAGGGAATTGAGAGATGAAAGAAGATATTTGTTGACATTAAACTTGAACTTCTGTAGATTGTAATTTTCAAGAAATAAATATGAAAGAAAGTTGTTCCAGAAAACGGAAGTTGAATGAATAAATGAGAAAGAAGAAAAGTTGGTTCTGTGGTTTGAAGTTGGAGAGAAAAAGGATATTGGCTGGTTGCAACATGTGTTCTTACTGCTTTGGAAGAGAGAGTGGGGATTAAAGAAGCCAGTTCAGAAGAACAGTGCCCATGGAAGTATCTATGGAAAAAGCATGTAGCAGATACAGAACGTCTATAAGAAAGAGAGTGCAGAGACTCTGTTAGAGATGACTCATTAATTAGCCTAACTGCCGGCTTTTCAATGGAATCTAGAAGCCTGAGTGAGATGAAGGAACATATTCCATGGTAGGGCGGATTTGCGATTTGTACAGATTGGACAGCTATTTGGAAGAGAAAAGTAACCCCGAGAGCAAAAGGGAAAACCCAGTTTTTTAGATGCAGAAGAAGCAATATTTGTAATGTGCTTGTGGCAAGATAGATTAGAAGTCAGGATAATCCCCAATAGAGATGTATGATCTTGCCCCGAAATCAGATAGTAATGATACTAGTGTTCTCGTATAAACTAATATCCCAGAGTATGAAAAAAATTAGTTGGAGGAAAGTGAACAGGATATGAATGAATAAAAAAATATATATGACTTGTACAGTATTTGGCGCATCAGCAACTTAGACTATATTGCGCCGTATAGGGGCGCCTCCGTAGCCAGGTAGGAAGGAGCAACAGTGCGTAGCACACGCTTCTTGATTAGACCGGGGTTCGAGCCCGTCACCACCAAATACGGAGGATGCGGAAAGGTCAGGGAATGACCACCGCACATCCCCGGAGCAATATGGCTTCAGTTGCTAATGCTCCTAAAAACCAAATAACAACAACAACAACAACAACAGCGCCGTATATACAATATTATGTCTGTAAATTACGTATGTTCTCTGGTCGATCTGCTTATTTGCTAAACGAAAAACCCGAGTTTCCGGGTGGGGAAAAGCATCTTTCCCGACTAACTCAACCACTTTGTAAAGAAGACCCATAAAAATTCCTTGTGTCACTGACAATATTCGAACTCTGGTCTTTTCACCATCATATGAATGAAGAATATAAAGTTAGTGCTCAGGTTATCCTGGAGCGCAATTTCCCGATCGTGCTAGTAACGGCCCTGGACATATATATATATATATATATATATATATATATATATATATATATGTCCAGGGCATTTCCCGTCCATACTATACTGCTCGACAAAATTAACAGAAAATGTTTCTCATGAATGTTTTATTGTGAACAGTATCGCCGAAGGAGAATATTTGATATAATAAGCAGCCTGGCATGTAAATTCCGAGCATCCAATAGAAATCGATCTACCACATTACAGAATCGCACATTATGCAAATTATTTATGCCTATAAAAACATGGGTTGCGACTACATCACTTCATTCCCGTTTTTTTGCTCGCTCAGTGGGATAGCCACATCGTCATTTAAATGATTCTTTGAGATAGTAATAGTAATAGAGGCATGTGATGCAATAAAGCAAGCGTATGAACTTATGTAGCATCAGCCAAAAAAAAAAAAAATTCACACAACCATTCCCTCTAAATGTTTGTCCAGTTCCTGCTTGAATTTATTTAAGCTGTCAACTTCCGCAACGACAGATGGAAGTTTCTTCCAGAAATTAACCACTCGCTGGCTAAAGGCAAATTTCCGCACATCTATTCTACAACAGTCTTTCCTAAATTTGAATTTATGTCCCCTTAGGTTTGTAATCTGAGCAAGTGGAAGAATCCCATCGGAATTCAGCGTGCTCAACCCATTCACGGCCTTATACACCTCAATCAGATCACCTCGCAGGTGCCTAGCCTCCAGCCGCTGCAATTTGCAGGACTTGGCCTCTCTTCGTAAGAGGATCCCTTCATTCCCCTCACCAATCTTGTTGCCCTTATCTGTACACGCTCAAGCAAATTTACCTGTACGCAGTACTCAAGGCGTGGCCTGCCTATTGGGACAAATGGACAATCACCTCCTTTTCCCTGCTAGCAAAATTCCTATATATCTTTGACAAAACCCCATGACCTGCTCTTGCAGCCTGTCTGCATTGCCCAGAAAACTTCATATCTGACTGAACAATTACTCCCAGGTCTTTTTCATTTTGTACAACCTTAAGTGTAGTACCACACAGTTGGTATGTTCCTCTGGGGTTACTTCTACCCATATGCAGTACTTTGCATTTGTCAATGTTAAACTTCAATTGCCACTCTCAGCCCATCTGCCCAAATTTTATAGATCCTATTGCAGTAGCACACTGCCATTACTGTCGTTAACAACCCTGCCAACCTTTGTATCATCTGAAAACTTCGACACTAAGCCTGATATACCTTCATCAATATCATTGATAAATATACAAAACAACAGTGGGCCCCAACACCGAACCTTGTGGAACTCCACTAATCACATTAGTCCACGAAGAGCAGCGTCCATTGATTATCACCTCCTGTTTTCTCCCACTCAACCACCCTTTTATCCATTGTAGTAACTTACCCTTAATACCATTCTGCTCCAATTTGTACAGTAGTCTTCCATGCGCAACAGTGTCAAAAGCTTTCCTGAAATCCAAGTATATGATATCAAAATTATTTTTTGCATCCAGTTCCTTTGTAACCACATCATAGTATCCAATCAAATTTTTAAGACAAGACTTTCCCTTAACAAATCCATGCTGTTTCTGAATGGCGGGCCGTTGGATGATTTTAAGCAGGGCAGTCGCAGGAAGAGGTAGCATGTTGGCTTAATAATTATTATTATTTAATAGGGTTTTAAGGACATCGACGACTAAAAATAAAATTTAGACTAAGATGCATTTAGAGCTAAAGCCTGAAGCTGCGAGTAAATTTAGACTATGTATATATTAACTGCAATAGCATCATTAATACACAGCCATTTTTCAATAAACAGAATATTTATAAGGCGGCATAGTTTTAAGTTATATCTCATATTGTGAATACTTTCACAACGAGTTTTGAAGTATTGCAATATCATGCAATACTTCAAATTACTACTTCAAGTGGCCCCGGGTGCCAAGCGATTGTAACTGAGCGATTTCTCTGTGCTTTCACTGCGATTTTCAAAAGGTGAATTCTGGTTCTCTTTTACGTTCTTATCCTTAATAAATCCTTTTATTTAATAGCAGCTCTTTTTTCAAAAGTACTGATCGAGAGCAAGAAAGGAAAGTAACCTTTCTTTTTTCATATTTGATAGACTAACCCCTACTAACTTGGCTTGGTCACACCAGGCACTGCTCCTGCCGGGGCCGGTAACCTTGGCAAAAAAGTTCATCTGCCAGGGGCTAAGAGGAGCCAACATGGAAAAAAATATGTTTCCAACTATAGAGTCGACAAGCTGTCGGCCAGATACCGAACATAAACATGATTCGTCACAAGCAAAGAGGTTGAAAACCAATCCCTCGGTGACAGACTTACCAGCATTTTTAATAATGCACTCACTATCAGAACAGCCTCTCAGTAAGCTATCCCCTTTTCTAATCCAAAAACATCTGGAAAGTATTGCAGGGTCTCCCAAGACGGTTAAGAGACTGCAATCAGGGGACTTACTTATTGAAACTCTAAACCACAGGCATTCTGTAAAACTACTAAAAATTAGAAATTTTGCTGGTATTCCAGTTAACGTAACTCCACATGCAACCCTAAATACATCAAAGGGTGTAATATCTAGTTGGGACCTGATGAATGTGACGGAGGAAGAAATTAAAGAAGAGCTTAGGGAACAAAATGTAATCGTTGTAAAAAGAATTATGGTCAAAAGAGACAATATACTCATACCTACCAGAAATCTAATTCTCACCTTTAACAGTCCAAATCTGTCCTCATCAGTAAAAGCAGGATATCTTCTTTGCCGCAGTCGTCCTTTCATACCCAATCCGTTGAGATGTTATAAATGCCAAAAGTATGGCCACTCTCAAACGACATGCAGAAGCAACCCAGTTTGTCCCAACTGTGGATCCTTTGATTACATTCAAAGTGATTGTTCGGTGAAAGAAATGATCTGTCCCAACTGCAAAGACAACCATCCGGCCTACTCTAAGACATGTGAGAGATGGAAAACAGAGAAACAAATTGTGAAATATAAAGTTGAAAATAAAGTTAGTTATCAGGAAGCAAGAAAATTAATTGCACCCAGTTTACATAACCGTACCTATGCCAGTATCGCAAAAAAATGTCAGACAATAGCCACGCAAACTGATGTTACCATTCCACATAACATATCAATCTCCGACTGGGCTCGAGCTGTCCTCTCTCAGCAAGAGGCCAATACCCTGAAGCACTCAGACCAAGCGAGTAATACGCCTCTTAAGATTCCAGTAAAATCCCCTCCTCCACCAGTGATTGCTACTACTTCAAAAAAGATTATTCAGGACACATCGATGCATTCAGAGTATTCATCCAAACAGGAAGATCCGATTATGGAAATATTTGTAGAAGAAGAAGATATGGATACAGGTCGCCCTACATTTCCAAAAAGAGACAAACCAAAGCCAGAACGCCATAAGACAGCCACGTCAGGTACAGCTTCTTCTTATAAATTAAAGTAATGGCTAACACCTTGCAATGGAATTTCAGAGGCTTTCGTGGCAACATTGACGACATTCATTACTTAATTAACCGCGACTCTCCAGTTGGTTTCTGCCTGCAAGAAACCTGTTTAACTCCTCAAATTTCCATTTCCATAAAAAACTACTCAGTCTGTCGATTAGATCGGAATACATCCAATTCTGCTCGTGGTGGTGTAGCTATTTTAATTAACACAAGGATTCCAGCTAGGCAAATCACTCTCCAAACCCAAATCGAAGCTGTCGCTGTGCGTCTGATTACTCAGACTGCTTTAACTCTAGTCTCAGTTTATCTCCCACCAAATCATACTTACTCTTATAATAATCTTAAGGAACTTTTATTACAGCTACCCTCCCCTATCTGCCTGCTAGGGGATTTCAATGGCCACCACCCTTTATGGGGATCATCTAAATTAGACAGACGCGGCCGACTGATCGAAACTTTACTGGAAAAACAAAACCTCACTCTTCTTAACAGTTGTTCGCACACCCATATACAGTTACCTAATGGAGAGACTTCTGCCATTGACCTATCGATTTGCTCCCCGATACTGTTTTCAGTCATGCAATTGTCCGCTCTGGATAATCCGATGGGCAGCGATCATTTTCCAATTGTTTGTAATCTGATGACTACACAACCACCATTAGACGAACCCTGCAGGAAATGGAAATTCTCTAAAGCTAATTGGGACAAATTTCAGTCAGCAATCACACTGGACAAAAAAATTATACAACTACATCCCATAGATGAAGTTACCGATTATATCACTTCCTGTCTTTTATTTGCAGCTAAAAGTTCAATTCCAATATCAAATTCCAAGACTCGACGCCATTTCAACTGTTGTTGGAATGAGGAATGCACAAAAGCGAAGAAAGAACAAAATAAAAATTGGAATTTATTTCGAACAACTCCAACTACAGTTAATCTTATTAACTACAAGAAACTAAAGGCAAAAGCTCGTCTCATTCAAAGACAAGCCAAGAAAGGTTCTTGGACTCGGTTTGCATCGACTATCAATAGAAACACGAACCCACGATTAATATGGAAGAAAATTAGGCAGCTTTCCGGGAAGTTTCCAACTGTTTCTTCCCCAATTCTCTCCTGCAATGGTCTAGACGTCTCTGCTCCTCTGGATATAGCAAATTGCCTTAGGCAAAACTTTTGCTCACGTCTCAGCTGCTTCCACCTACACTCTGGAATTTCAGAAAACTAAGACCACCACAGAACAGAGACACATCAACTTTCGAACTTCACTGCTACTTCCATATAACCAGCCGCTCCAATACTGTGAACTTATGCAAGCCATCAGAACAACACGCAACAGTGCCGCTGGGCCAGATGGAATATATTATGTTATGTTACAGCACCTTGATGAGAAAAGCTTACAAATGCTGCTAGCCTTCTTTAACCGAATCTTCCTGGGAAATGTTTATCCCACTTCTTGGCACCATGCTACAGTTCTGACCTTTTTGAAACCTGGAAAAGACCCCTCCAATCCTAATAGTTACAGACCAACATCTCTGTCCAGTTGCCTCGGTAAAATTCTTGAAAAAATGATCCACAGTCGACTCACTTGGATCATTGAAAGCGAACACCTACTAAGTAATAGTCAGAATAGCTTTCGCCAAAACAGGCCCTCCTTTGATCTGATGATCAAGACTGAATCCGAAATTCGCAATGCCTTTGTTAAAAACGAACACCTAGTTATGGTCTCCATAGATATAGAGAAAGCATTCGATATTACCTGGCGTTATGGAATTCTCCGTGACCTCAGTAATCATGGTCTCCGTGGCAACCTGCCTATATTTATTAGGAACTTTCTCAAGAGCAGATCTTTCCAGTTGCGATATCAAAATTCCCTTTCTACTACATTCTTGCAAGAAGAAGGAGTACCACAAGGGTCAGTTTTGAGTGCAAACCTGTTTGCTCTCAGAATTGATTCTATCACAAAATAACTCCCAAATACTGTAGAGGCGTACCTTTACGCTGATGATCTCTCTCTTTCTTGCCATTCACAGAATATGAGATCTATTGAAAAGCAATTGCAGATGTCTCTCAATAAAGTACAAAAGTGGGCTGAGCTCAATGGATATCGTCTTTCCCAACAGAAAACAGTTGCGATCCACTTTTGAAATCAACGCAAACTGCATACGGATCCTGAACTTCGGATATCAAATACCACCATTCCGATTGCCAGCAATATCAGATTCTTGGGACTAATCCTGGACAGTAAGCTGAACTTCTTTGAGCATGTTAAATTATTACGTACTACCTGTCTCAGAAAGATCAACATGCTAAGAGCTTTATCTGCCCATTCTTGGGGAGCAGACCGTACAACTTTGCTGCTCTTATATAGAGCATTGATCAGATCCCGTTTAGATTATGGTGCTCCAGTTTATGATTCTGCCCGAAGGAGTGTACTACACTGGCTGGATCCTATTCAACATAATACACTGCGGATTGCAATTGGTGCGTATAGAACATCTCCAACTCATAGTCTATATATTGAAGCTCATGAGCCCCCTCTGCATCTCCGCAGAAAAATGCCGTTACTTAAATATGCAGCCAAAATACAGACTTGCTCTTTGCATCCTATTCAGCCATACCTTTTTAATCAACCACTAGTTAATCTCTATAGAAATAAACCAAGTAAAATCCGACCAGCTGGCCTACGGCTCCTTGAAATATCACAGAACTGGAATATTCCTCTCCACAATAGGCAACAGATAAAGAATTACTCTCATCCTCCATGGACCCCCTTTCCTCAACTGACTTGTGACACTTATTTTCTACAATGGGGAAAGAATCGCCTACCGACACTGAGTTGTTGCACATTCAGTGTCGGTAGGCGGTTGTCGGTGGGGAAAGAATCGCCTACCGACACTGAATGTGCAACAACTCCATGCTAGCCATCTTCAAAGCTGTGCTGACTTCTTGCCGGTATATACGGATGGTTCCAAATCTCTTTCAACTGTTGGAGCAGCAGCAGTGTTTCCCTCGGCTATCATATCAGCTTCTCTTCCACCTGAGTATAGCAACCGTGAACAACTAGTGACGTTTTGCTGGATTCCGGCACATTCAGGCATAAAAGGAAATGAACTAGCTGATATATCTGCTAAAAATCCATCAACCTTAGACTTAACCTCTATCTTCATTCCAGCATCTGATTATAATATCATAATTCAAACAGCATACTACGCACAGTGCACAGAGCTATGTCATAAAGAAACAGGATCCATATGGCACTCATGCACTCAGACAGTTCGGCGAGAAGAAGTGGTACTCGCACGGATAAGAATAGGGCATACCCATCTGACTCGCCTCCATTTACTCACCGGCAATGATCCTCCTCGGTGTTCACACTGCTCTGAACATCTAACAGTCAAACATATTTTGATTGACTGTCCACTCTATCAACCACATCGTACTTCAACACTTCAAAATCTGGCTAATCTTCAAGAACCGTTGACACTACATCATATCATAGGAGAGGAGACAAATATTAAGGAACTTTTTTGCTTTCTGAAACAAATTAGAGTGTATAATCTTTTATGAATAGCTTTCAGAACTGAAATGAATTTGAATTGCTGCGTTCTTAATTATTTTCTGATATAACTACGAATAGGCGCACTATAGCCATAGCAGCTAATGCGCCAATAAACAACCATACCACACACACACACACACTACTTCAAGTATTCCAAGTGGTGCAATATCATGGCAACTCATTGTGAAGGTATTCAGAATATGAGATATAACTTAAAATGATGCCGCCTTATAAATATTCTGTTTATTCAGAAATGGCTGGGTATTAATGATGCTATTGCACTTAATATATACATAGTCTAAATTTGCTCGCAGCTTGAGGCTTTAGCCCTAAATGCATCTTAGTCTAAATACATCATACACCATCAGGTATCTCTCATATTGTGGAGTTATACTTCATAACTGTTTTGCCATCGTTGTATCACTCGGGTACCTACCTACCCACCGAAGAAGGGCCAGATCGCCCTGAAATGGCACCAGGAGGAGCCTGATGGTGTCCGGAATTTCCAAGAATAGGTAACAACAGCCTTCTCCACTGGGGAAGCGTTGCCTATTCGGGGAGTTTTTGAGTGGTGTGAGTTGAAGGATGTTACTGTCCCTTTCATTCTTCTACACCGTTTGTTTTCCACTCCTACTATTACTTTCCCTCTACCTTTTTGCTTTTCAAAGTCTAATAGTGACAAGTGGATAGTCGAGTTATTATCCCACACAAATACAAAATAGCCCTGAAACGGCATCACTTGGGTACCTACCCATCCACCGAAGAATGCCAAAAAGCCCTGAAACGGCACCAGGGGAAGCCTGATGATGTCCGGGGTTTCCAAGAATAGGTAACAACAATCTTCCCCGCTGGGAAGCGTTGCCTATTCGAGTAGTTTTTGAGTTGTGTGAGTTGAAGGGAGTTACTGTCCCTTTCATTTTTTTACAGTTTCTTTTCCTCTTCCACTCCTAGTATTACTTTCCCTGTACCTTTTTGCTTTTCTAAGTCTAATAGAGACAAGTGGATAGTCGAGTTATTATCCCACACATATACAAAATAGCCCTGAAACAGTGCCGTCTGGGTGGTGGTACCTATCTGAGAATAAGTAACATTAGTCTTCTCCTTAGGTGAAGCGTTACTTATTCGAAGTAGTGCCATATCATGGCAACTCGTTGTGAAGGTATTCACAATATGAGATATAACTTAAAACGATGCCGCCTTATAAATATTCTGTTTATTCAAAAATGGCTGTGTATTAATGATGCTATTGCACTTAATATATACATAGTCTAAAAATAAAATTAAAAAAAAAAATAATAATAAATTCTTGTTTATACTCCGACACGACCACCAGGTCAGTGGAGTTTACAGTAAATCATCGATACAAATGTTAATCGTATTTAGCAGTCCCGGGCTCGAACCCTGGCCCACTCAAAGTGCGCGTGTTACTGCACTCACGCGCATGACCACTCGGCTAACCTGCGGGGATTGTGCAGTCAGACATGAAATTCTGTGAGCAGTGTAGACATGCTGTCCTGGCAGCATGTCTGTACTGCTCACAGAATTTCATGTCTGACTGCACAAAACCCCCAGGTTGTTTTTATATTGCTCCGTGTATCCTGTCTGTAAATTGCTTGTGTTCTGTGGTCGATTTTCTGTTTGCTGGACGGAAACCCCGAGTTTCCGGAATAAAAAAACCATACTTCCCTTGCCTGAGACTGACTAACTCAGCCATGTTGTGAAAAGGCCAATAAAAATTCCTCCCGTCATCGACGGGACTCGAAATGAGGTCTTTTCCATCCAGTGTGTTGGCTTAATATATCACGCAGTGTCGTCTCGATGCTATGGAAGCAGTTCAGGGGACATGAACCGTTACAAGAAAGGGTGGCCAAGGTCGCCCGAGAGCTACGTCAACACCGCTATCTGGCGCTAACAGCAAAACGGAACCAACCCTACAATGTCCTGTCATCAACTGTCTCTTGAGGTTACTGCGGCCACGAGTGAAAACATTTCCAACTGGACTGTGTTAAAAAGGATCAATTCAAATGGACTCTAAGCAAGGAAGCCAGTGGTTTGTATCCCATTAACCCCAAACCACCGCATACCTTGTCGAAATAAGATGCCATTAACATGTGACTTGAAGCCCTGACAAATGAGGTACAGTTCTGTTCTCTGATGAGTCCCACTTCAGCTTACATGCGGATTCTAGGTGTTATCATGTGGGGCGGAATAATTACCAACGGCCACATTCATCTTCATGTTTTTGATAGGGGTACCGTAACTGCGCAGAGGTACCGAGAACAGATCCTGGAACCCTCTGTGTGGGAAGCCCTTGGACGTTGCATTGCACACCGACAGCCAACTTCTTGGTCACTTGGTGAGCTAAGGTCTATGCTTGTGGAAGAATGGGATTCTTTGCCATCGCGAATGGTTCACTGCGGTCAGGCCTGTTTAGCTGTTGGAGGGGGATCGCCGTACTGATGCCATGTGACCATATTTTCTAGCATCTTGTATCGACTTCTGTAATGTGACCTTTTTGGTAATTCCTGTACAACCCCTTTAAAATAAATAAATAAATTAATTAATTAATTAATTTTCTGTTTATACTCCGGGACGACCACGCGGTCAGAGGAATTCACATTATAGACAGAATACAAGAAACAGCACCGTGTTTAGCAGTCACGGGCTTGAACCGCGGTCACTCAAGGCACGTGTACTAATGCACCGCACTTGACCACTCGGCTACGGCGAGTGGTCAAGCGCGCGTTTTACCTATCCGAAGTTACGCTGTCTCCTTATTTCATCATTATTGTACGGTACACTACCATACCGAATTTTGTGCGTCTTTATCGCAAGCTGCACGAGTTACTTCACGCTTTCTACATGTTCTGTTAATTTTGTGGAGCTGTGTAACGGCCATGAACATTGTAGATATACGTACCAGCAAGAAGTTGCATGTATACAAAAGTATAATAATCTTATATTTAATAATATATTCTAATACTAATCTTATCCTTAGTATAATTTTATAATAATCTTACACTTGGCTGGCTGATATATGTGAAACGGTATCTCCTTCAGGATTCCACTATTTCACCAATTCAGTGTGATATATACTGAGATAGTCCATATATGCAGGCGATAACCCAATTACAGAAACCACATATACAGAAAATCTTTTATATATAATTTACGAGATATTTCTGTGTGTGTGTGTGTGTGTGTGTGTGTGTGTGTGTGTGTGTGTGGAGAGAGAGAGAATAATAATAAATAAATTGTACACAGTTGCAATTAAATGAACGGCTAACTTTAAAGAAAGTGAAACTATAGAGTTTAAGTATTCTGTAAAGTTATAATCTTAATAATTTATTGATAAGATGATAAGTAATTCAGTTAATCTTCTCTTTCTTGGTGATTTTTTTCTCTCTCTCTCTCTCTGTCTCTCTCTCAGGGAAACTCGGAATTTTTTTTTTTGCTTGATGCAGCAAAAGCCTCAAGCTTCCTTGCATCATATGGCTGATTATGATATGATAATTTAAGAAAAAAAATTTAAACGCGCATGAAATGTAACATACTGCTTACATTACCTACCTACTTACATTATCATCTATTGCTTACATTACCTAACTTGTTTAAACTGCTATTAGAATTAGTTGCTTCCCACGTATATATTCCCCAATAAATTAATAATAATTTTGATTCTTGATTTCAACTCTGCTTTTTTTTTTTTTTTTTTTTTTAATTTGTTTAAATCAGTTAAGGTGAAGTGGGAAAGCGATGTAAAAATTAAACGTGAACAGCTTGACTTTCACCTGTGCAAACGGACTGCCGATAATGTCAGAACAGATCACAACCCCCTTGTTGATGCAACAATTAATCACAGCCTGTCAATCTTGCAACTAATAGGCGATCACACATGGTGGTCCCTTCTGACTACCTTCAATACATGCATTTTCACAATGCTGCTGTGGAAGGTCACTTTGTCATAGTTAATGTCCCCCATCGGTTTTAGAAACCAACAGCATGCTGCCTTTTACCTGTAGGCTAACGGGGTTAGTGGAGCAAAACTGTCTCCTTCCCCCACTTGCTCCGCCTGTCCAGCACACCGAGTAACCCACATTCACCTTAGACCCGCCCTTTCACACCCTCCCTGCTACAAAGAAGCTGCAGGCCTCTGGATGAGTTTAAATAGTCCCGAAATTTTTGGAACATCAATTTCAAACTGTGACGCCTGCAAAAATCAAGGGCTTTGTCTACTTCTCAATATGAACCTCGACTTTCATTTTTGTGCTATTTCCTTTATGCTAATGATTGTTTGGAAGAGAGTATTTTCTATTCCTCTGGGTAAGTTTTATTAATAACCAGTGCCGAAAGTAGATTTTTATTCTTACCGATACATTGCCAATTTTTTTTCAATATATCCTCACAATAATGTTAACGCATTTGCACGAACCAAGCAACCTATAATTCAATAATAATATATTTTAAAAATATTTTTAAAAAGTTGTCTCAAGATTGTTTTATTGTCAACATAATCCGAAATATTTTGTCGGTACACTTTGGTACTGCGGCAAAATAACTTACTGGTACTCCGTACTGTATGTACCGACTTACTTTCAGCACTGTTAATAACGCTGGGGGTTCAGTAAAACTGTTAATAATATGAATAGTTTACATTCTATTATTGTTCAGATATTTATATACACACACATATTTCCCAGTTAAAACAACAATAAAATATATATAAATTAATATTTATTTATGTAAATATTTCAAGTGATGAATGACTACTTCCCCTACTGAAGAAATTCATATATATGTATATTTAAACTGTATACCGGATTTATGGGAGACAGAAGAAAATTGCCAATAATAGATCTTTAAGTAGTATTTAATCAATCCCATGCCACTGACAGCATTCGAACTCAATACTGCCAATCCGTTGTACTTACCCACAACCGCGTTATGTGTCCGTGCGTATTTGTAATATTGCAACATAGGGCTGCGGAAAACGCAACAGGGAATGACGAATTGGGTATTTTACTTTATTTTTTCGCCCATCCTGCACTGACAAGATAGCATCCAAACTGGTGTGTTTTATACAACAGTTGTGAACCTCTTTCATCACCGTGGTTTCCATCCGTAAACATACACACCGCATGTGTTTATGTTTAGTTGTCCTGGCCAATTTGCTACCAGAAAGATGATCACCTGGAAAGCCTGCCCAGTACCCAACCAAAAAAAAAAAAAAAAAACACGTGTGTACCCTGTACGCACGACAGATGTTTTAGATGAAAACATCTTAAAAAATCAGGACCGATTTAAAATCTAACAGCTAGAAGCGAAGTTATGAACGATGTAAAGTTTTATGCTCACGCCCGCTACTTACTCTACCGAATCGACGTTTGGAAGAGGTTAGCGAAATCCAAGCAAATAGCCTAATTACCCATTTGATTGTAGCCATTTGTTGAATAGTATGATTGCAACAATACAAGTATTTGTATTGTTGCAACTGCATTTTCGTTACATACCATTGTTAAGTGCCGCTATAGATGCTTTCACATCAATGATTTTCTGATTAGTGAAAGGGACTAAATGGCACACTACTACAGCTGAGTGTTCTACGATGCCGAAGTCGAATGCATAGGGTTGTCGAGAGTATCGAGCAAGCCGACCTAAGAAAATAAAGACGCAGGTAGCAGCAATGAGTGCGCGAGAACGAAAAAGACAATTGAGATTGCGTAAAAGACAAAGAAAATCAAGTGGTGGATTTAGCAGTGCCTTCAACCAGCAATGCCGCTCCATCTAACAATGATGTATCCGATATTAATTATGTACAACGGAACATGGGGCTGTATTTCCCGATGTCGACGTCGATGGGATCCTTCTGTGTAATAGCTGTAGAGGATCACTTAAGAACAAGGATTTTAAGTGTTACCCAACGGCCAAGTGATGCTTACAACGGTTGTCTATATTTCTCCTAACAGTGACATACAGGATATAACTGACTTAATTCACTTCGTTTTGTTGCCGTACTCGTACCTGCATACCCATGATCATGTGCGCGTTTTCACCGTTAACTTCGGATTGACGAAGTTAACGGTGAATAAACTAAACCGTTAATTACTTTCCTGTAAGAAATGTTCGATCTAACTCTCAACACTAACCTTTCAATTTCAACTACAAGATCGGGTATCTCAATCAACGCTGTTTTCCATAGACATTTAGACACGTTGCAGTCGCAAGTCTCTTACTTTAATTATAAATCCATTGTATCTTGTCTTCCAGCTGAAATTATGGAAATTTGTGAATGATCAATAAAATATTTACAATACAAAAGCTCTTATTTCGTGATCAATATATACAAATCAAAATACCTAAAAGAAACGTGAAGATTAGTAACCTTTACATTTGCGCGTCTCATTTTCGTGACAAATTGGTTTTACTTCAGTCCGAAATTTAGTAGCTGCTGCCAAAGATGTTTTCACATAAAAAAAAAAAAAAAATTTACAAAGGAAATAAGGGGGAAATAGATAGAAGTGGGTTTGAAGGGAGGTAATGGAGAGGGAGAGAGAGAGAGGAGAGGGTGGGATAAAAGGGGGAGAGAACAGAGGGGGAAGTAGTTGAGGCACCCGCCTGATTTGAAAGGGGGAAGTAAGGAGAACCCCTGGTACAGGACGGCCATCCTGGCCCAGAGGGTGGGAGTTGAAAGTGGGTGGTGGGATGAGCCACCAGGTGAAAGGGGGATAGAGGCCACCCCAGGTGGTAGGGAAACAGTCTCTATGGTGGAGCGTGCTTTTTTGCAGCTGTGTCTCACACTGTCCTGAGGTTACTCTAATGGTCAGTGCCAGCATCCTATACCACGGTGGCTTTCTTACTTATTGCCCTTGTGGATACACGACTTAATTTGCTCACTGGCTATAGACACACAGAAACCATCTGACTAGTGTGACTTCTCAGTATGTATTAATAATTCTCAGTACTACTCAATTGCTGAACCGTAATCCCTCTAGCTCTTAATTCGTGCTTCCTACATCAAAAAGCTTGGATAAACATGAGGCACCCTGAGGGCTTGCATAGCGTTCAGTCGGTCCAGTGAATAGGCTAAGATAAAATATGCAATTAATGATAACTTTCATTCACTCAACATTCACACAATTTTATTTTTTATACTTTTTTTCTGACATTTTAATTTTTTAAAATTTTTCTTACATTTTAATTTTTTAAAATTTTTCTTACATTTTAGTTTTTAAAAATTTTTCTTACATTTTAGGTTTTGTAATTTTTTCTTACATCGGTTCCTGGGGCATAGTGGCATAGTATTTAGGGTCAAGCGCCACCGGTGGTTCCCCACCTTTGCGCTGTATGTACTCTGTGATGGAATGCAGAACGACTGCAAAAGCCAGAAAAGTATCGTGTCTGGTTTATGTAGTATTGTGTTTTGTTCTGTTGTGTCTTTGCCTGCCTGGCCGCAGGGCCCCTAGTGGGACCGCACGGTCCCCTCCCCACCACTGTGAGCTGAGCCAGGCAGTCCCTTAGTTCTCTGGCTGGTCTCTGCCAGTATCGCCTAAGCTTCCTGACAGAGGCCAATTTCAGTTCCATCAGCGTTTTAGACTCCCAGGTAGCAAGTACAGCTTGTCTGGCATATCTGAGAGAATGTCTGTGACAGCCTCAAGGACCAAGAAATCCTACCATTATGGGTTCGTAGTTTATTCCTCAGTCTAGTGCCAGCAGTTTCTTTCGCGCCAGTAATGGATCATACCCTATCTGTGTTGGCATAGGCTTGTCTTTACGTGTTTCCTTGGGGTGGTAATGTCACACATCAGTCTAGGTCTGCTGCAGTCTTTGCGTCGCTCTGTGCTCAGCAATCTTAGCTTTCCTTCTGGCTAAGACTTTTTGTGCAAATATTGTCATGCATTTATCTGTGCCCTCGCTTTGGAATAGGATAAATCCTTGGTCCGGGGGTTGCATTCAATTTCCGTGAGGAATTTCAGCCTGGAAGTGTCATGGGAAGGGAACTTGTAGACTAGATCAGTGGTGCGCAAAGTATGGGGCCCGACCCTCAGAGAGGTGTGGGATAAATTAAAGGGGTCGCGGAAATTTTTAAATAAAATTAGTTTTTGTGTACACGAAAGCAAAAAAGTCTTTTGTTAAAATTACTTTTTCAATACTATAGGTGTAGAGACTTTACTACTCGAACGAAGTCTGAGATACGAATGTACCCTATTGCCACTCTATTTTTTAGGGCGGTTTCGCGTGTGCTGCAGGTGGCTTTCTTACTTATTGTCCTTGGGGATACACGACTTAATTTGCTCACTGGCTATAGACACACAAAAATTATCTGACTAGTGTGACTTCTCAGTATGTATTAATACTTATCAGTACTACTCAATTGCTGAACCGTAATCCCTCTAGCTCTTAATTCGTGCTTCCTACATCAAAAATTTCTGAAATTGCCTTAAGGCTAGAGGTGCGAATATGCTGTGGCAGTAAATAGCAGGTCTGTTCCACGCACGTTTTAATCTGCTTTGTAATTCGGTGCTTTCACGTCAACATGGATGTGTTTTCATTCTTCTGCTGCTTTTTATATTATCGTTGTGTTTTTAAGAAGACAGAAATATACACTTTACCATGGACAATTGGGTAATCAGAACAAAACAGTCGAGGAGCAACGACAATAATGTTGCTACAGATACACCAGAAGCTGAAAGGGTAAGAAAATTTGAAAAGGTGAAAAAAATTTGAAATCTGAAAGGGTAAGAAAATATCGTGAGAAAATTTGGACACTAACGTTATTTCAAGTGCAGTGCAGCCACCAATTTCTGGTAGAGAGTCATCATATCCCAAATTAAAAAAATGAAAAAGAATAGAAAATATCAAAAAGAATTTATGAAGTACGGCTTTACTTACAGTGTTGTTTATGATGAGCAACGTCCTGCGTGCATAACACAGGGTGATTCTAAATTACTGTCGGAGTTTCCGTGGCCTATAATTTTCAAACTGGAAACAACAAAATAAAACTGCTTACGGAATATGAAAGTATAACTCAAAAAGTTTTATAACCTATAGAATCAATACTGCAGAATACTAAACAACTTCAACATGCGCGCCTTTCGTGGCACGTAAGATGTCCAATCGACATTCAATTTCCCTCCAAATGTTCTCCAGCATTTGCGGTGTAACTGTTTCGATCGCAGCAACAATTCTGAGCAGTTCATCGAGGTAAGTCACAGGGCTCTTGTACACAATGTCCTTCACGTATCTCCACAAGAAGAAATCAAGCATCGTAAGATCGGATTAGCGCGGAGGCCACGGAATCGGTCCACGCCCGGGAAAATGCATGTCAAGAAATTCTCGGACAATAAGAGCCCAATGTGGCGGTGCACCATCTTGCTGGAACACCACATTTGGCTGATGATTTTCCAATTTCGGTAACATATTCAGCTGTAACATGTCCAGATTAGTCACCGCTGTCACTGTTTTTTCCGCAAAGAAAAAGGGCCCTAAAACTTCCGAACATGACCAAGCACACCAGACATTGACCTTTGGGCTATCTCTTCGAATTCTCGAATGGCGTGAGGGTTTTCTGATCCCCATATTCTGCAGTTATGACGATTTACCTTCCTTGATACATAAAACGTTGCTTTATCACTAAATCCATCTCCGAAGGTAATTTTCATCAGCTTTGGCATTTGACAAAATATCTTGAGCATATTGGAAACGGTGGGGTTTATCGTTCTCTTGAAATTGCTTTAACCAACGTCGGATAGCATTGTCTGAAGGTGGATCTTTTCCATACAATTTTTTAATTCGATGAAGGGAAACCTGAGCAATAATCTTTTCCATACTGAGTTCTGTAACGACGTTGCGTTGTGATAAAGGACTTTGTTTCGAAAAACCAAAGTACGCACATTGCCTTCTCTTGAACAGTCGCCATTTTGAAGTAATGCCGTCAATATCTCCCAGACATCAATGCGGCGAGTACAGCGTTGCCAAATAAAAATTTTTGAAGTAATGCCGTCAATATCTCCCAGACATCAATGCGGCGAGTACAGCGTTGCCAAATAAAAATTTTTGAGTTACACTTTCATATTCCACAAGCAGTTTTATTTTGTTGTTTCCGATTTGAAAATTTTAGGCCACAGAAACCCCGACAATAATGAGAAACCTATTAAATTAAAAAGACACTTGCATACGAAACATCCAAAGATAATGAAAAAAAAAAAAAAAATGTATCCTTGTTCAAAAGACACGGTGATGCCATACAAGGTCTGAAATCTTTCATGAAGAAACACTGCAGTTCCTTGTAAAGCATCGTTGTAAGTTTCATATTTAATAGGGAAAATTTTGAAATCACATACTATTGCTGAATTTCTTGTTCTCCCTTCTGCAATAAAAATGATTTCAATTATGCATGGAGAAAAGTACAGCAACGATTTAAATACCATTCTTCTATCCAGAGACAGTTATCGCGAACAACATAAAATCCAATTTATTAAATCGATTGAGAGAAAGTCCAATTTTTGCAATACAGTTAGATTAGTTCACAGAATTTTTTTTGATTGTTAGTTTCCTCTAATATTATTTTCCTAATATTATGTCGTTCCAAAGATACTCTCAGTTTGGCTGCCATTTCACCACTCAATCCAATAAAACCTGGAGAAGAGAATACACTAAGTGGTAGTCCATTCTTTACAACAAGTTCAATAATACACCCTTTGAATTTAGCAGCTGTCATTGCTATAGTAATTTTTTGGGTCTCAAAGTACATTGTTAGAATATTTTTTTACTTCGACTTTACAACCTGTGCTAGAACTTGATGACTTTTTGTTGCTTTCCTTTTCCTCCATAAGCTTGAATTGTTTTGGATGCAAGCACTCTAAATGGCGTTTTAAATTGGATGACCTGGTGGGTGCATAGCCTCCTTTTCCTTTCCCTGCGCTGATTTCTGAATTGCATGGCTTATCTCCATTCATCAATTGACATATGAAGACATTTTTTTCTTGAGATAATTCAAAGTATTCAAATACTTCAGCTTTCTTTTGTTCCATTTTAGACTAATTAAATTAAGTAGTTTATCTCAAAATTAACTTTAACAGGCTTACAAATACATATTACCTAAAACAAAAGATTAAAATTTAAATTAGACAGTGCAATATAATAAAATTGTTTTTTGGTGTTTGCATGTACAATATAATAACAGGAATAAGGAGTAACAAATATATTTTGTTACTCCTTATTCCTACTCCTGTAAAAACCTCTTACTCCTTTACTCCATACTCCTACTCTCCAGCCCTGGATGAAACGCTTCTTTTATATACGAAAGTGAGGTGGTTGTCCAATGGTAAAGTGTTGCGACGTCTTTTTGACCTTAAACATGAAGTTTTATTGTTTTTATCGAATAAAAATCAGACCCTTGCTCAATTGTTTACAACTCAAAAATGGCTTGGAAATCTTAGTTCTCTTTTTGATATATTTGAAAAACTTAATGATTTAAATTTAAGTCTTCAAGGACAGGAAGTCTTCAACAAATATATTAATACTCCTTGATAACATAGAAACTTTTAAAGGGAAGCTTAATCTTTGGGAAACTGAATTTGAGTACAATAATACTAAAATGTTCCCATACTTTTTTGATTTTGTTATAATAGTGAAATTTTACAATTTAGGGATATCATTGCCTCCCACATGCTAATTAAGAATTTTTCCAAATGATTTAATGTATCTCCAGAAAAAAAGTTGTATTGGATTGGTGATCCCTTTGCTTTTGATATTTCTTCATGTCCCGAAATTACCATGCAAAAAAAGGAAAATCTTATCGACTCTTTTCAAGACTACTTGGGAAAAATTTTGGCTTTCTCTTCGAGACGAGTATCCAGAATTATCGAAAATGGCGATACAAACATTGCTACCTGACGGGGTCTACATATTTATGTGAGGTTGGTTTCTCAAAATTAACAGCTATAAAAACAAAGCGTTCCGGACTTGGTCCAGAAGACATGAGATTAGTAATTTCAAACATTGCGCCAAATATGGACCAAATATTACCGGTTACCAGGCTCGTCCTTCTCATTAATGGAAAATTGTTCATTTTTTTATTGTTTTGTAATCTTAATTGAAGAATAAGAATTTCATTTGTTGTTTTTGTTGTATTCAAACAATTATGTTAATGTTTAAATTAAAATGGAAACAATTTTTTTATTCCTTTCTCAGTACTCGAATAAAATTTTCTACTACATAATTTATAAAATGCCATTTTTCTTCTCTAAAAACCCTGGGCATTCTACCTCGGGGTTTATATTGAGGGGTCGCGTCAATTTTATATTTAATAAAGGGGGTCGCGATCAAAATAAGTTTGCGCGCCACTGGACTAGGTAACTCCATGATTCTTTTCTGTTTGAATAATCCGTGGCACGCAGTGATAAAGATTGGGTGGAGACCAAGCGTAAACAAGGGAGGGGCTTTTGAATAAGTCAGGTCGATACGCGGCAGGAAGCGTCTTGTGATTTCTCCTTGTGTTGTGGATTCCCCAAGAGCGTTGCCACAGATCCACGAGGTGATCGGTAATTCTCCTCCTTTCTCGCTACGGATCCTTTGCTAAGTCGAGTTGCAAATCAAGAACCTGTGCTAGTATCCCTTTCTTGAATCTGGTGAAGGGTCCTCTTCTAACTACCGCAAGGTAAAGTGGGAGACAGCCTGTTTTAACTTGGAGTGCAGGCGTGCTGACTGTTCTGCACACCCTGCAAATGGACAGTATCATGAATCTTTGTATGGCATCCAATTTGTGTTTATTTCTCTCCCGGGGCAGTGTAAAGTGCGTTAGTTGTCTGACGGCACCAGGGTTTCCCCCCATCACCGCGTCGTATTCTTTGTAAGTGACACAGAACTCTGTGTAGGCCAGAGATTTAAAAAAAGTGTGTGGGGAGTGGTTTGTTGTTTAGTGTTATGTTCCGTTGTTTCTCTGACCATTTAGCCGTTGGGCCCCTATTGGGACCCACCGTTGCCCACACTTTGCCACGAGGAGGCACGTCAGGCTCCCAGTAGATTATTAAATACTCTGGCAGGCTCCACCACCTAATTTCCAAGGATTTCAGTGGCAAGGCCTGTATAAAAAAAAAAAAATCAGCGTTAGCTCCATGGAGTCGAAGGTGGATCCGTGAATAACGTCTGCCTCTAATTGATCTTGCTTGCGTTTACGCCTACAACTCTCTCTCTCTTGCGTTCCGCCGCCGACTTTGGTGCTTGCTTTTCAACGTTATATTGTGATTTTATCGAAATCTTTGAACACGTTTAGTTGATGTAACTTTCGGAGTCGTCACAACTTGACTAAATGAAACAAAACCGCACCTGTTCGACAAATGCTAAGTAACAGAATGAAGTACTGTAGTTACTTTAACGAGTTGTTCAACTCTCAAAAACTAAAAACCCGATTTGAAATCTAGTTATATATCCTTGTAGAGTTCTCAAAGGGCAACAATTTTGTTGCTCAAATTGTGTGTGTATATATATATATACTAGGTACGCTAACCCGGTTCCCTTTAAAACCCCATCCCCAGGCAGGGGAGGGAGGAGACAGGTCTTTGTCTCCTCACCTCCCTCCATACTTCGCCTGGTGAGGCTCGTCTCAACTGACCTCTTTGGGGATGGCTACTCTATCGTCCCTGTCCTATCTGTTTTCCCCCAGTCTTCAGTCTCTACCCCCCCCCTCTCACTAAACCGACCGAATACACCCGTTAACAATGCCGCCAAATTGTAATCAACGTCTAAATTCTACCGCTTTCTTGTAAATCTCTTTCGGCCAATTTCTAGTGTGCAACCTTTTTTTTTTTTTTTTTTCTTAGGCCTTGCCACTGAAATCCTTGGAAATTAGGTGGTGCAGCCTTCCAGAGTACTTAAATAATCTACTGGGTGCCTGACCTGCCTCCTCTGGCAAAGTATGGGCAACGGTGGGTCCCAATAGGGACTCAATGGTTAGAGAAACAACAGAACATAACGCTACACAACAGACCACTTCCCACATACTGGCGCCTCCGTAGCCAGGTGGGCAGGAGCAGCAGTGCGTAGCACACGCTTCTTGATTAGACCGGGGTTCGAACCCGTGACCACCAAATACGGAGGATGCGAAAGGTCAGGAAATAACCACCGCATATCCCCGGAGCAATATGGCCTTAGTTGCTAATGCTCCTAAAACCCAAATAACAACAACAACTCACACACTTTTTAAACCTCTGGCCTCCACAGAGTTCTGTGTCACTCACAAAGAATACAAAGCGGAGATAAATGGGGGAAACCCCTGGTGCCGTAGGACAACTAAACACACTTTACACTTTAGTCCTGCAGGTCCTACATATTGCCAAAAGCAATTGAGTGCAGTAAAGTCTAGACTGGACTGTAACCTTCTTAGCATGCAAGAACCAGGCGGCCGCGCCATGGAACAAAATGGCAAAAACACAGCTTTATATACAACCACAGGGAGCAAAAATTAAGTGATCCCCAAAACTGTTTGGAGAGATGTAGAGGAGAGAAAGTATATTTTTTGACTTTCTCTGAAAGTTGTTTCAGGTGTTTAGTGAATGTAAGCTTACTATCAATGATTTAGCTAAGCAGTTTTAGAGAGGAAACCATCGACAGTAATTTGTTGTGAAGTTTGACAAAAAAAAAAAAAAACAGGTAACATAAAATATTAAGAGACCCTTAACCTGCATCATCTTAGGTTTTGCGGTGAATATGGATAATTTATTTACAGTGGGACTATTGGAAGAGATTTTATATGACTAAATTGCCAGTGGCTTCAAGACATGCACGGGAATTACCCTATATCAGTAGAATGAGATCAACCGGATAAGCCAATCTGGAAGTAGAAGGAAAAGTTTTAAGGAGCCACTCGTCAAGAACAATGTTCCAGACGATGCGGTTGTTGATGTTTGGCTTATGCGCCACTCTTCCATAAAAATCGAGGCTGTAGAACTCAATTCGTATTGCATTCTTACATGCCTCAACTGCTGTTAACGCGTTAAAGCCTACTTGATGTTGTTTTTCCGCGTTCTGAAATTGTCCCGAGTCCCCTCCCCCCGACCACGTGATGTGAAAACTTGTCAGGGAGGTATTGCTGGACCTTATTGGTACTATCATGTGTTCATTTCATAACATCACAGTCTACTTCTGACTCCCTCGGTTTCATAACATCACCGAGGGAGTCAGAAGTAGAAGAGAATGCATATCATCATTCTTCTCTTTCACCAAGAAAGAGAAGAATGATGATATGCAGCTCAGGACCCTGGGTGTGCCAAGCCCATGCTCACCAGATGTGAACCCCCTGGGTGTCTTAATACTTTTTGGAGATTAGCGTATAATAAATAAGTTTTCTGTTTTATTCAGGTAAGGCCACATAGAGTCAGACGTTTATGGCCCCAGTAAACTTTCTGTATCCGACCTCGCTGAGGAAACACAAGTAATCGATATTTGTATCTGCACGTCAAAGCAGAGGCTGAGGCGTCAGGTTGCATTTTGATCGGTTACCGGTTTTGCTGGGTGACAAAAACCGTACAGGTCTCACCCGATTAACTTATTGTGAGGAATCATAACTGGGAGGAATTCTTTAACCGTTACAATTCGTTACGCTCCTTGTTCGAACCGATTGACATCCTTTTAAACTTACACCTAACTGTGTGGAGTATCAATTTTTTATACAAAAGTATTGAATCAGTAGGGAAGAACTGGATTATTTAGTCGCAGACATCGGATATCCCTGAACTTTGTTGAAATTTAACCTTTGATAATAGATTGCAGTACAATTCTAGCTCACAATTACTTCACTAGTCTTTACCAATGTGATACTTTAAAAATAAAAGGTCTCAAGATCGACTTATCGCAGTTTTTTAATAAGTACAGTAAACAAACCCTCGCTATTCCGGATTAAGCGATAATCCGGATCATAGCCTTAAAAGACAAAAAACTTAGAACCCAAACAAATGGAAAATTTAATGAGATAGGTAGTGGTGATGAAAATATATATAAAAATATCCCTGTACAGCCTTTATTTAGAAACTAAACTATTATTATTTTTAGGCCGCCAAAAATAATTAAATTCATCTGCTGTGCTGTGTCTTGTCTGTTAATTGAGTGTGTTCTATGGTCTCTTTGTCTGTTTTGCTGGACGAAAAACCTTGCTATCTACGCCTCAGACCGACTAACTCAGCCACGGAATGAAAAAAGCCCATTAAAGTTCCTCGTGTCATCGACGGGATTCGAACCCGGGCCGTTTCCACCCTGTGTAGGGAGGACGGTGACGATACCACTGCTACTGCGCAGACTTTATTTAAAAACTATTTATCAGGTGGCGTTTGCGTCGCATGCCAACGCACAGAGTAGTAATATTACTCTGTGGCGTTGGCACACAGAGTAATCTTACTACTCTGTGCTTCTTCCTGCAACACTTCCTTTGGCTTTTTTAATGTCTGTCTATTTGATACACTGCTTTTATCACTCCCCACATCGAATTTTAAAGCAAATGTCTGTATAGATTCTATTTGTTTTTTTAATATATGACACAGCCTGTTGGCCAATACCAAATTCTTCAGCATTTTTTTTTTTCATGGAACACCATTTGAAATTGTTCTATCACTCTGAGCTTGTTAATGTTAGTTAAAGTAAGGTTTGTTTTCTTTTTATTCCACTTTTAATTCTTCAGAACCTATAATTCTATAAAAATATGTTAACTTATGTATTTACGTATAAAGAAGTACAGTACGCAAATGAACCGATATAAGCAATAATATCCGTCCGACTCAGTCAACAAGGATATTGAACAACATGCAAGACAATGTAATGGATGTTACGTCTCTCTCTGCGCACTCAATCAGCGCGCAGTCAGAGTGACTCATCTTGCTTTCATGAATTCCGTGTCTTTCAGATTACTCAACTGTGAACAGAAAAATTTTCATAATTCGATCCGGATTACTGTAACCGGATTAGCGAGGGTTTACTGTATATCTGTTTTAAATAAAATGGTTGTAGAAGTATATATACATATATTTTTATTATAAAAACATGTTAAATAGGGTGCTGTTTCTTGTATTCTGTCTATCTTGTGAACTCCTCTGACCATTTGGTCATCCCCGAGTATAAACAGAAAATTTATTTATTATGCACGTACATAAAAGTTTGTGTACATGTACAAGTAAATGTAAAAACTAAATCAGGAAGGTATTAATGAGATTTTTGGCATTGGTGTTCTCCATAAAATTTGTTTTATTTCTGTGAATCACGATCAAACAAAATATATGATAGATCAGTCAATCGCCATCGACTATTGGCCTGACCCTGCTGTAGGGTGCCATTTGCAAAACTTTTTTTTAAGAACGTTCGTTTTATCGTTGTAGTTGTGACATCATAATTTAAAATTTTTTATAGTCCCATTTGGCAGACATACTTCAAATTTGGAGTAAAACATAAAATTTGAAGTAAAACACAAATTTGAAATAAAACATACTTCAAATTTCGTAATTGAAATTACTTATATTACATATATTTTGCGAACCATGTTTTCTCCAACTCAATGTTTCATATTAAAGAGTAAATGATTATTAAATAAGCGTAAACAGTAATTACTGCCATTCTCTGTTTTGTATTAACTGTGTTAAAATGAATATCACGGCCATCTCAAACTTTTGTGGCTCCAAACAAAAGAAAAGTTTTTATCATTGTTTTGTTCGGATTTTTTTTTTTTTTTTTGGCTGGTGCAGCATAAGCCATAGGCTTTCTTGCACCATACGGCCGTTACTAATACTAATACTAATACTAAAACTTTGAATGTATTATTATAGTTTGAGAAAAGATCTTGCGCGGTATGAGTCGCGCACGAGGTGATTCCACATTGCAATTTTAGGGGCGTTCTCTAGCAGTGGCATTCACAGTTACGTACGGACTTCAAACCGAATGCAAACTCATTTTCTTACACTGCTTATTTATCACGTATGCACTTGGGCAATTCTTATTATGTAAGCCCCACCTCCAGAGTTCTTTTCTAAGTGGTCATTCTATAATTATCCATATTTTTATTTAATTTATTTTAATATTTAATTTTATTTTATCGATATATTACTGCGGGTAGAAAGTTCATAATGTTTAAATTCAAGGGAAGGTCGACCAATAGGGTTTTCTAAAGTGAAGAATCCATAAAAAAAAATAATAAAATAAATAAATGTTCCGTTTATATATCGGCATGATCACCAGGTATAAAACTTAAATGTTCAAGTTAATCATTTTGACGATGAATACAGTTTGACAATGAATACAGACAATGAATGAATTAACCGTACTTAGCAGTCAGTCGGGCCCCTGTACCACGGTGCATTCAAACGCGTGTGCTGCTGTCATGCTTGATCACTCGGTTAGGACAGGCCATTTACATTACATAATGTGCTCGATCTAACTAATTAGATGAAATAATATTACGTAATCAAACTAAAGCTACAAAGTGTAAAGAAATAGTAATAGTATTAATGATAGTATTCGCCGTATAGTGCAAGGGAGCCGCAGGCTTTTGCTGCCCTGGCAAAAAAAAAAAAAAAAAAAAAAAAAAATGATAAGAAAAAAATATATACTGTATTTGCTTCCCTTCTGACACAGATAAGCATCCAGTTAACCCTTGAATTTATTCAAACTATCAGCCTCAACTATCTGCGAGAGCAACTTGTTCCAGCTATCAACAACTCCGCTGGCTAAAAGAAAACTTCCTACAATCTAATCTAAACCTCAATCCCTGTAATTTGAATTTATGGCCCCTAGTTCTGGAATTCTTTAGAACATAGTGTTTGGGTGGGGAGCGCCTCCATGGTTCCCCACATCTGCGCTGTTTAATCTGTGTGGTGATACAGTACTCTGTAAAAGCCAGAGGTGTGATTTGTGTGTTGATTTGTGAAGGGTAGTGTTGGGTTGTGTTGTACATATGGCATTTCGTCGCCGGGCACCTGATGGGTCCCCACGTTGCCCGCCACTAACCTCTGGGAGGTAGCCAGGTAGTCCCAAAATTTTTGATAGGTTCTGCCGTATTGCTAGGTCCTGCCTGGGCTTTCAGCGGCAAGGATCTATTAAAAAAATGAATTTAATAGTATATAACAGAGCAATGATGCGCAACATCATTGTTCCACATTGATTTGTAAATTTGTATAATATTGTAGTATTTGTATAAATTTGTATAATTTGTAGATTTGTATAATATTTGTAAAAGAATAAGAGAAATTTACCTCAATATGATAGGTATGATACTCTCCAGAAATTAAAACGAATAAAAGATTAACGCAAAATGATTACAGTAACAATTCAAAAATTAATTAAAAATTCAAAAAAACAGTTAAAAATGAAATAAAATTAATTAAAACAGTTTAACGTAAATTTTGAAAAACGATTTTCCTTCCTGAAGCAGACAGTGCTTTTCGACCGTATGTCGTGATCACAGGAATGGAAATTACGGTGTGTGAGCTTGAATCTTAAATAGAGAGATTTTGTCACCGCGTATGCGCGTGAAAGGCTGCGATTATTTGTCTTCGCTCATGCACGCAAAAGACCACGGAGATTAGATATGGACGGAGAACGCTAATAGAATTCTCATGTAATTTAATTTCGACGGTTTCTGCAATTAATACTCTCGTATAATTACGTTAACAGCATGGAAGGCTAATTCTGAAGCTGCTGAACGAGAAGCACGCGCTGAGGACACGTGCTCTTTTATTCGAATATTCAGCGGAAATTTCGTAGATACTTGGTAAGAGGAGTCGCAATCACTGCAAGAAATGTATACCAGACCAAGATTGGTCTGGCCACAATCTTAAGTTCGGTATCTTTAGAGAATATGTTAAGCTGCTTGTGCGGGATAGAAATAAAGTGATTTTTATGTTACTTGTTGATGTTGGGTGCAGTAGTTTTTTGTATCCTATCCTTAGCTTGTACCCTAATTCGGTTTATTGTAGTAAGAGGGTAACCCTGTTTATGAATCTGCTGGTTAATATCTGTATTTCTGAGTAAAGCAAATTTCGTCATTGAATTTTTATAGGCATTGAGCAACTGATTAAAGATAATAGATCTTTTGTAGGTGAACGGGTGATAGCTGCCATAATATAGAAGCATACCGGTGTTTGTTGGTTTACTATAGCTGTTAAATTAGATTTATTCGCATCCCGAGTAAGCGTGAAATTTAGAAAATTTCACGCTTACTCGGGATGCGAATTGACTTATTATACTTATAAATTGACTCGGGATGCGAATTGACTTATTATACTTATAAATTGACTTATTATCCTTATTTTCCCTTTCCAATATAAAACTGAGTCTAAGATGAATATTATTAAACGAATGTAAAATGTCTTGAATAGTGCTACTATCAGTAATAACCAGAACATCGTCTAAATACCCCCCATTGTATGTGATACGGGGTAGAAAAGGCATCAAGTGTATACGCTCAATCGTTGAGAGATAAGACTTCCGATATTAAGCCGCTTAGACTCAATCCCATTGGCAAACCAAAAATTTGTTTGTATACGTTGTTTCGAAAGGTGATATAATTGGCCTCAACTAAAAGTTTAATTTAGTGATAAATTTCCTTAAGAGGAAGCTTCCTATAATTAATCGGTTTAGAGTTTTTATTTAACATATCCAAAAGGATATCCAATGTGTATTCAACGTTTGCATTCATATATAACGAAGTAACATCGAGTGAGAATAAATTATCATTATCACCGTCTAGGGCCCTTAAGGTTATTAAATAATGTATTGTAGATATAAGTGAAAAGGCCTACGTGCTCTGGATACTTTATCTAATCATACATTAAAAAAAAGTTTTCCTCCTAGTGATATTTATTCGAGCCAATGGGAGAAGAGGGAGAGAAAATTACGTCACTACAAATGCAATTAATTATTGACAAATGCCTCCATAACATTCACCAACTTCGTGCACGTGATTCTCTGTCCACATTTGATATTCCATTGTAACATTTTTTGTATATTAATGAATAGTGCGTGTATTCACTTGTCGATTTAAGCAGAGTGGGCTTCATCACTCCAAAGGATGTTCGCGAATGCAGTGGATATCACTTGGCCATGGCCAAGTGATATCCACTGTCATTCGCGCCAGAAACTGAAGTGCGTATGTGAAACGAATATCTGCATCAGTATGCTTTAATTGTTGCAACATGTACATCTTGTAAGGATAGTACCGCAACACCTGACGCATTACTAACCTTACAGTGGAATACGGCATGTCCACTTCACGAGAAACAGCTGGCACACGCGCTACCACATGGAGATTGACTTGATAAATCCACGACAGCCATAGCCACATCTTCAACACGAGAGGAGTCCACTCGTTTTCGACCTCTACCTGGTTGAACACCAAGATGTCCTGTTTCTTCAAATTTCGCAATCATTTTGCGGACAGCACAAACAGCCATAGGTCCACCTGTGCCTTAAGCGCATAAGGCACAGGTCCACCTGTGCCTTATGCGCTTCTGACGCCGGAATTCTCTGATAGCCGCAGCTACATTGTTGCTGTTCTGATAGTACAGCTTCAATAATAGCGCCTTTTCCTGCAACGTTGTTGGCATTGCTGCTGTAGTGCAGGCAAACATCTATTGTATGATTTTGAAGAGACTGCTTTGCTTTTATACAGTACAGGAGTAGTGGCGCTGTATTTCAAAGTATTCAAAGTATTTTATTATTTTCTGCGGGCTCCAGGGTTTCCCCTATCCGCCGCTGAAGAGTAACTGTACAATATTTACAATTTATGGTTTTACAAAACATCTGGATCCACCAACTTCACAGTAATTATTACAAACAATAAGTCTCTTGCGTAAGACCAATGTAGTATAGCCGCACATTTGACCATACTGTATATCCATAACACTTGCAACTCAGTTATTACAATTTGTTGAAGGCACCAATTTCTACTTTAACCTTCACAACTTATACAACTATACAGATAGTTAGAACCTTCCAGTTCGTTTACAATGAGGTCCGATATATATCTTACAATTTATACAATTTAAGATTTACAATTTATGCACCTTATTAGAGGCTGAAGTCCCAGGATACCGCCCACCCAACAGTGAACCTGGCACATCGACTAATTTATACTAAACGCTATTATTGCCGTCCGGCGATAAATTTCCTCATCAGAGGTCTTGTAACAATACGATTAATACCACGGAGCCAACTATATACAGTGGTAGTACACTAATAACATAATTATTCTTAGTCGGCAAGTCCTTTCCTTCTGTGGAAAGCCTTTTCAGCAAAGCTAGCCAGTGCCTGAAAATTTTCCTTACATTCTAAAAACTTGGTGAAGTTATTTACATCATAAACTTCGGTCAATGTGTGAAGTTCAAATCGAATGTCTACATAATATCGACATTCTAAGATTATATGTTGGACTGTCTCCTCTGAGCCACATTTCCAAAGAGGAGACGCAGCCAAACCCAGAGTAAACAACTTTGAGTTTAGGCTGCCATGCCCGGATAGAAGAAAAGTTAGGTGAAGACCTGGGTTAAACCAGGACCAATGTTTTTGGTCAAATTCGGCAACCTGAGGTATACAAAGGGTAGTAATTCTTCCAGTGTTTTCTTGATCTAGTCTTGATCTAGAATTGGTTTCTTGATCTAGTGTTGTCTTCTTTCACTGGCACGTCCAGGTTAACAGAAAACTGGTTGAATTGTGCTGCAATACCCTTCCTTCTACAATACTGAAAGCAATTGTACAGCACTTCGTATTTAATTGGTAGTGTACCGTTGATTACCTATAGTGCCGACGTTGAAATTGTGCGACAAGCTCTTGAAGTTGCAATCAGGAAGAAGCGCTGGGCTTGAGTCAAGATTTTTTCCACTATGACTTTGCATATTCCGGGGCCCCAAGCGCCCGCAGCATAACAGACAATAGGAATAAATATACATTTGTAGCACAGCTTGAGAGTGGAGGGTTTCAGACCCCAAGAACTTTTGGTAATTCTGATTATTTTGCCTGTCAGAATCTTGATTTTGCTTAGTACATATTTAGCATGGGTAATGAATTGAAGTTTGTTATCTGACATAATTCCTAGGTATTTGTACGAGTTAACTAATTTTATCCATTGTTCTTTAATCTTAATACTTGGAGGTCTATTTGGGTCTAATTTTCCTTTGAGAAGAATTTGTTTTGTTTTGGGAACAGAAATAGTTAATTTATGTGTACTACACCACTCATCTAAGTCTGATAGGACTTCGTTAGCACTGATTTCAAGTTGTAGTCTGGAGTTTCCAGAAACAAGGATAATTAAATCGTCTGCGTAAGCAATCTTAGTAGTGCAATTATGTTCGGTAGCCAGCCACCCATCAAGGACCACGTTCCAGCATACTGGTCCGAGAACTGATCCCTGAGGGCAACCGCGAGTCACAGGTCTCGCAACAGAGCAGGATCCACTAGAGACCACAAGTGAGCGATTCTGGAAATAATCCGTGATGAGACGATAAATAGGCACGGAGACCCCGGCCTCTCGGAAACTCTCCAGGACACTTTGCCACCAAACAGTGTCAAAGGCCCCTTTGAAGTCCACAAAGGAGGCCGAGGACATACTTTTCATTGGAGGCTGAAACGTTATTAATAACTAGGTTAATGGCATCCACTATAGACATCCCAGCAGTGAAGCCAAACTGATATTTGTAGTTTAGGTTTCTTTCTTTATAGTGCTTTTGGAATCTCGCTACAATCAGCTTCTCTAGTATTTTTCCGAAGACCGGAAGTAGAGCGATTGAGTGGTATCAATTTGCCTCATTTGCTGTTTTGTTGGGATTCTTAATAAGTAATTTAAGATTTGCTTTTTTCCAAGGAGAGGGGAAGAATCCATATTGTAGGCAGGCATTAAAGAGGTTCATCATCAGTTGGGGACAGGTGCTCCAGATTCTTTTAACTATGGTAACTTCTAATAGGCGCTGTGGCAATATCTTACGATTATGCAAATAACGTAAGTTATTTGCATAATCGTAACTAAGATAGTTATGCGCTATACAGTGACAAATTTTGTAACTGTTTTTTTTTTTTTTTTTTTCCCAATGAATTCTTTGTTGTACGTGTTGTTCGGGTTTCTCTTCAGTGCGGGCATTGCAGCTCGCTACGGAGCCCTCTGTGTAGGGATGCTTTAATTTTAACAACCCTGTGGTAGTATTACTTAAATAATTTTTAATCAGTTTTAATTCTGTTAAACTTCGTTTGGTGAAGTGACAGTTACAAGAGTTGTTTCAACAAAATTTAAGCAAATCTTAAGCAAAATTTAAGCAAATCTCTTTGAGCAAATCATTTTCATCAATATCAGAAAAATCATAGTCTTGTAAAAGCATATGAAATATAACTTTGCATTGTTTCGCATAACAATATTTTTCAAATTAATAACGTTTAAGCATGAATTGATTGCTGATTTATTTCTTTATCATAAATTCTCTATTAGATTATATTGTACCTGGCGTCTCCGTAGCCAGGTGGGCAGGAGCAGTAGTGCGTAGTATAAGCTTCTTGATATAAACCGGCGTTCGAACCCGTGACTACCAAATACGGAGTATGAGGAAGGTCAGGGAATGACCACCGCATATCCCCAGCCCGCATAAAGGATGACAGTTGGCGTCAGGAAGGGTATCCGGCCGTAAAAATTGTATGCCAAAACAATAAAAATGCTGACCCCATATATAATGGGAAAAAACGACGACAAAAAAAAAAAAAAGAATATTGTAAATACTGTGGTTTAGTATTTTGTAAATGTTTGTAATTTTTTTTTTTTTTTTTTGTCCTCGCTTTTTCCCATTATATAGGGAGTAAGCGTTTTTATTATTTTGGTATGCAATTTTTACCGCCGGATGCCCTTCCTGACGGCAACCCTCACCCTTTATCCGGGCTGGGGATATGCGGTGGTCATTCTCTGACCTTCCGCATCCTCCGTATTTGGTGGTCATGGGCTCGAACCCCGGTCTTATTAAAAAGCGTGTGCTACGCACTACTGCTCCTGCCCACGACTGCGCCATTTGTACAGTTTGTAAATATTTCAGTTAAATATTTTAGTCCTCCTCTTTCGGATGCAACAATATTTTTCATGTATTATGGAACCGAAGCAAAAGGTCTTTTCCTAAGTGACCTATGTAAACGCAGATAAATAATTACATAGTGATGATATTGCCTGAAGTCGATGATAGTATACACCGGCATGTACTTCGATGAAAGCGAAGAAGAAGACTGCGATAATTGACAGGTGAAGGCACCTCCCTTTTCTGATTGTTTTGTGTAGTCGAGGAGGGGGGGAGGGCTTATCTTAGGCAGAATGGGATAAAGGCGGTCGTGGTGGAGTCACTACTGTGAATGATCCTGTTGGCCGCAACGTGGTAATGGGCTTGTAGGTCGTACCTATCTAGGGAATTCCAACAGGACCATTCACAAATTCCTGTTGGCCGCTACGTGTCATGGGCTTGTAGGTCGCACCTATCTAGGGTATTCCAACAGGACCATTCACAGTAGTGACTCCGCCATGACCGCCTTTATCCCATTTTGCCCAAACCTATCACAACAGATTTCTAGTGTTAAAGGTTCACGGGATAAAGTGCCTACAACTCCCGGGCAGGAAGTTGCGATCCCTCCTCTCCAGAGTTAAAACATCTGTTCCCTCCTTGCTGCAGAATGGATTAGTCTACCGTATTTCCTGCCGTGTCTGCACTAGCTGTTACGTTGGGGAAACTGGCAGGAATCTCAGCAATCGCGTTTCTGAACACGAAAGAGCTATCCGTTTAACGGACCTGGAACACTCAGCCATTGCCGAGCACTTGTATCCCCAATTCACAAAGTGGGATCGAAGGGTAACACGAGTAATTACAGACCAGTTAGTTTAATTTCTGTTCCGGCAAAATAATGGAGTCACTGGTTAAAGATGCATTGCAGGATCATCTAGACAAGACTGCAGCAATAATTCAGACACAGCATGGGTTTTTTAAGGGAAAGTCTTGTCTGACAAATTTGATAGGATATTATGATGTGGTTACAAAGGAACTGGATGCAAAAAATAATTTTGATATCATATATTTGTATTTCAGGAAAGCTTTTGACACTGTTGCGCATGGAAGACTATTGTACAAATTGGAGCAGAATGGTATTAAGGGTAAGTCTACAATGGATAAAAGGATGGTTGAGTGGGAGAAGACAGAGGGTGGTAATTAATGGGTGCTGCTCTTCGTGGACCAATGTTATTAGTGGAGTCCCACAGGGTTCGGTTTTTGGGTCCACTGTTGTTTTGTATATTTATCAATGATATTGATGAAGGTATATCAGGCTTAGTGTCGAAGTTTGCAGATGATACAAAGGTTAGCAGGGTTGTTAATGACAGTAATGGCAGTGTACTACTGCAACAGGATCTAGATAATTTGGGCACATGGGCTAAGAAGTGGCAACTAAAGTTTAACCTTGACAAATGCAAAGTACTGTAGTAAGTAGAAGTAACCCCAGAGAAACGTACCAACTGTGTTGTACTACACTTAAGGTGGTAGAAAATGAAAAAGACCTGGGAGTAATTGTACAGTCAGATATGAAGTTTTCTGAGCGATGCAGACAGGCAGCCAGGGCAGGTCATGGAGTCTTGTCAATGATATATAGGAATTTTGCTAGCAGGGAGAAGGAGGTGATTGTCCCTCTGTATAAGGCAATGGTCAGGCCGCGCCTTGAGTACTGCGTACAGGTCTGGGGGCCTCATTTTAGAAAGGATGTAGATTTGCTTGAGCGTGTACAGAGAAGGCCAACAAGATTGGTGAGGGGAATGAAGGGATCTTATCAAGAGAGGCTTAAGTTCTGCAAATTGCAGTGGCTGGAGACTAGGCACCTGCGGGGTGATCTGATTGAGGTGTATAAGGCCTTGAATGGGTTGAGCACGCTGAATTCTGATGGGATCCTTCCACTTGTTCAGATTATGAACCTAAAGGGGCATAAATTCAAATTAAGAAAAGACAGGTGTAGAATGAATGTGCGGAAATTTGCCTTTAGCCAGCGGATGGTTAATTTCTGGAACAAATTTCCATCTGTCGTTGTGGAAGTTGATAGGTTAAATAAATTTAAGGAGGAACTGGACAGGCATTTGGAGGGAATGGTGTGATTTTATTTATTTATTTTTTTGGCTGATGCTGCATAAGCTCATACACTTGCTTTCTTACATCACATGCCACTACTACTACTACTATTCGACCCAGCACGACATTGACCCATGCTGCGATGTCATGATTATTGACAGTTTTAAGTTTACAACTTATATCTTGTAATGTCTTTAAACTGCCCTACACTCTTTATTTTTATTTCTCCGAAATTATTAGGGCAATCCGAGGACGTAGGAGAAACTATTTCTTATCAATACCACTATTTTTCGCCTTTGTGGAGTTCAGGTTCTATTATTCCTACTCCTTTAGTTTTTCTTCTTACTATCTGCATGTTTCTCTATGCGTTAATTTAATTATTTATTTATTTTTACCGTATCCATCACATAGGGGGCACCACATATTATTTTGACGACTATTACATTATCTCCTAGATACGGTCAATATGTAGTATGTATTATATATTTAATCTTATTTTAATCATTAAATTACGTTCTCTGTCGATTCAACGATGATTAATATATGCTTACATTTATATTTTACTTATATTTCTTACCTTTGATTCTAATATTTCTAAATTTTCTTAACTTTTATCATCATTCGATTTATATTTGGCCTATACTGGTTTATATTTGGTTTAGATTTAACTTACTTAGCATATATTGATCATCACAGAAACAGAGAACATCTTGTCGTTTTTTGCCTTCATTCTGGGTGGTTGGCCCCAGTTGAAGTCATCTAGATTGTCGGTAAAAAGCGATAATATTATTATTATTTTTTTTTTTTGCGTTTTCTTAGGTCCCTGATGGTATTATTATTGGATTGATTTACTTTTTCTAATAATTTTTTATATTATCCTTAATATTCTATATATATATATAGAATATTAAGGATAATATTAAGGATAATTTACCAAAAATAAATATATATATATATATATATGTTTATTTTTGGTAAATTCGATGAGGAATAACGCTAAATTTTTGAAAGGCCGAGTGAATTGGCAAAAAACGTAATTTGGAGGTGATTAAATCAATTCCGACGTGTAGGGTATTCGCTTGCGCAGGTAGAGTGGGTGGGGAGACTGAAGTCTGGGGGGGAAGAGACAAGTATGGAGTCGAAAGAGGAGGCAACCCCAAGTCACAGTGGGGCATGCCCATGCCCCACCAGAAGGGAAAGTGGGAACGGCGAGAAGGGGAGGAGACAGTAAGACCGCTCCCCCCCCCACCGGGGATATGGGTATTAAAGATGAAGATGGCTAGGGTGCCCTCTTCAAGTCGCCAAATGGCGTTTGGCAGCTATGCTGCTTTAAGTCTCTTTTCTTCAATGTTGATTCGATTTCAGTCCAGTCGCTCATGGGGTAAGCCCCGTCCTTGTGTTTTTCACTTTCTTGTCTCAGGGTTTTTCTCTGTAGTAACTCCATTGGATGGTATTTTATGGTCTTGTACAGTTTAACTTATGGTGGTCTTTCGTCAGGCACGATTTATGGTAATTAGCAGTTTTCTCCTCTCGAAGAGGTCCTGCGCACATTGAGAAAGTGCTCTATATTCCTCTTCTGTGTCAATGAAGTGGGATTCCAGTCCTTTCGGAAGGTAGTGTATCTTTGTGATCAGGATGCCTCTGAGATTTTCATATTCTGGGCAGTCGTAGACCAAGTGGTTCCAGTTCTCGATCTCCCGACACCTGCAGTTGGGGTCCTCAACAAGGCCGAACCCAAGCAGCTTCTCTTTAAAGGGACCATGACCAGTAAGGAGCGAAGTCAAGTGCATCCCCGGAAAATTTTGTAAATTTTCTTAAGTTGGGAAGGAATTTTCTTGTGATTTCTCCTTTTGTTGTATTGGTCCATCTTTGTTGCCACTCCCGAAGTAGGTAGACCTGTAACCGGACTTTTTCTGTTTTTGTACTACTCGCTGGGTCAATTATGAAATCCTGGAAGATAGCAGCAATCCCCCTGGCGTGCAGGAAGAGCAAGCTAGCATTTACAGTCTCCAAATCGAGGGGGAGCGCTCCAGCAAGCACCTGCAACGCCGGTGTGCTTACTGTTCTGCATGCTCGTGTGGTTGTTAATAAAATGGTCCTTTGTATCATATCCAGAGTTCTCCTATTGACTGCAAGCGTCGTTTTGCTGTACCACACTGCAGAAGCATAAGTTATCGCAGGGATGAAGGTTGCCTTATAATACAAAATTAGTGTTGTTTTTTTTTTTTTTTTTTAATCCCCAGTCTTTTCTCGTAACCCTCGCCACCAGTACCGAGTGACGTCTTATCTTCGTCCTTATATATTGTAGGTGAGGTTAAAAGGATAAGTTTTTGTCTAGGATAACTCCTAGATATTTCATTTGGTTGGCAAGTTTAATGGTCACACCTTCTATTTTATTTTGGGGTGGACGCCGTATTTGCAGGGTTCCTTTTAGTAGAATAGATGTGGTTTTCGTCGGTGAAATTTTTAACTGGTTTCTTGTAGCCCAGTTTTGTATTTCCTGTAGAGCTTGGTTTGCGGTGGTTTCCAGTTGGGCTCTTGAGTCAGCCTCAATGTTAAGAATAAGGTAGTCTGCAAAGGCCTGGGCCCCGACCAGCCCCAGGTCCAGGTTCAGGAGCTTGTCGAGGACCATGTTCCAAAGGAGTGGCCCCAAGACAGGCCCCTGCGGGCAGCCCCTGTGTACAGAACTTGTGACTTTTTAGTAGTTGGCATTTATTTCTACTTTCCTGCAAGATAGGTTGTCTTCCATTACCTTGTATAGGTTGATAGGAACTGCAGCCACCCTTAGTCTGCCTAGGACGCTCGGCCACCATAGTGAGTCGAACGCCCCTGCAAAATCAATTGAAATGACTAGTAGGTATTTTTTTCTGCATTTGCATATGTGTGATGTATGTTCAAATTTGAGGTAGTTAGAACGTTTCCTTATAGACTAATGTTCCCTAAAACGGTGGCTTGCCCAACCAAGCCGCCGTTTTAAATGTATATGTAGACATGCATAGTATCTTATATACAGAGGCTCCAGAATGTTGTTCAGCTCTGCCTTGGTACACTGTGATGATACAGAAATCTGTAAAACGGCCAGAAATATGTGTAATGTTATTTCTGGCCACTTTGCCACCAGGAAGGCGATCACCTAGAAAGCCTGCCCAGTATCCGTCTATACCACGAGAGGTAGCCCACAATTAAGCTGGATACGTGGTGGACCTCAGACACTACAATCGCTGTCTGCCCCCACGGGTCCGCACTCACTTGAGGTAGTGCTACAGTGAGTGCTTGCAAAAATCCCGCACCCTGAGTTGCCCAGACTAAGGGTACTGGTAAAAAAAAAGAAAAGAAAAAGAAAAAAAAGTATATATAATAAAAAGAATGAAAAAAAAAATGTATGTAATAAAAGGGAAAAGAAATAAAATTTATAAATAATAAAAACGAAAGGAGAAAGTATACATGTATATAAAAAAGAAAGTACACATGTATATAATAAAAAAGAAAAAATGTATACATATATAATTTTAAAAAAAAAATCCATCGTACAATTAGTTAAAAGCTGTAAGATTCAGAAACGATGGACTTAATGGAAAAATGTTATTGAACATTTGCTAACTCCGTACAGACCAGGATCAAGAGCCATAATAATCTAAAACAATTCTGGCGCTTTGGAGACCACTACACATTCCAACAAATCTAGAATACGTAATCTTCAATGTTCTTGTGAAACGCTCGTCGAACGGTCAGGTGTATTTTTTTATTTTATATTATTTATTATTAGGCCCTCTCCGGGAAGCTTAGGCTCTCCAGGATTGGCCTAGCCAGAGTTAAATTGGACTTCCTGGTCCGGCTTCCCGTGCCATGGAAATTGGGGGTTGGTAGTGCTCAACAAGCCCCTATGCTAAGAGGCAAGAAGAATAACAGAACCACACACACACACACACACACACACACACACACACACACACACACACACACACACACACACACACACACACACACATCTTGTAACGGCGCCTGTGGCAAGTGCCTCACTTGAGCACCCCTAGCGCTTGTTCTGCGACACTGCCTGGCCTTTACAGGAAACTGTATAGCAGCACAAGAGTATATATGGCGGAGTTGTGAAGACCACCGCTGTTGCCTGATCCTCGACATTGTGTCCACTTATAGCAGAAGCTTTCATCCAATGTTTCAGATCTCTTGAACAGACAAAAATTGCATGTTCGACTACGATTTTTTACAATTTAATTTTACTGTCTCTACAGGATAACGTTCGATAAATCATCGATAGTTCATAATTATTTACCATGACTATAGTCATGGTAAATAGTCAACCCCTGGATTAGTGCCGTGAAGGGTTTGTAAAGGTAGGGTACCTGCATGTACCTAGGAACCTTACAATAAAGAAAACCTTACAATAAAGATCATATTATTACAGTTCAGATTATTTACCATGACTATAGTTCAGTCATGGTAAATAATTTTTATTTATCATGACTATTCATGATAAATAATCAGAATTGCAGTTTCAAAGAAATTTTGATATTGTTCTAATTAGTTCCAAGGAAAATTCAAGCAGGACCAATAAGATACGGAAAATCGAACTCGAAAAGCATACAAGCAATTATTTAAATTAGATTTCGCTGTATGAAAAGGAAAAAAAAAAAAAAAAAAAAAGAAAATGAACACAAAAAGAGACAAAGAAAACACAATAGAGACACACGCTACCACAATGTACGTTACGTTCCCTTGTAAGAGTGTCATTAATCCGCACGAATACTTACTTCATTGTAAAAGCAGCTACTTCATTGAATGTCTTGGGTTAAAGCAGCTACTTCTAGTTTAAACACATCTACCTGCTCTGTTAAGATATGCTAGAGCAGGAGTGGCCAACTTAATTTGTGATGCGATCTACTTTTTTCCTTAAAATGTGCCGCGATCTACCATCGCAAAAATTTCATTGCACAAGGTGCACAAATCGAGGGATCACTGTATATTTAAAATTCGTCGTGATCGACCGAAATTAAATCCGCGTCGACTCGGTGGCCACCCCTGTGCTAGAGAGTAGTTTGTATAAACAAACTACTCTCTTGGCGCATCGGCTTCTTTGGCCATATTGCACCTCCCAAGGTTTTTGCACTACTCTGATCCAAGCCCGAGGCGGGATTCGAATCCGCGACCTTTTGGGTTACCAAGTAGGCACTTTACCCACCCGGCTAGCCCGGTCGGCGTGATGCACTTGTGCTGATGATTAAAATATGCATTTTGAATAGTATTTTTATTTTATTTTATTTTTTTTTTTCGTCAGCAAGGCTCTCTCAGTCGTAGAATCACATACCTAACTTATTTCTGTTTTATTTTTATTTTATTTTTATATTTACTTTTATTTCTATTTTAAGTATATAATTAGAATGGGTAAAATAAAATTTTTCGAGCAGATTTTAACCAATTTTAATTAATAACCATCCTTTCTTATACTTTTCTCTCTCTTTTTTTTTTTTATCATAGTATTGATTTTTTGAGTAATGGTTATTTCCTTTTATTTTCTTAGGAACTGGGCTTCCTATGCTGATCAGCGTAAGTAAAGTGTTTCCTTGTGGTAAACAGCAGGTTAGAGGTGGTCGAATTGTCGGTGGCACGGATACATTCGATGGGGAATTTCCGTGGATGGTGAGAATTATTATTTTTATATTTTATTATGTTAGTCGAAAGTGTAGCCATAACCAGTAGCCAATATAAAATCTGGATTAATCCTAATTACTCCAAAGCTGTAATACGTTGGGTCGTTTCGTTTTATTAACTAAGCTGAAAATACTTTTTATTTTCGAATGGCAGTCAGTCGACAGACTTATACTAGTTTGCTGTGGTTTTGCATTCCTTTGTGTTTCTTTATGCATTTGGGTACGTTAATTCCGAATATGAACTTAGTTTTCATAGCATGAATGGTTTGCCCAGAAATAAAAGAAATCTAAATATGCAGTAATATTATACCAGATATATTAACGTTATTTAACTTCCGTTCTTCTCTTTTGAGGGTTGTAATTCTAGTTAATCTCTATACTGGATTTTTCATCCAGTTCTGAAAAACTCTTCTCTAGAAAGTGCATTGGGAATTGGCACGTGTTCATTGTATGTCACAGAAGCAACAGAGGATCATATGTTACAGCTACAGCTTTTCGATCCGCAGAAATTTTTAAATTTGATATGTCCACCATACAAAAGTAACAGTCGTCGTGATGGTTTCTGGGCTCTTTCATATTCCAGGAAAAGAAAAAAAGGCATACACTTGCGACTACCGCGAAACCGTACTTTTAAACGTTGATCAGCAAACTACTACAGCAGAAATTAAGTGACCCCAACTTGTCTTGATCACCCATAGACATTCTGGTGCCACCAAAGATGGTATGCTTCATCTGCTTCGGACCTATTTAATGTCCACGAGAGGAATGAATCTGGAGATGACTGTCATCTTTGTTTAATAAATAGTAAATAAATTAAATTAAAATAAATAAAAAACTACACTGGTGTGCAAAACTTAAGAAACAACACTATTTCTAAAGGTTACAACCACAAAATCAAACGAAACAGCCTGTGACGATTTGCATAACTGTGGCCGTTCAGTAGAAAGCTTGTGCACATGCAAAAATTTGAATCGTGATGAGAGGGCTCACATAAACAGATAAAAGCAGCAGTTATGTGCAAATTATCGAATGGTGAGCACGATTGTTACAGACGTTCGATTGGTTACATACACTGCTACAGACAACAAAATGGCCAGTAGACAACATCTGGATGACCTGACCCGGGGTCGAATAATTGGGAAGGTCGAATTGCGAGAAGTGTGGCTGCAGAATTCGGTATCGCCCATAGCATCGTCTGACGTGCGTGGTCGGCCTTCAGAACGACAGGTACAGCTGTTCGACCAGCACGTTCAAGGACCGATGTGTGGTGACCCGATAACGAATTCCATGATGCCACACTTACTCGCAATTCGACCTTCCAATTTAATTTCGACCCAGAGGTCAGGTCATCCAGACAGCGGGATCCATTGCAAACCAGCTTTACAGGACGCAGGATACCGCGGTTTACTGTGGCCAGGCGACTCCACAAAGGTGGACTGTTTGCTGTCGATGGCCTGTACGCTGTGTCCCTTTAACACCTGCCCATCGGAGACACCGTTTACAGTGGGCATCGAACACAAGGACTGGACAGCAGCGCAATGATGTAAGGTACTCTTTACTGATGAGAGTAGATTAAGTCTCAGCGATTCTGGCCGTCAGCTAATCTGGCGAGAGGTTGGCACACGGTATCACCTCGTAAACATCACTGAAAGGGATCGATATGGCGGTCGAGGTGTTCTCGTCTGGGGAGACATTACCTTGGATGGACCTACACAACTCCAGACACTGGAAGGCGGTACTGTAACCGGAGCGCGCTACTATACTGAGGTAATCCTTCCCCATGTGCGTCTGTTCCGAGGTGCCATTGGCCCCGAGTTCGTGTTTATGGATGATAACGCCACACCCGTCGCACTGCAGCTGTTGATATATGCTTTTGGAAAGTGGGGACATTGTTCGTATGTATTGGCCTGCCCGTTCTCACGATCTAAATCCTATCGAACACATATGGGACGCTCTGGGGAGACGCCTAGCGGCACGTCCACACCTACCAGAAAATGTGTTCACCAGCTGAAGATGGCGCTGACAGAGGAATGGACGATGTTACCGCAAGAACTTATCAATAACATTGTTCTAAGTATGGACAGGCGATGCAAAGCCTGCATCGACAGTAGGGGTGGCCATATCTCCTACTGAGGACCACTTCTTCCCTTTGTTCCATCTTTGGCAGTGATGCATCTGTATCATGGCAGCCAGTGCTATGTTGCCATTTTTGAATAAAGTCCCTCTGTACTGTTTGTTTTGTTTCCGTTGTTGTGTCGGTGTTGTTTTCTTCATCATTTCTGTACCTCACGAGGTTCCTTTGGTATGCTTTTCCCACATCCAGGCCACTCCTATGAGAAGCTACAGGTGAAAACCTGACTGGTCCTTAAGTTTTGCACACCAGTGTAAACTAGAATAAAATAAATAGAAAACTAAACTGAAATTAAATAAATAAAAATAAAAAAAAATTAAATACTACAGTCGCTTATATATCAAAATATTAGTACGCACTTATGTAATACATATAAATATCGCAAACTATAATCTTCGACATCCGCCAAGATATCGACGTTAGAGTAAACCAATAGCACCCTTGGATTTGGCACACAAAACGCATAAGAATCAGTAAATATAAGCATATGCAGGGGAAGTGATGTTAGAAGTTTTTTTTTGACTCTGGCATTGGGAACTACGAATTCATTTCTTAGTATACCACTGGGAATAAGGAGAAAAAGGTGTTGCGCGTGCTGCGAGAGGAAATTCCGCAAAAAAAAATCCAGAACAGAAGGAAGAGAAAGACTGGAAGTTGTTTCACGACAACGCTTCCGCGCATGGCTCATTTCTCGTGCAGCAATAGCCCGCTAAACAAAACATTATACCTTGTGTTACCACACTCTCTCTTACTCTGCTCAGTTCTCACTATGCGATTTCCCCCCCCCCCCCGCGAAAATGGAACGTTTACGAGGCCTTCCCTTCGGCAGCGTACAAGAAGTTACTTGATACAACTACAGACTGTGGACATGCAAGGGCGGCACCCATCGTTTGTTCAACACCGCATCGTATCGCTGTGAAGAACAGGATTCAACTGTAAAGGGCTAGAAATGTGTCTGGTGTAGGTTTGTGTGAGTGGTGTGCATGTTCTGTTGTTATGCTTTGGCCTCTTGGCTACCCAGAAGCATCAGTCATCTGGAGAAATGGTTCTGAGTACTCGCCCACACCAAGGGAAGGTGCGCGCCAGTCCCAGAAAGACACGTACCATCTCAAAAGAGACTCTGGCCCATCTGATGTTGCCAGCAAGTGAGCAGGATTCCTCTGGGAGGCCCATTTCAGAGAGAGGAGATAGAGAGAAAAAAAAAAAGCTAGTGGTGTAGGTAAAAAAAAAAATAAATAAATAAATAAATAATATTAAAAAAAATTAATAAGAAAAAAAATTTAAAAAGGCCGTACCTTTTCCCGGGGGTCCAAAAGAAGTATGTCAAATTTAGGAAAAAAAAAAATAATAACAATAAAATAAATAAATAAATAAATAAAAAATAAGGAATTTAGCTTTTCTTTTCACCAGTGAAATCTAGGCTGTTGAATTGCTTGTCTGGTATTGATTGGCATTGGCATACAAGGTGCGCTAGGCAAAAATTCCAGATGCAAAGGCCTGCAGGGAAGAAAGATTGTCCGTAAGACTCCGGACAATCTTTCTTCTCCTCAAACCAGGTAGATCAACTAATCCACCTGGTTTGGGGAGAAGTTTGGAATTCCTCTCCGAAGTTGATCTCTGAGATCCTCATACAAGTCTCAATCAAAAAGAAGATAGTACCAATTTTCTTTGGCTCCACAAAAGCATAGGCTAGAGGTCCTGAGCTGGATATCATCATTCTTCTCTTTCTTGGTGATTCCCTTTTGACTCTCTCTCTCTCTCTCTCTCTCTCTCTCTTAGGGTAACTCGGGAATTTTTTTTTTTTTTTTTTGGCTGGTGCAGCATAAGCCTCAATCTTCCTTGCATCATATAGCTGATAATAATAATAATAACTAAAAGCATAGGCTAGAAGCCCCAGTTGGTGTATCTTTTCATTCAGGGAGCCGTGGCCGATCACCAAGAAGGACGTCTCAAGGCTGAGAGAGAACCAGGATCTTACGGTTTTGGTCATTGCAAACGTTACCTTGGGGAGGAATCTTTTGGTTACTGTGCTGTGTGCGATGCATCCCACCTGGTATGCCAGATGTTTACCAGTTCGTTGTAGCATCGTGTTTTTTCACGCTTAACATCTGCAATGAGATTAAGCTCAATATCCAGAATACAGGTTGGTATTTTATTTTTGATTTCGAAGCAGAGTCCATATAAGACTGTAAACAGATCAAGCGGGAGAGTTTCCGCAATTACCTGAATAGCCGCAGTGGAGACAGTCCTGCAGATTCGGTGGGTGACCAGGATCAATCCTCTTTGAATTTAGTTGAGTTTGTTTCTCATTTTTAAAATTACTGCACGGTGGGGCCACACACCGGCAGCATAAGATGGGTAGGAATACTGCTTTGTAGTATAGTGATAGCATTCTCCTGGACAAACCCCAATTACTTCGAGATACTCTGAGAATGGAGGCAGAAAAACCTTTAACTTTGGTGCTGAGATGTTGTAGGTGTGGGAATTTCCAGACATGATGATGATGGTGAGATCGTCCGCAAATGCTACAATTTTTGTGTTGTCAAAGGAGTTACGAAGCCAATTTTTGAGATTCATGTTGAAGACCAGGGGGCCCCCAGGGCGGGAGCCCTGTGGACAACCCCAGTAGACATGCTTGGTGATCTGAAGAAATTGTGATTTTACTACTATGGAACGCTCTGAAAAGTAGTTCTGGAACAGCTTGTACAAATTGGAAGGGCATCTGGCAGCACGGAGACGTTCAAGGGCACTTTCCCACCAAACAGTGTCAAAGGCTCCCGCGAAGTCGATGAAAATAGCTAGTTCCTATTTAGAGGTAGAGTTCTCCAGGTGCAGGACCAGAACAAAGAGGGCCTCCTCGCAGGAGCGGCTGGTATGAAGCCGTACTGGGACAGGGAGATTAAATCCTGTGAAAGGAACAAAGTGGTAACTCTGAGGGCCATTAATCGCTCTAATATTTTTCCAAGGAACTGTAGACGGTCTCTGTGCTATCCAACCAGAACATTTCCAGAACTCATGCATGACACGCACAAACAATAGATTTCATTCCATTCCACACGACCAAGATTTTTGCCGCCTCCAATTTATAGTCAATACAGCTCATCCGCTGCATAGTGTTAGGTATAATCGAGAGGTCATAATCGTTTATTTTGATTATAGCAAATCATTCGATTATGCCTATCATTAGCTGCATACAGTTATAATGACGACGAAACCAAAACTTGGAGAACTTTATTATTATTGCGAGAAATTAAATATTTCCACAGTACATTATTAAAAGCAAAAGGGCATGTAAACTTACAAAGATTGCCTCGTTATAATAATTATTCCTCAAAAAGAATATATATATTTTTTAGTCCATTACGTTTTTTTTTTTTTTCCCTCTGAAGCACGTCCATTGTTATTTACATTTTACCACTAGTGCTATATTTTAGTCAATATAAAAGTTTGCAGATTTAAATAAGTTCAGTTGTTAGTCCTTAATATTCATTGAAATGTGCTCCTCTAAATTGCCCAACTACTAGCTATCCCTCTAAAATCCGGAAAATATTTAAATCCCTAATTTTGATAACTTCAATAATTTTAAATATTTAATAATTGATTATTAAATGTAAAAAACTATAAATACGAACGTAGATAACAAAACTTAAATTCTGTTTCGAAAAATGCATAATTAGTGGTTAGGTCCTGCGATCCGCCTGCCACGATTCTGGTCCGCGAACTTCAGCATTTTATCTGTTTTGGCCCCTAGCTAAAAGGTTGGACGCCTGTGGTCTTGCTGAAACATGCCTTTGCCGTCCTGTTGAGTTTTTCCTGTTCAGGATCATTTTCCCTCCCGAAAAATACTATTGTGCTTTTCACCGCTCATTGTACCTTTACCCACGACATGAAAAGTATCCTCCCTAAAAAAAATATTTATATATATATATATTTATTTATTATTTTTTTTTTTTTGTCGTATTGTTGGTTCATTGCCGTTTCGCTGTACATTGTGAGCCTTAGTGACATCTTTGTCTTTGTCCCTCAGTGACTTTCGTCACTAAACAGAATCTTTTTCCACTCGTTCTCAATCTAGTGTTTGTATTTCTTTAACCTAAAATAGTCTTTATCTTTTAATTGTTGTAGTTAAGAGTTACATTTTTAGTGGCTGCATTACTTTTCTACTTCTCATTGAGCCTGCAACTTACTATTCAGAAATGAATATTGATGCCTACATCTGCAGTTTCGTTTTGGAAAACATCACTTGATTTTTCTTGAGTCTGACTTTCTTCTGCGTATTAAAACTGCACCATTTCTTTTGGTAATCTTTCGTTTCCGACATTTACTTTCCTTCTTCGTGATACTAGCGCCATTTCTTCCTTTTGTTTGACGAATTTATTTACATCTCTCAAAACTCACTTACACTGCATTTCTTGGCAGTCTTTGGTTTTGGTAATCTTTGTCCCCTTGGTTAATTCATGCTTCATAAATAATAATCGAAAAATAACTGAAACAGAATTCTTGATTAATAAACAAAATGATTAATCGAGGTGCTTTTACAAACAGTATTCTTTTAAACTTAAGCCACAACACACACACACACACATGCAGTGTGCACCGCTTACTGTAATCGCAGATTAAGCTTATCATTCGTGTTATGTTATCACTTTGTCCCGATCAGACGTATACATAGAAAACGACTTATATTGTAATCAGGGCTTCTGTTTTTGTTATCGCTGTTTTGCCTTATCTTGGGTTACGTGTGTGCATTGGAAGTGATTACTTAACATCCGATTTGTTCTTGAACTCCGACACATTGCATGTGTAGTTAGTAGTTACCCCTGTTGTTTAGTACAGTTCATGTGGTTGCTGGTCACGTTACTCGTGAAAAAAAAAAAGTACGCAATCTTCCTAATTGTTTTTTTTTTTTTTTTTTTTTTTTTCTTGTAGAGATTTCGTCTCTGCATCAATAAACAATGCTGCATTTTTGTTTCTTTAGTTATTATTATCAATCGGTTATTGTTATCGATTAAGCTGCTTCCTAAAGTGATCACAATAAGCAGCGTCCGCTGCGCCGCTTATTGTACAAAAATATAAATTAATGATTTCATTGTAAATACTTTACCAAATTTGATATTAAATAATTTATAATTTGAAATTTTACTGATCGAGTTAACAGAAATTGGATAGCATGGAAGAAAATAGTGAATTTAAGGCTTACAAGTTCATAAAGGGCTGATTTGTAGTGGTTGTACTATTAACATGACCTATACGCCACTGGATATAACAACATTTTCTATATTTTGTTACTTTTAGTTTTCAGTGGCCTTTGTGCTTATGGATGGCGGCATTTCTCAATCTTTCTAAATGCTGATTTCCTTTTCATTTACCCACTATTTAATGACAACAATCTACATAATATAGAATGCTCATAGTTCTGTAACGCTTGAGAATGGGACACCCGTAGCATGTACTCAGAATTACCTAATTAACAACCCCCGCATGGCCATCGTTTATTTCAACATCTTATTAACTGTATGGATAGATATTTCATGAAAAAAAATGAAATTTTCCTCTGAGCATTTTTTTTCGTAGATTTTTTTTTTTTTTTTTTTAGTTGTAGTAGTAATAGAATCTTTATTGTATAGTTGCAATAGTATATACGATATCTCATCACAGCTATATAGCTAGGGGTTTTAAAAATATGATCTTCTGCATGTTTTATGACGAACATAGCATTGGCGAGTAATATGAATACCTAATAATTAAAAAATAGTACAGAGAGATCTATTAAAAGTATTCAAAAACTACATATTGGCCTGACGTAGCCTAGTGGTCAGGAGCACGAGTGCGGTAGTACACGCTCTTTGAGTGGACCGCGGCTCGAGCCCGTGGCTACTAAATACGATTAACAATTTTGATTGATTTATTGTAAACGCTACTAACCTACTGAACATTTTTTTACAACTACATACAGTAAACAAGAAAGAGAGAGAGAGAGACAAGCTCTTGCATGTGCACAGATTCCAATTAATTCATTGATTGTAGAGTCAGTACCGACAAGGCAGATTTCCTATTTAGAGTTGAAGCACTTTAGACGCTACACTTGCTCACTTTTCAATAAGGTTTTTACATGGCACAATTATGGAATAATCACAATCACATAGTTTCTGCAAGAGCAGTCCGCCTGTATTTGCTATTCTCCACGAAACGTTTCAGATCGGCATCCAGGCCTTGTGCTGTCTGAAGCATTTGAGCAGACAGAAGTCTGTCTTCGATATGGAGGCGATCCAGATTTGATCTTTTTTCTTATGAAAAATACACTCACATGCAAAATTCATTTTTTTCTTGTGGGCTTTTCCGCTGGACCCATTCTTGGGTCCATTTATAAGCACTTAAGAATTTTAGAGACGTATCGATACGTTGCGCCCCACGAGTTCAGTGGTTCCCAGTCTTTTGTCATTCAAGTTACGTTGAAGTAAAAAGACATTCACGAAATACCTAAATAGTGATTGCCATTGAACTCAATGGAGTTTTTGCGAATCTCGCGGCACACTGGTTGGGAGCCACTGCAGTAGTGGCCGACCGGGCTAGCCGAGTGGGTAAAGTACCTGCCCGGCAACCCAAAGGTCGCGGGTTCGATTCTCGCCTCGGGCTTGGATCAAAGTACTGAAAAAAACCTTGGGAGGTGCAATATGGCCACAGAAGCCGATGCGCCAACAACTACCAAATCAAAAAAAAAAAAAAAAAACTGCAGTAGTTTCTAGGAATGGCAAGCAGTTTGTATGCAACGTTTTAAGGAAAAGTTGAGAGGAATGGAATTGCATGTGTTGCCCACTCCAAGTGGGAATCCCTTTGCAACTTTTATCAATACTAAGTTCTTTACAATTTATTTCTCTTTAGAAACTGTCATTTTCTATGTGAGTTGGTTTTTATCACTTTTTATTATTATTAAAAATTATTACTCGGTTTACGTTTATAAATGCCTGAATGAAAGCATTGCAGACTAGAACAATTCTTGATATTATTGTAACCAGTATTCTGAATAATTAATTCAGGAGTACATCAATCTGTGGTATGAGTCGTCTGTTGCGTAAAACCTTAACGTCAGCTGTTTTCGTTATGCTGCATATGGACTTCCTCCTCTCTGTGTCTTGCTTGTTTATTTTTAGACCTGTCAAATTCAAAAGAGTTAAAATACGAGCTCAAAATCATCTGCTGACATTATTATTAACAGAGTCGTCCGTCGAGATCTGCGCCCCTCCCACAATGTGTATAGGTAATTTATATATACACCGATGAGCCAAAACATTATGACCACCCAGTCGTTATGCAAATCGAAGCAACTGCAGGTGAACTACGGCACGTACGCGGGTCGGGACACGGTATAAAAACCACCTGATACTGAGCTCCGTTAATCAGTGTTACTCTTGTTCTTATGGCTGACTTAAGGGAGTTTGGCAAAGGCCAAATTGTAATGGCCAGACGGCTGGGTCAGAGCATATCCTCTGACCCAGCCGTCTGGCCATTCGTGGGTTTCCCCTCCGAGGAGGGGAAACCCACGAACTGCCAGCGAGGTGTTGGACGACCATCGATGCTCGTGGTGGACGAAGGCTCTCCCGGATGGTACGTGGCAACAGAAGGGCGACTTTGGCGCTACTCGCTGATAATTGGAATGCTGGTGACGGGAGTAATGTGTCACAACATACAGTACTTCAAACCGCTGAAAATGGGGCTGTATAGCTAGAGGCCGGTCCAATTGCCCATGCTAACCATGGTTCACCAGCGACAGCCCTACAATGGGCACGCGAGCATCGAAACTGGACCTTAAATGATTGGAAGAAGGTCGTCTGGTCCGATGAATCACGTTTCCTGTTGCACCATGTGGGCGACCGGGTACGTGTGCGTCGTTTACCTGGGGAAGTGATGGCGCCTGGATGCACCGTGGGACGAAAACAAGGCGGTGGCGGTGGTGTCATGCTTTGGGCGATGTTCTGCTGAAATACCATGTGCAGGGCACTCTAACGTCTAACACCTACCTAAACATCATCCCCTACTCCCCCACTCAGGATGGTGGGGTAATCTTTCTACTTACTTAACACTTATTTCTTCTATCTAGGGAAGATATTCCCTTAGACCTACCCTCTTTCTATCCCCCTCCTCCTTCTTCCTCTACCTTGAGCAATCCTAAAGTTCTCTAGGAGTGCTCAGAATGATGACAATAAAACGCGGCACGCCAATGGACAATAATTAAACGACGACAACACCAAATCTCACCTTTTCCTCTACTCCCCCACCATTCTGAGTGGGGGAATCTTTTTACTTGCTTAACACTTATTCCTTCTAACTAGGGCCGATCTTCCCTTAGACCTGCCTCCTTTCTATCCCCCTCCTTCAGGCGCCTCCGTAGCCAGGCGGGAAGGAGCAGCAGTGCATAGCACACGCTTCTTGATTAGACCGGGATTCGAGCCCGTCACCACCAAATGCGGAGGATGCGGAAAGGTCAGGGAATGACCACTGCATATTCCCGGAGCAATATGGCCTTAGTCGCTAATGCTCCTAAAAAAAAAAAAAAAAAATCCCCCTCCTTCTCTTTCCTCTACCTTGAGCACTCCTAAAGTTCTTCAGGAGTGCTCAGCATAACGATAGTAGAACCCGGCACGCCTTCACGTGGCAGGGTTGGGGGGGATGTAGGCGGCGACTCAGTGTCTCTTCCCCCCCTGGAGGGTTGCCGAACCGGCCACTACACACAACAGAACAATGGCCGGAAGAGAGATGCCATATTACAAGAAGAAATGAAGCGGCTAATGGAGGAAACTCCGCTCAGGCAACCCAACCCAACCCGACACACACACACGTTTGTTTGTTTGTTTGTTGTTTGGAGCATTAGCAACTAAGGCCATATTGCTCCGGGATATGCGGTGGTCATTCCCTGACCTTTCCGCATCCTCCGTATTTGGTGGTCATGGGCTCGAACCCTGGTCTAATCAAGAAGCGTGTGCTACGCACTGTTGCTCCTGCCCACCTGGCTACGGAGGCGCCACATACACATACACACATACATATATCATTACTGACCAGGTACACCCTTGTTCGAGACTGGTTCGCGGAACATGAGGAAGACTTTCAGGTATTGCCCTGGCCTCCAAATTCCCCAGACATCAATTCCATCGAGCATTTGTGGTTTATGTTGGAACAGCAACTGCGATCTGCGGCATCTCAACCACGGACCTTACAGGAGTTAAAGGATTTGCTGGTTACGTGTTGGTACCAGATACTACAAGGCACATTTAGAAATCTTGTATCGTCCATGCCGCGCCGGGTACGAGCTGTTTTGGCTGCACGTGGAGGACCAACATCATATTAGGTAGGTGGTCATAATGTTTTGGCTCATTGGTGTATGATCTTTATTGTAAGGTGCAAAGTGTACAGTTATGGGACCTGCGTCGGCCGCTCCGCCCCAAGGACGGGTCTTCTTGTAAAATTCTTAAATAAACAATCATTTGATTGTAGTTCATTCAACAGATCAATTTCTTAAAGCACTTCAAATATAAAAAGTCAGTCATCTGAAACTTTCGTTTTCTTCTCTGGCTTCTGCCTTTATCACAAATGCAGTACGCTCCAACATGTGCTTCAAATAATGACATTTTTGAACTACCTTGCATAGAATTATTGCACACCTAGTAATCATGAAGTGGAGTGTACCCTGTTTCAAGTAACATTTGTCTCTTGAGACCTGTAGTGTCACATACTTTATTGACTCTGATATTGCATGACAAACTGTTTAAACGCACATTTATTGATATTTGCCCGATTTAGACATCAGTGGCGCACTTGGTGGGGGTCTTCCCGGCTTCAGCCTTTTCGCAAAGAGAATCGATCAAATCAACAAAACAGTAATTTTTATAGAACAAAGCAGCGACGCGATAACCCACAGATCCTCCCCACAAAGAAACATCCTGAGTGTGCTACTGGTGTGAAAAATGTACGAAATATTACCATATTCACTAGGTGATAGCTCTAATAATAATGAAATAATATAAAGAATTTAAATAATTAATTAAATTAATCAGAATTAGCATATTAGATGGAAATTTGATTGTGATAATCTGTTTTATCTTCGAAAACCAGGTATCCCTACGATTAGATGATAGATATAGATGTGGAGCTTCTATTCTCAATGAACGATGGATCCTCACTGCAGGTCATTGTGTGATGCAAAGGTAATGTAAAAAAATAACTGTTACACCACGCGAAAGAGTTTTAAATGTTTATTTGAAGTTAATTCCCCCCATTTCCTTCCTTTCACACAGTTTTTTTTAATCTGTTTTTTATGCCTGAACCATACAGCTTAGTTGTAGCAGATGATTAACAATACATAACTAATGATAATCATAATCAATCATTTTTGCCGACAATTCTGATTATGCGTATCCATACCTGGCACACCTACATATACTCACTTCTTTTTCTGTCAAAACGCTATTTTAGAGGTCAGCTAGATAGGTAGGTACCTACGTGTGGGGAGTCATATAGATAGTTTTATTTTATTTTATTATTTATTCTTTTTTGGCTGGTCCACCAAAAGCCCTGGCTTCCTTGCGCCATATGGCTAGTGGTAGTACTAACAGTTTTACGTCGAAATGACGCGCCCTTTCCTCCTATCAAGTGAGAAGGTATTTCTTTAAGGAGAAAATTAGTAGTAATTAGCCCAAGGGAAAAAAATCGCGAAAGTCCCGTCACCAGCTCTACCTCCTCAAAGATCGAACGACGGCTGAGGCAGAGAGTGACACCATTTGATGTAGCTCCCATAACTACCACCAACCACTGGTTGCGAAAGCTAAACAAGCACACCTCCATAGCTGAATGATGATGATAAGTAGAAATATTGATGAATAATTAAATTCATCTGTCATGCATTGTGTATTATGTCTGTAAATTGCGTGTGTTCTCTGGTCCATTTGCCTGTTTTGCTGGACGAAATACCCGAGTTGCCGGGGGGGGACCTTGCTATCTACGCCTGAGACCGACTAACTCAGCCACAGAGCGAAAAAAGCCCATTAAAGTTCCTCGCGTCATCGACGGGATTCGAACCCGGGCTTTTTCCACCCGGTGTGGGGAGGACGGTGACGATATCACTGTGCTACACGTGCAGAATATTGAACATACTGCATGAGTGTCGCGCAGGATAAAGTCACTTGCGTTCAGGCCTTACGCAGAAGGGTCGGTTCGAACAGTCGGAGACTGTCTCCCGCGGAAAACAGTGGAGCGAGTGGCGCTGTTTGAAGTGGCGCTTCGTTACTTCATGCTATGAAGTAATGAAGCTAGAGACAGACATGACATTGTACACGACGAAACTACACACAAAGTGGTTAGAACGGTTCCCGACTGTTAAGTTCACTGAACAGCGAATACAAGACCGGAGACAGACCATAGTCGCGAAGAACCTGATAGCTACTGCAGTACTGGAAAAAATCAAGCAGGATGTGCGTGACAAACTACAAAGGACAACAAATATGGACATAACGGAACCACAACGGAAAGGAACAGCAGGTATAAAAACTACAACCTGGAGCAGCCAAAGTGGAAACAGACGAGGTTGCGATATCCAGAATAGAAGAAGAGAGGAAGAAAGCCTTAGCAGAATTAGACAGAATGGACCCCCGCAAACACCCACACCATACAGATTCCTGTGGCAAGTCACATGTGGACATGTGTTTTTGTAAGGGGCGGCTCCTAGAACGTTAGTTCAACTCCGCTCGTATCTCTGTGAAGAACAGTATCACTACAAATGGGCTAGATATGTGTGTGACGTAGGTTTGTGTGTATTATGTATGTGTTCTGTTGTTATGTTCTGGCCTCTTGGCTACCCAGAAGCATCAGTCACCTTGAAAGATGATTCTGGGTACTCGTCCACACCATGGGAAGGTGGGCCAGTCCTAGCAAAACACGTACAGTCTCAATACAAGACTCTGACCCACCTGATGTTGCCAAAAGGTGGGCCAGATTCCTCTAGGGGGTCCACTCCAGAGGAGAGAGAAAAAAAAATTAATTTACCCGTGGTGCAAAAAAAAAAAATAAAAAAAAAAAAAAAAAAAATAATAATAATAAAAAAAGGAAAAAACAACAGTGTGACAGCAACCCTGAAGAACGCAATAAGGAGAGAGGGGAAAAAATAATAATAAAATAAAATAAAATAAAAAAAGTGATATTACTGTAGAAATTGAAACAACAAAACAAAAATAATATATAAAAAAAAAAAAAAAACAACCATGTGACTGATTGTAGAACGAGAAAAGAAGAGATGGAAAAAAAAATGGGGGGGTGGGGGGTAGATGGTGTTTTCCGTCCTGCACACAGGCCGCGTAAACAAGCTCCGCAGCCCGTGTAGCAGGACGGGGGGGGGGGGGAATACATGATCGGTTTCAGTTCACTGCTGGGTCATCGATGTTTGCCACTGGGGGCCTGTTAATCCTTCGTCTGCGCTTAAAGACTTCAGCTGAGTAGGTTTACAGTGCAGGGAAGTTGCTAGGGTTCTGTAGGAAGAGCTCTAGATGCTCGCCAGAGATCTGTGTACAGCTGACAAGGTTGTGTCACAGACCACCTCAATAGGCAAATAATACCAGATTATCTCAGCAACAACGAAGTAACGCTAAGCACCATGCACACAGCCACTTACTGCGCCGCTATAGCAGCCACCAAGGTAGACAGAAGAGAAACCAGAGCCCAACAGAACACAAAATACAAAGACAAGGAACCACCAGCCTGGGAAAGAAGACTACAGCAGAAGATAGAAGAAATAAGAGCGAAGATAGGCCAACTGACCCGGTACCGCTGGGGTAATAGAAGTAAGAAGCTGATCAGAAAAGTGAAGGCCATCTTCAAGAAAGACAACATCCACAGCAAACACGAGACCTATAATATAGGATCGAAGAATACCTTGACACTCTCAACCAGAAACCTTTGGCACTCGGCAATAAGGGAGAATCATAGAGAGAATGCCTAGTGTAAAACATACAACCGGATATTTGATGAAAAGTAGAATGCCTTATACGGGAACAGATTCCACCACATCCAACCAGAAGGTACCCGAGGAGTTCTGGGGAAACCTGTGGAGCAGTGAAGTTAGCCATAACGGCCATGCCCCCCTTGATAGATCTAAACAGGAAGAAAACCAAGAACGTACAAGAGATGACAGGATGCGAGATTCGGGAGGAAGAAATACAACAGTCGATCAGGAATTCCCACAACTGGCAAACTCTAGGAATGGATAACATCCACAACTACTGGTACAAGAGGTTCGGCTCACACTCTGGCACATAGCAGAGCAGTTTACCCAGATAATAAGGCACCTGACACAATCCCAGAGTCTCACTGAAGGAATAACCTTCCTGAAAGCTAAGGACAGAGGCACCACAAATCTGGCAAAGTACAGACCAATCACCTGACTCCCAACAATGTACAAGACGTTGACTAGCTGCATTACGAAGAACATCATGACCGAGCAACAAGAGGGATGTAAGCAGATGAGCAAAGGATGCAAGTAGCAATTGACCATTGATGCTGCAATTTTGGAGCAAGGCCTACAAGAAGCACCACAACCTGTACACGGCCTACATCGACTACCGCAAAGCCTTTGACTCTGTGCCCCATAGCTGGCTGATAGAGGCATTGAAGAGCTACAGAATCAGCCTGACACTAACACATTTCCTAGAAGCAACCATGGTGAAATGGAGGATCCATGAAGGTCGATAACATCACGACCAGACTGATCCCCATCAGAAGAGGAATCTTCCAGGGAGATGCCCTGAGCCCATTATGATTCTGTCTAGCACTCGATCGATTGTCCACCATGGTCAATAACAGCAAGTGTGACTATACCCTAAAAGAAGGGAAGAAGAACCTGTACATCCTCTCTCACTTGATGTACATATGATGACCTCAAACTCTATGCAGCAAATGGGAATCAACTCCAACAGCTACTGCGGATCACTGAAGAATTCAGCACTGACATTAGAATGCAATTTGACCTAGACAAATGCAAGACCAATGGATTGCATCAAGGATATCCATTCGGTCGAAACTATCAGCTGAAGACCGGTGAAGAGATTGATGCTATGATGGAGAGACATACAAATATTTCGGTATGATGCAGGCCCACCAGTTAGATGCAAGGAAATCAAGGCCTGCTCCTCACAGAGAAATACCAACAGAGACTGAGAAGCCTGTAAAAATCAGAGCTGAATGGCAGGAACATGGTCACAGCCATAAACACTTATGCAGGCCCAGTACTAACGTACTTCTTTGGGATCATATATTGGACCAACACCGAGCCGGAGGAGATTATGAGATCAACCAGGTTAATGATGATCAAGAGGCGCTAACACCACCCAAAGTCGGCCATCGAGAGACCGACCATAGCCCGTAAAAAAAGAGGTAGTGGATTGACTGACTTCATTGAACAAGAGAAGGCAATTGTTGGATTACTTCCAGGAGAACACAACACCAATCTACCAAGCCACAAGAAAGATAAACAAAGGGCACACAACCCCAACAAGGGGACCACACTCACACAGACAGAAAGATGGGCGAAGAAAACACTCCGTGGTAGACACTACAGTGACTTCCATTAAGAATACATAGATAAGACGGCTTCCAACGTTTGGCACACAAACGGAAAGTTCTTCCCGAGATCGAAGGATTCATTCTCGCCATGCCATTCAAAACCAGGTGATCAACACCAGCAACTACAAAAACTGAAATTATAATATTAGGGCAACCTGTAAATTTCTTACATATATCCATATATATGTATTATGTCTGTAAATTGCATGCGTTCTGTGGTCGATTTGCCTGTTTTGCTGGACGAAAAAACCGCAGTTTTGGGGAAAAAAAATCCTTGCTATCTACGCCTGAGAACGACTAACTCCGCCACCACGTGAAAAAAGCCCATTAAAGTTCTCCGCGTCATCGACAGGATTTGAACCCGGGCCTTTTCCACTCGGTGTGGGGAGGACGGTAACGATACCACTGTTCTACACACGCAGACAACCAGGAACTACAGGAAATACATCAAGGACCCGGAGTAACAGATGACACTTGTCGATGATGCCACTTGGCCCCAGAAACAATCCAGGACATTACCGCAGGATACAGGGTAATTACCCGGACGAAGTATACTCACAGACAAGACCAAGTGGCGAGGATAATACATCAGAAGCTAGCGCAAAAATACCAACTGATCAAAGTTTACCATATTGCAATTACGCTCCTCAGGCTGTACTAGAAACCTCTACTCACCATCCCTAACAACAGATCAGACCTAACCCTTATCGACAAGAAGAAAATGGCTCCCTACCTCATCGACATAGCCGTACCCAACACCGGCAACCTCCAGAAAACACACAAGGAAAAGATCAGGTGGTACACAGACCTAAGATGAGAAGTCAAAGAAATGTAGCATATGGAACAAGTAACGATCCTCCTAATCACTGTGTCAACCGTGGGCACGGTGCCAAAGAGCCTCCATAAGAACTTAGCATCAATAGCACCCCCCCCCCCCAGAGACCAATTACTAAAAAGTAGACCTGATTGAGGTTTTGAATCCTTGTCACAGTATTTTAGAGCTAATTAAGGCTTTCAATCCTCCACTCACAGTTTCCGAATGAAACAATTTGCAGAAGTCCTTCTTGGTAAGGGCACTCTTGTATCCTTGACTAATCTTGTTGCTCGTCTCTGCACCTGTTCCAGCATGCGTCCTGTTATAACCATTGCCTGAACGATTACTTCTTTGTCGTGCTGGCAAAATAATTACACTGGAATATAGTAAATAGCTTTAATATAATAATAATAATAAATATATTGATATATTAATAATAGTAATAAATAAATTAAATGTGCCTATCTGAATTTAAGCAATAGTAATAAGCATATAAGTGTTTGTGCAATGCATCAGTTCTCTACGTAGTAAATCACCGAAGTTGATGAAATGGCATCATTTTCATTAAACATCTCATATTGCGAACATATTCACAACGAATTTCTTGTCATTGTACTGCTTCGAATAAGTAACGCATCCTCATTAGAGAAGGGTATTATTACTTATATATTATTGCCACCACCCAGACGGCTGTTTCAGGGCTGTTTGTCCCTTCATCTGTGGATGGCTAGACCCGGGGCTATAACGACTGACAACCGGAAGTCAGTAAGGCAGTCTTGTCGTGACTAGGCTAACTGTTGTTTGTTCATCCTAAGATTTCAGGTTGTGTCTGTTGTTCAGAGATTCCAATTTCCCAATACCCTTGTGTGAAGTCTGATGAAGAACACTCATGATAACACGCATCACAGTCGTATAATATTTTGCTGGTGCTATCGAGGCAGTGTTAGTTGAGTCGGAAAAAGCAGGCTACTGCACGTAGCCTGCTTTTCCAGGCTACTGCACGTAGTCTGGAAAAGCAAGGTTTTGGGGATTTCAAGGCCCCGTAAGTCATCATGGGACAAGTAAATGCATGGACTATTAGGGTAACTTAAGAGTAAGAACAGATGCATGCGTACCTGCATGTACACCAGTGTTAGGAGCATTGTAAATAAATTTGATGAATTTGAAGTGCTGGTCAGATCATCAAATGCAGACATTGTGGGGGATATCAGAGACGTGGTTTCATTCAGATACAAGAGATGCCGATCAAGTTGAGTATCCGAATATATTTGTGAAGTCAAATGTGGACAGCTATCTCACCTTTGTAACGGGGCTTATTATTAGCTTCAGTGATTTTCTACCATAATCGAAAAACAGTGCTTGTATTCTGGTAATTGTTTTAACCAAAGGAAAGTCGCGGAGAATTATCTTATAATATTTCCCTGTTCAGTAAGTACTATTTTGAATCTCATGCACAGCATTGTAGATTGTTACCAAGAATATATTACTAATGTCCAAAATAACGCATATCTTTTCTTTTGTTTTCGAATGCAGTTACACATTTGAAGCAGCCACTCGTTACTCACCTGAAATGTTCACAGCTCGATTTGGAGAGTATGATTTAAGTAAACCAGAGAATCACAGTGTCGTTGATATACAAGTGGAGAAGATTATTGTGCACCCTCAGTTCTTCAAACCCGTCGTATTCAGCAACGACATCGCTTTGCTTAAAGTGAAGAAAGACATTGTTTTCGGTGATTATATTCGGCCTGTGTGCCTACCTTCTTTATCACTGAACGTGACTGGGAGGAATGCTACCGTAGTCGGCTGGGGTCGACTACATGAAACTGAATCAGGTAAGTTAAAAATATAAATGTATTAATTATCCTTTATGTAACGTAACGTAACTTCGAATATTCAAGTAGTAATTTCTAATTTCATAAGAAATTAGAAAATTCTTTTACTACCTTATTTTACTTAGGTACTACTTAATAAATGGAACGGTTAGGCCCTAACAGTTCCGTTTATTAAATAGTTAGGTCCAAACAACTTAATAAGTATATACGCTTATGTCCTAACAATTTAGTAGTCGTTTGAAAAAATAATACACATAAAAATTGAAAGAAAAAATAATATTTTTATTTCATTCTTAAATAACCACAATTGCTTACCAATGGGATGTGTACGCCTGTTGGGCACTACACAACTTTTCAAACCTTGGAACCACATTGGACACCGCTACCCTCATTTCCTGTTCCATATTGATTTTCGCGTGGTTTGTTTGTTATTTGGTTTTTAGGAGCATTAGCAACTAAGGCCATATTGCTCCGGGATATGCGGTGGTCATTCCCTGACCTTTCCGCATCCTCCGTATTTGGTGGTGACGTGCTCGAACCCCGGTCTAATCAAGAAGCGTGTACTACGCACTGCTGCTCCTTCCCACCTGGCTACGGAGGCGGCACGTTTTTTGCGTGGTACTTGCATTTTATCACAGCAACCGCCGAAAGCCCATCTTCGCAAATATGCTAAGTCGCAAATGGAATTAGGATTCTCTGAGCTTTAGCACTTAGCAGCGGATATTTATCTTTTGTTGATATCCAAAACTCAGCTAGTTCCATGCTGCCAAATTTTTTTTTTTTTTTTAAAGTCTTGTCACAAGACAGCTCAATAAGATTTTCTTCTTCTGCAGAGGTAAATTCAGATGGGGCCTCAGCCTTGAATGGGTATTGAATCCATGCAAACTTATCCATATCTTCTGTAAAGTATTTTTCAAGCCAGTTGCTGAGTTGTGTTAGGTGCTCTTCAAAAACATATTTTAAGTTCGTGGGTCAAATAAACATCATTGGATGTAACAAACTGCTGCAACATGGGGAAATAGTCTTTGCAACCATCTTCATTTAATTTTCTTCTCTATAGTAGTAACTTTTTTTCTGAAGGCTGAAACCTTCTCTGCGAGTTTCAGAATGTGCGCGTTGCTACCCTGCAGCGAGAGATTCAACGCATTCAGTTTTTCGAAGAGATCGCACAGGTATGATAATTTTGACAAAAAATAAGTATCCAAGAAGTTTTTTGCACACTCGTGTTCTTCTTCGAGATAAGAGTAGAGTTTCTGTCGTAATTCGAACACACGGGAGAGCCATGACGAGCTAAAGTAATAGTACAACAAAGATGTGTGCTCAGATCCTGTATCCTCACACAGTTTTTTTTTTTTTAAAACCTTGCCTTCTGTGGCCGAGGTTTTATAAAGTTCACCACTTTCAACACACTTTCCATGACTAGGTTCAGTGGAGGACTCAGTTGCTTTGACGCAAGAGCTTCCCTGTGGATTATGCAGTGGATCCACAGTGCATCAACAGCTTTGCTTCGTATGAGTGCCTGCAGTCCTCTGTAACAGCCAGACATAGAGCGACCACCATCGGTACAGACGCAAACACACAGTTTAGTCCAGTCTAAGTTGTTTTCACACATAAAAGTGCCAACGAGCAAGTCTTGTGCCCTTTATACCTGCAGTGATACTTTTCTTCCACAATTTTGTCACTATCTACGAACCGTGGGTAGCAAATCAAATGAGCATCCTTGTTACCGGCCTTCGCTCAACTAGCTGTAATCCAAATTCCTTCCCTTTCATGTTTTTTAAATTAGCTGTTTGTTGAGGTCTTCGGTCATGTGTTGGATTCTACAACTGATAGTATTGTTGTATAAAGGTACCTTTGAAAGTAATCTTTCCGCAGATTCACCAACCATAATAATATATCCACTGCAGCCGGTAAAATCAGTTCTGCGATGATGTGAGGCTTTTTACACTTCGCGACTATATGCCACCTTGTAGGATACTAGCAATGTATTGCTTGGTATTGGTGCTTTTTTGTTCTTTCAATTCCTTTAACTTTCTGCTAAAATAATCACGGGATTTTACTTACTACCCATGTTAGGATGGTTAGTCTCTAAGTGGCATTTTAGTTTACTTGGAAGCATGCCCTCTAGAGCCAAAACTTTCAGCCATAGTGCACACTGCGGACGCTCTTCATGATTTTCATCTACCGAAGTAAAACCAAAGTCTAGATAAGTATCTTCCAATTTCCGTTTCTTCACAACTTTGCCTTTGGTCTGTAGTTCGTCATCCTTTTCTTCACTCCCATACTTCTTATTAATGTTCAAAAATCTTTCCATTTTTATGCACGAGGACTAAAAATCAACAAAATAATTCACTGAATTTCGCTACACCTCGCAGACACTTGATGAAAACACCCTTCAGTTATTTAAATTACTGAAGGACCCGGAGAGTCGACAGGTATATACAAAATCTAAGAAACGAGAAAGTACGAGAAGTTACTGCCGTAGCGGAAAGTACAAGTAAACAAAAACATATCTCAAACATTGGAGAACGTCATCGAAAGGAATGTAGCGCGATCTAATGTTGAAACTGTGAACTTGAACTACCTCGAGCTAGTAGTTCCCGCGATGTCCGACAGATGTCGAGTATCGCTGTGCTTTCCTCGAAAATTTAAAATATCCCGCGGTGCCCCTATGAGTTCGCTGTGGCGGACCGGGACACCGCGGCGCATAGTTTGGGAACCACTGGTATATACCGATTCTAACGCCTTTGCAACTTCTGGAAGCATTCCTTGGTTTCTTTTGAATTATAATTTCCTCAGTCATTGCAAAGCCGTGACCATTCAAGGGGTTTAAGCTTGGAAAAAAATAAAAAAATAAAATATATATATATATGCCGGATTAAGGCACGGGCTAGCACAGCCCTTGCCCGGTGCGCCATTCTTTAAGGGGAGCCAAGTTTTACAAATCATGAAAAAATATATATATCCTTAGTAAAGGGGGGACGCCCAAAAATCTTTCTGCCCGGGGCATAAAAATACCTTGGTCCGGCACTGTATATAATAAAAAAAATAAAATAAAATTACAGGAAGCTGAATCCAATGAATGTGGCGAATGGGGAACAGTAATGAAGTGCGTCGAAATTCTTAAATGGAAAGCTGAATGTGCAGAGCTTTGTCATGATACTTGCGCCAATTCCCTGAAGCCCACCACTTTTACAGCCCCCCCCACCTCTCTCTCTCTCTCTGATAATAGCATTGCGCAATCGGTAAAACCGTTTTGTAGTGTTCCTGGTTCACTGGTTGACTATGCGGGACAAATTCATAATGAGCAATGCCTATGAGTAAAAAATAAGATAAGCATAATTTTCACGTTGGACCGAGATTGTCTTGCTTTTTTGGGGCCTTGGAGAAGACGGAATTTTCCATCAGTCTTTGTTTCTAGTCATAGCCACACACCCACGATTCGCCACTAGTAATGTTTGAAAGAAGCAGCACGTTGGTGATAATCTTGACATGTGAGAACTCCGCGCTGTGTGCAATCGTCAATGTGGATTGGAGGTACAAATGTCGCATTCCCAAATCTTGTGTTAAAATGGGCTCACATGGTTCACAAGAAATATCAGTTTTAATACCAAATTCGTGAATAGTTAAACAGTGGCCAGAGCGAAGATGATACTCACTCTAGCTATATTAGTTTGAAATTACCGCAAACAAGTTTCTCTGTCGTTTGATGTCTAGTATTTTAAAATAACTTATTGTATTTAATGGAAACATTTTCGAGACAACAGTAGTCTCGCCGTGCTGATTGTAGGAGGAGTTATTGGTCGAGTTGGCGTCTCCTTTCTCTTATGGGTTGAGAGAAGTAACTGAGGGCATATTTATAAGACCTGCAGTGAGTTTTGTAAAGCCAGCATGGTATTAGATGCTTTCCATAGAGTAATGTCTAAGTTGGTTGGTATACATAATTGCTTTTACTTGTAAAGGAAATTGTTAACCTGCGAGGGAGGATACCAGATGTATAAGGTGGAATGTGCAGGAGTGCACCTCTCGTATGTACTGCATCATAAGGTTTGAATTATGGACGCCAACCAGCTCCTGCTTTATTGCCTACATGGTGCAATTCTCTTGATCTTCAAGGCTGTTATGGAAAGAGAAACACCAATTACCACGAAAGAAATGCAAGAAATTATATTACTATTAGGGTTATGCTTTGCAAGGTGCGATTGTACTACCTGTGTACCGAGAAGATACCCTTACATTAAAAATAAAATCATCAAAATAAGAAAAAGACAGAGCAACGCTCACAATTAGCAATGCAAACGTAAGACTTCCCGCACGAGAAGAATGCTTCCTCACACCTACCAAAGCATGAGCTCCGCTTTATAAAAAAGAAATCGAATTAAATGAGGATAGAGAAATCACAAGAGGATAGAGAAGTCACCATCTGTCCAAGCACCATCTTTCAAAATGCCGATCTCAGGCGAGGGTAGCATGTTTTTTCTCCCGGAAACTTGGGTTTTTCGTCCTGAAAACAGCAAATGACAAATCCACCACACATGCAATTTATAGACATATTTACGGTGCAAATAGCCGAGTGTTGAGGAGCAGGGTTCCTAAAACCCTACAACACACGCTGTTTGAGTAGACTGGGGTTCAAGCCCCTCACTGCTAAATACGGTCGATTTGCCAACCCGCACTGGACCAGCGTGGTAGATTATGGTCCATTCCCTCAATATGAATCGTTGAGGAGGCTTCCATCCTGAAGTGGGTGATAATGGTTGCAGTTTACCTTTTTACCTTTTATGTCCTAAGTCTGGTTAGGCAAATGTTCAAAACGTTGGTGATGTGGTTGTGGATCTGCCCCTTACAACTGTATAGAGATAGAGAAGGCCTGTGTTCAAACCAGTTCTGTATCAGTGGGACTTAAATGAACTTCTCAAATATTTTCTGTAGTTTGCAACTTCTTGCTTTGGATGTTTTTGCGTTAGGAAGTCTTTGGATTCTTTTGGATTCTTCAAGAGCATCTAAAGGAGAAGGCAGACGTGTCTGCTGTCCTAGGCACGGACGTTGTGGGAGGGTCTGGAACTGGAATTCGCTCCCCCCATAAGTGGGCTGATCGTTGAGGCTGTTTGTTTCAGGGCCCTTACTAGTTCTCGATGCCCCTGAATATTGGCTTTACATAGTAATTCTTCCATATTGGTAATCAGATAGCTGAGAATGAGCTAGGAAAAAAAAAAAAAAAAATAGAATGCATTAACATTTACACACACACTTCTACCTTCTTCTATAAAGGTAGAAGTGTGTGTGTAAAACATAAAAATGTTGCAGACTTTTATGAAGAATGGGAAGCTGTTAGACCTACGGTAGTTTTATTTGAAGTGAATTTATCCGCATGAATCAGGAGTTATTTTCACATTAACCAGACAGTTTCGGAAAAGGGAACTTTTGGGGATTCCAGTCCAGAGTGAGATATTTTTGTTGAGATCTTTGTTATGACCCTTGCTCATTGGTGGAAAATTATTTTCGTTCATTTGAAACTATCTGTTTTGTCTCTTGTATATTCTTTCTGTTTTTCGGATATTATCTGTTTTGCTCTTTCGTAATTTCTTCACTTTCTTCAAAATCTCTTAAGGCCTGTTTTGGAGTCACTGAACTTTACGAGGCTAACTTTTTCTCCTCATCATTAATCTCCCCTTCCACTCTGCTTAGGTTTTTTTTTTTTAGATAGATCTTCATTTCTGTTCCAAAAAATCTTCAAAAATTCAAATCCCGTGTTAATGCATTCTATTTTTTTTTTTTTTTTCCTAGCTCATTCTCAGCTATCTGATTACCAATTATCTGTGGTACCCACAGAACGTCAACTTTACTGATGAAAAGTTGTTCTTTTGTTCTAATGACTGCATTTTCATCACCAGTCTAATTTTTATTATTATAAAACCCAAATTATATTTAATTTTAACACGGGATTCAAAATTCAAAGTTTCAAATTTTTCTTGATCCATTCATGGGGAAAAAAAAGAAATTTTCTCCTTCATCTCATGTTTACTTTTAAGACAAGTACACAAAATGTTTGCTATAATGCACTAAGTTAACTGAAACTGTTTCCTTTATAGGTAATTCGGATCGTCTGCAGAAATTAAATGTTCCGGTGATGGAGACGTATCAATGCCAACGCTTGTTCGACGAAGCTAAGGAAAAAGCATTTCTGCAAAATAACCAAATATGCGCAGGCTTCCGAGAGGGTAAAAAAGATTCCTGTCAAGTAAGTATTGCTGGAACAAATACTTCACATAAAGTGCATTCAGAAAGTTCTCTGAAATATATTATATATATATATATAACGTGGAGATAAGAGAGCGCGAAACGTCATGTTGGATAAATATTTTTCTGAAAGTAGTATACAAGTTCTGACACGTCTCAGTTGACGGTGGTTGGCAGTCGCAATCCATATTCAAGTAACTGGAGGCGCATCATATTCTGTTTTTTGTGCTTGGTAACGTTAAAATGCTGGTGATTGAAGAGTACCAACATCAAATTTTTTGAGCCGGCAAAATTTTCCTCTGAAATGTACGTTACAACAATCGTATGGTCAGGATTCGCGGTGTACGAAAGACATTAGTATCTCTGATTCTTTTTTTTTTTTTTTTTTTTTTCCCTCATCTCTCTGCTGCACAGCATATTTTCAAACTAAGTCGTTATGAGTGGGGACTTTGCCTACTATTTCATCTGCAGTATGGATTTTGATGTTATTCTTTCACTTTTTATTTGTGAAAGTCAGTTGAGCCGACTTAGAGTGATTGTTGCTAGATGTCTTTCTAGTTGTGCTGCGACCCTGTATGCCGCTAGTAGGCAAAATAAAAATTTTTCCGCCCTAATTGTTGAATGCTGCTAAACGTTAACCAATCAGAAAACAATGTAGAAAAAAAAAAAGAAAAAAGTGCCCTCTTTTGAACTGGCGCCCGTAGGCGACGCCTACCATCGGCTGCCCTACTAGTTGTGTTTTCTGATTGGCAAGTTGATTAATGACTGGTACTTCATTATGGTCAATTGACGTTATGTCATCCGCATAAGAAAGTCCAATTTGGCTGCAACGAAGGGTTCAAGTGCTGCAGCGAAGAAAAAGGGAGAGAGTATGCCCCTTTCACTACCCCTCTGGAGACCAGGTATCTGTAATGAAAGTTTTGATGAGTAACTTGCAAGCGTCTAGGTTGAAAAACTACTTTCATAACTTGTAGTGTATTACCTGCAATACTGAAATATTATTCCAATATATACTCTCAGTAATCACTAAATTGTGACCACCCTAATACGATGTTGGGCCACCGTTCGCACGGATAGCATCCGCTATATGCCTAGGCATTGATTCCACTAGTTGTCTCAAGCAATGCAGACAGGCTGCGAGAGCAGGTCATGGGGTTTTGTCAATGATATACAGGAATTTTGCTTGCAGGGAAAAGGAGGTGATTGTCCCTTTGTATAAGGCAATGGCACGCTTTGAGTACTGCGTACAGGTCTGAAGGCCTCATTTTAGGAAGGATGTAGATTTGCTTGAGCGTGTACAGAGAAGGGCAACAAGATTGGTGAGGGGAATGAAGGGATCCTCTTACCAAGAGAGGCTTAAGTTCTGAAAATTGCAGCGGCTGGAGACTAGGCACCTGCGAGGTGATCTGATTGAGGTGTATAAGGCCTTCAATGGGTTTAGCACGCTGAATTCTGATGGGATTGTTCCAGTTGTTCAGATTACGAACCTAAGGGGGCATAAATTCAAATTGAGGAAAGACAGCTGTAGAATAAATGTGCGGAAATTTTCCTTTAGCCGGCGGGTGGTTAATTGCTAGAACAAACTTCCATCTGTCGTTGTGGAAGTAGATAGGTTAAATAAATTTATGGATGAACTGGACAAACATTTAGAGGGAATGGTTGTGTGAATTTTTTTTTTTTTTTTTTTTTGGCTGATGCTACATAAGCTCATATGCTTGCTCTCTTGCATCACATGCCACGATTACTATTACTATGTGGACCACACTACATCCCGATTCAACTTGTACTTTGTTAGTTCTGCATTCCATCACAGAGTACATACAGCGCAGATGTGGGAAACCACCGGTGGCGCCTGGCCCTAAATACTGTCACTATGCCACCACATCTCGATTCAACTTGTACTTTTTTTTGTCTCCTTGGCAAAGGCACTAAGGCCTCAAATCTGTCTGGCTATTTTTTATTATTATTTAAGAACAAATATCATCTTTGTAGAATAAATCAAAATCTCCACCTCTCCTGGAGCCTTTCGCGTTTACAAGGTTCCAGGACTATTGAATCCAAACATGTAATGGATGGATTGGGCAGTAATTTCTAGCTGGAACCCTTCAAGGAGCCATGTTTCCTTAATGCAAATTAAATCAAACTCATCTAAGTAGAAGAAAGACTAATTTGCCAAGTTTGTTAACAAGGCTTCGGACATTTTGTGTAAATGTCCTGAGTTGTAAACAATATACGCGGTGTGGCAGTAAAGTTCCTGGACTGGTGCCGTAAAAAGAACACAGAGTCAGGAGCTCAAAAATGGTTTTATTTTTATTCAAAGTAATCACCACCTGATTGTATGCACCTATGACACCATTCAAAAAGTTTCTGAAAAGAGTCAGCGTAGGCATCCAAAGAGATGATGATCAGTTCGGCAATTACGTTTTTCTTTAGATCCTCAATATCCTGAAATTTCTTTCCTTTGAGGGCAATTTTCACCTTGGAAAGAGGAAGAATTCTGATGGTGCTAGATGATCGCGTAGAGTGGATGTTGATCTGTACAATGCCATGTTTAGTCAGAAATGTCTTCACAGCAAGTGCGGAATGGGCTGCTTCTATCGAGAGATTAGACACCTGCGAGATCTGATTGTAATATTTAAGGCCTTGAATGGAGTGATTAAGTCAGTGCTGATGACATCCTTCCTCTTGCTCATACTACATATGTGAGGGGGTCTTGGATTCAAATTGAGGAAGGATGGTTGCAGGATAGCTGTTGCGAAAGTTTTCCCTCAGCCAGCGGCGGGTCATTGAAGAACTAGACAAATTATTGGAAGGGATGGACAGCTGACGTGGGATTTTTTTGTTATATATATTTTTTGGCTAATGTTTTATAAGCTTGCTTTCTTGCATCACTGCGACTACTAATACTAATTTCCGGAACTTTTGCAGCTCTGTCCTCATTTCGAGTTGACAGACATCCACTTTTTGGGTCATCGCGAATGTACTTACGTCTGCTTTAATCCGCTTATATCATTCAAACACACTGATACGACCAAACGTTTCATTACCATATACAGTTTTTAACATTCCATACATTTCTGTTACAAATTTTCCCAGTTTAAAGCAAAATTTGATATATTCGTTTGTTGATCCATTGCAAAATCGTGACACGGAATGTTACCGCTATTAACAAAACTGGTTGTTACTTGCAACCTGTGTTATCCTACTGGATAATCTCTGTACTACCATCTGTTGAAGGAAGTTTGAACTATAGAGTACCACTTCCGTTTATTTTCAAACTCATCGAACATGATCGCAACAGCAACAGCCCAAGAATACGATACGGTACAATATCCTATTAATATTATTATTATCACTATATTGTAGCAGTCCGAATACTTTTTTGAGCACCCTCGTAAAGTAAGGATCCTTTTGTTGTAGCAGTTATAAAAGTGCAGTGGGCTCTGTTCTTTTTGTAGCTGGATTCAGTTTGATCTCACATTGTGTTCACTCGCATCCGCATAAGTTATCGCAGCAAGCCGTAAATACATTTATATAAAATTTGTTTTTCTATGTTTGAAATAAATTTGTTTATTTACAGTTGTGTTTTTCTAAAGATGCTTTATATATATTGTATATAGTGAATATATTTTCTTTCGGAAATTCGAGTTTTGCGTCCAGCAAACAGGCAGATCAACACAGACTAAAATACGTGCGATTTGCAGAGAAAATACTGACATCCTATAGTGCCTTGGTGATTAACACATCCCTCACACGAACTGAGATAGGACATCTCCATATTAAACGATAGAGGCTATAAAAATATAGGAATTCAACGATGTCGAAATGAATGATGAAAAGCTAGGATTTAACATTGAAATAAACATTATGATATTTAAATATCCTTAAATATTATATCGCTTATTACATTATAATTTTTATTAGTAGTACTTTCCCTTAATTAATCTTCTACAGCATTTGTTTGTGCAGTTAGATATTCGTCGATTTGTTTGAGTCACCCTGACCTTAGGCAAGATATATTTCTTTATATTTGATAATCGATGTAAGCTATCGATTCTGTGCACCAGGTATTCTGTATTATAAATTTCAGTCTTTTGGAGTTTCTTTCCCTTTATTGACCTGATTGGAATGGCTGTTGCATATTCGGTCGGGCAGTGCAGTTATCGAAGGAGGAGTTGCTTTTAAAAACCAAAGGGACACTCCCATTTGGGAAATATGAACAATACCGCCATACATGTATCAGGAATTGCTATAAGAGAACTGCCTTCGCGCTAGCAGTAAGCTAATCAAAAAAATACAGTAGACGGGTCGAGGTACTGAGCTTAACGATTTACAGCGGGGAGTCAGCGGCATCCTGTGCCACTGACTCCCCGTTGCTCGGTGTCCTGTGATGCCGTGTTAGCAAATAATCGGTTCGTATTATTCCAGCAAAACTGGAATGTTTTGCTGGTGTGTAACCCTAGATCAGCGATGGTGTTTTTCCGACCTGCATGCGAATAATAAAATAAAACTATTTTCGCGTGCCACAGAAAATAAAAACTGACTAAAATTAGTAAATAGTTTCTTTTGTTATTATAAAAAAGGTAAAAATATTTACCTTAAAAATGCATGCAATTATCTAATGAGAACTTTATTGTTGTATAATTCTGTACATAAGGACATATATGGCTGATGGACCATAAAATAAATTTGTTTTCAAGTAAAAAAAAAAAAAAAACTAACTTTTTTATAATACAAATTATGGGTGGCCGCGTGCCCATATAATTTCCTGCGCTTGCCGTTGGAAACCAGCAGCATGTGTTGCTATTGGTTTCCATCCCTGCTGTACTTCAATGGATGACAATCACCAAATGTTAAGCCGTGGTACTATAGACTGCAGAAATTGACGGAAATAAATCGAAGATACACTCTGAAGAGTGATCCGTCAAGACTCCTTGAATACGATCGACCACAGGTTCAGGTAGGCCACAGGAAACAAGGACGATACGTATGGAACTGTACAGCATCGGATTTTAGGGAAGAACTGCAGCACGCAAACCAAAAAATATTACAAACATTACAGCAGGCAAACCAAAATGCATTGCAAACATTACAGAACACAATACACAGTATCGACCTGCCTAGTGTGCAAATCATCGTAATTAATTCCTGGGACATTGGAGAGTTGTTTCACGGAGTGGCAAATCATGGTATACTGTTTCCCCATCTAATGGCCATGTATGGTCCGACGAATGTTCGTAGGACATTATTTATCAGAGTGAGTTTTCCCAACTGTGATGTTTTGTGGAGGTGCTGTCACCGCCTGAGGTTGTTTCTTGTGGTTGGGGCTTGGACTATTGTCGCGATTCTTGGAACAACAAATGAATGCCTTGCGGTACACTGACGTGGACAATTCTGTAATGAGGAGGGACGCTTTTCTATTTCAGCATAATACTGCAATGTCACCGCACAGCCTACAATGACTTGGTTTGGAGACATGGGCGTGCAAAAGCGTCAGCCTGCCCATTGCACCGATCGTAACTCCATTCAAAATCTTTGAGATGAAGCAGAACGTCGGCTTCTCGCCAGGCCAACACGCCTGCAAGCAGTAGCTAAATTAACCGCTGTGTTGAAGGAGGAATGGACCGAAGTACCGCATTCTTGTTATCAAATATTGTTTCGAAGTCTACTGAGAATATGAGGCTGAAGATGGGCCGATATACCCTCTTAAATATTATTAAATAAAGTTTCTTTGAAACGTGCATTTGTTCAGTTACTTTTGGAAATATAGTGTATTTGGCATATCAGAATGATCGATTTACAGTAATTGGACTGTATTTCTATCGCAATGTCCCATTTAGCAAAATGAGGTATCCAATGTAAGTTTATCTTAATAACAATTTCTAGTATAATAGTTTGATTCGTTAAAACTAAAGAGAAATTGAAGTAAGGCCCAGTCGAAGAAATGGTGATTGTCGCTGAAGCACTCCCACAGGAAGTGTTCTTCCTGCGTGATCAATTCCATCTGTGCATGTGTATCAATCTCTTCGGGTAGTGCGTTTACGGTAAGCTTAAAGGAGAGCTATTATGAGAAGAAGCAATCATTTTAATGTGAAAGAGTTTCCTTTTTGCAGTAATCGTTATGTTCTCAAAGTAATGTCAAAGATTTCGTGATGTGTTCGATAATCAGAATGACATCGACCATCGTTTGCTCTTAAACTAATGAGGGACATTCTTTCTTATCACTTCTGCAGAATGATAAGAATTCTTGCGAAATACAATACGGCAAGAAACAGCATGTCTTTTCTCAAATTAGGATAATGTTTTTTTTCTTCCCTCCCTCCCACTTGAAGTGCTGCGTTACATCCGGTTATCCTCCCTCCTTCCTGCTACTGCAGGGCGCACTGCGGAGCAAACCGAACAACGCAGATATTTTGTCTGCAGCTGTATATAGCGCTTGGAAATTAGAAGAGCTATCTAGGAGAGCGGATGAGTTAAAAACAAACACAGTCATATTACAAACAGCAGCAAATTAAGTTTTCACGCTACTTTGTGAAAGGGAATCAAAGGGATAAGAATCTTACCCTTTGATTCCCTTTCCCCAGCCGAAGTTGAGAAATAGAATAAACCATTGTTTATTCCGCTCCCGTGGAAATGTATGTACTTAGTAGCAATAAAGATAATTTATTTATAATAAATTTTGGATATTCATATTCTATGAATATGAATATCCGAATATGAATATTCGATTCCTAAAATCATATTCTATGATTTTAGGCTGCGGTTCTGGACAGGCCCGTCGCGATCAGTTTGTAGATCGAGTATTATCGCACAAAGGCGCCTAATTGAAATAAATAAAAATTTATATATTATTCTAGTTTTTGTTCGTGCTGTTCTGTAAACATCACTAAAATGTCACCAGTCCGTTACATTATATCTAAAATTTGTTTTCAGCTTAAATTATAAGAGACAGAATGATAAACTTTCTGATAAAAGACTTTTTTTGTTGTAAAGTTTCTGAACATAGTTGTAGTTTGTTAATTGTTCATTGATCATTATGGAATATATTAAAATAACTGTCTACAACTATTTATTATTCCTTTGAGGGGGAGTCCGCCCGCCAATAAGACTTTGCATTAACTCCCTCATAGGCATGCGGCATTCCGTTCCTGGAGTTAAAAAAAAAAGGGGGGGGGGAAACCCAGTGCTAACTGGTGACCTTAGTATAAGGTGGCCATTTTTTTCTTGGGGTTTCCGGGGACACGGGACTTTTTTTTTTAAGGGCCCCTCCCCTGGTAAAGGATGAGTCCTTTGATGGGCTATATAAACGCCCTCGGTGGGATCTCAACCCATTATGCCGCGGACCGGCACTGACTGCCAGAGAACGGTTACTCCTCCAAGTACTGACCACGTTCGGCGGTGCTTAACCCCAGCAATCAGAGAGGTGCACTCTGACACGAGCAGCCATCGCGCGGCCTGATGTGGGACCTAGAATAATACTCATCCTATAGTAATAATTTAATTTAAATAATAATATTTGAAACATTTATTTCAACATTTGAAAACCCGTTTTACATAAATGTTTGCATTGCACTAATTAACTGCTGTATATTTGTCCGTAGAATGAATTTTTTTCAATATAGCAGGGTTTGCTGATATTTTCATACTAAAGGCCTCACACGATAAACCCATGTTTATTTTAACAGTTATGATAGCTCGCATTGTTTCCACTTTCAGCTGTGATTTTTCATCGCTCTAAATGTAGTTCATGCAAGAAAACGCTCTTTCAACAAAAGCGTTGCTTTCAGGGAGGCACATCACAAGACTAATAACTTTCTTCATTTTAGCATGCGGCACATTATTTTCTTTCATATGAAGAAGAGCTTTGCACCATTTCTTAGCAAGGACCGTAGAATTGATCCATTCGTTGTCTCTTCACGATAAATATGTTCGCAAGTAAGTAAATTCATCAAAAAGCTCGTCGCGATTGTATTTGACATTATGACGACAATAGAAAATTTTCTCTCAGAGGAACCTGATTCAGAAGAAAGCAGCTTAAATCTGATAAATCTTCATTGTTTTTGTTCCAAGCTTTTAAATAAGATAAAGCCGTATCATAAAATTCTTTTGATGTTTCAAATTAAGATTCCATTTTCATTCATTTTGCCATCATCCACCAAATCTATTGTTTCTTTACCATGTGTGGAATAAAATTTTCATCTCGTCTTGTGTCCAGTTTTGACCATAGATTTTTTACAACTAATGCCGATTCCGTAGCGCACTTATCATTGCCTTCAAGCATCTTGATTGTATCATGAAAAAGAGAAGCTTGAGAATGAGCAAAGCTAATCCACAGTTCTGTGTCACTTCTATGTAGTAGGTGGTAGATGACTCTCATCAACCGGTGCAATACCACCACTTTGCTTATTGGAGGCTTGAAGTGGTGAAACCCATGTTTAGTCTCTAGAGCAAAGTTTCCGGCATCCCCCCCCCCATACTTCTCTTTCAACCCATGCACGGTACTAAGTACTATAGGTTTTGATACCTTTCGTGTTTGGGGTTTTCATAAAAAAAAAAAAAAAAAATCAAAACTTTTGGACATTGGTTTTCTGACGTAAAAAAGGACTTCAGTGCCGGGTAAAGTTTAAGTATCCTTTCTAAGGCTGAAGTAACGACAACCACCTCACATTAGCATAATCCAATATTTGTTTGTATTTCTGTCCAACAAAATCAAAAAAATCTTTTAAGCATTCTACGCGAACCGTGTTATATGGAAATCAACAAATACAGTATTTTCATAACAAGTACTTCAGTATCAATGGGCATTGAATCAAAATCTGCCTTAGCACAGTTATGTACAATGTGTGCATTACAGCCAAGACCAATTATGTTTCTGTTTAATTGGGTTTTAAGTTTAGCTATAACATTTTCTTTGCCTCTTCTTAGTAAACCTCCAAAGTTTGTGTTCGTGTTATCGGCCGAAAGTCCGATACCTTATTATCGAACTCATAAGATGCTGTTATAATGTCAGCTGTTTCACCTGATATTTCAACAAAAGTTAAGACGGAAATATTTCAACAAAAGTTAAGTCAAAAATTATTGATCGCAGCATGCATGTTGTATCCATCAAAATAGCGTACAGTAATTGGTAGTAACTTTTAAGTATTTGTGATTCGAAGTACCGCAAGAAAAAGTGACAAAACCAGCGTTTTTAAGTTCATTTTTCATTTCTTCCAGCGACCAAGGGTAAAATGCATTTTTTTCAATTGCCTCGCACTTTGTTCCTGAGCATGAAAACTTTTCGTCTGAAAATTTCTTTTATAAACTCATTGTGCAGTCCATTCTTCGAAAACTTTCATTGTGTCGAATGGCATGATAGGCGTAAGTACCTTCATGAATAGTTAATCGTATTCAGATTTTGATGGCTCAAGTTTGCCATAATAGTTACTAATACTTCCAGACTGAGATTTTGCTTCCAATGCAATTTTGTGCTTTTGTGTTTTCGTGGTCTGTTATGGAAGATTTTCCATCACTGGCTATAGAAAATGTCGAATTGCACGCAGTGCACTGTACTGAAGTGCTTTCATTGTTAACTACATGAATAAATGAAAATTGGGCTTGTAATGATTCGCTGAAGTGAGCCTTTCGCTTTTTTGAATTCATAATTCTAAAATAATAAGTATGTAATTAATTTAAAATTTAAACATACAGAGCAACTTACGGTTTTAATCTTGTATAACTTTCTTATTTAATAACACAGTAAACACACGTAGTAAATAGAAAGACAATTGTTCAACGCTAATACTCCTACGAGAAACCTGTCATCAAACCACTTTGATGTCTCGTTCATCACTGATCACAGCCCAGGGCCAAATGTTCCAGTTGAAACCTCTGGGATTCCCAGTACGGTTTCACTGTTGCCAGATTAGCAGAATTTTAATAGTTTTAATTTTAATAGCAAAATCGTGGCTCCGGTCTCATATTCATTATTTTATAACTTTAAGGAATGCCGAAAAACAGTTGTAATGAAGTTATAAACTCCTTTTAGATGCTTTTACAAATATGTCAGGCGGCTGTTATTTTTCAGTAACTCTACTCCAAGTGGACTGCTTTTCATAAAATTTTACATTTCAGTCAGCTAGAAATATTTATCCAGTCTTTCCAACTTTCGACAAACTCAGATTAGTAGAAATGCGACAATTTTTTATTATTTTTTTTTTTTTTTCATAAAATTTTGAGCTATGAAAACTGCCCTACCAAAAGTCATGGGATGCTTTGTTGATAACTTGTAGTTATCAAATCAAATAAATATTATTTTATTAGCTACTCATCAAAAGAGAAATTATATTGTCGAGGAAGCGTGATCCACGCTGTTCGGCACATGGCAAGTGGGACTTACATCGAAACTAATATTACCAAGAATAAATAACACTAATTATAAGCATTTCAAAATTTTACAATTTATAGATTACATATACAGCTCATGGATAAATCTTAATTTAAATTTAAATATCACACCAAACATTTGTTCAAAATAACAGCAAGAAGATGAAAAAAGAAAGGGCAAGCAAATTTTAATATACGAATCTTGTCAGTCCATACAGTCAGTGGAAGACTGTTAATGGCTGTCTTGACCATTTCATAATTAATAAGTACCGTATTGAGGAGATATTAAGGTGGGAAGAGAGATTTTGTTGCCAAGCTGAAGGAGAATTATATTTATTATGTTCAAAACTACAGGTAAAAATCAAACCAAGCTTTTAGATTCTCAGGTGGTAATGATTGGGGGTTTTAGAGCTCAGTCTTTTTGATAGTCCTCCGCAGCCAGGAGCGGGAGTGCAGTAGCACACGCTCTTTGAGTCGACCGGGGTTCAAGTCCCTGACTGCTAAATACTGTCGATCTGCCAACCCGCACTGGACCAGCGTGGCAGATTATGGTCCATTTCCCTCTGCATGAATTGTTCAGGAGGCTTCCATCCTGCAGTGGGTTGATGATGGTTGCAGTTTACCTTTTTCTTTTTATTTTACCCTTTTGCCGTAGGAGAGTTTTGAATTAAGAAAATTAAAAATTTTAGCTTTTTTTAACCTCACAAAACATGCTTTTGATTGACAATATTCATGACATGTTGGAGAGTTGAAAGTTTTTTTTTTTTTTTTTTCTTAAGAATTTAGGCCTGACGTTGCCGAGTGGTCAGGAGCGCGAATGCAGTAGCACACGCTCTTTGAGTGGACCGGGGTTCAAGTCCGTAACTGCTAAATACGATGAACGTTTGTATTGCTTGATTTATTGTAAACTCCACTGACCTGGTGGTCGTGCCGGAGTATAAACAACAACATTTAAATATTTGTTATCACTTGAAGGAGGCTTTAGAAGTGTTTTTCACAATAAATGATGGCTACACTGATAATAGTTGTTACTAATTCAACAGGAGCGAAGGAAAGCAGATTCCAGGGGGAAAAAGTCAGAATAAGTCTAGAGCCAAGACAATATCTATAAATTTAGGAGAGAAAAAAGCCTCTTGCTGTGTAAAAAGCCTCTTACTTTTCTTTCGAATACTGAAACATAATATAATGGGAGAGTGATCAGAGAAGGTACTAACTGTATTTACCAACTGTATAAAATTTTAAGGTTAGTGGACAGATGGTGTAGGGTTTGATTATGTTTAGTGGGAAAGGTGATAATCTGAGATAGGTTAAGTGCCTTGAATTGATATCACTGAATTTGCGCTGCTCTTTTAACGAGAGGCAAAGGAAGATTAAAGATTCCATAATCAAGTATAGGAAGTTTTAAGCTCCAGGAAGAATTCACGTTATGAATTCATTATATATACTTCAAGAAAGAAAACTTTCTACATCCTAGTGTGAATCTCTTTCTCCATAAATTGAATTTATGGCCTTAGATCCGGAATCTATAACAGCGAAGTTTCGCTTTCATTCATTTTAGTATCCCCCTCTCAGTGCCTTGTAGACAGGTCTTTTCTAAGGTGGTAGGTTTCCATTCTCTGTAGCCCACTCATCCGAAATCTTCCTCATTCGGGTGCACTTTTACAGATCTCACGAGACATGTTGTCCAAGTTTGTACCCTTTCAGAAAGCTATATGTCTTTTTGATATTAAAGCAAATGTTCGATAAATCATTGATAGGACACCAAGGCCTTCCTTGCTGCCTCTTTCTGCTCAAAAAACTTGATATCTACCGTATCATAATTCACAGATCCCTTTCTTCTTCTACTGTTTCTAATTCAACTTCCAACATATTTTGAGGTTGCTATTTCCCAAATGCAAGCCCTTGCATTTTGCTGCATTAAAACGTAACTTCCACTTTTCTAACCATCCGTGAAGCCTATCCAAATCATCTTGAAGGAGCGCGGTTTAGCGCTGATCATTAACTAGTCTTCCAATCCACATCAACAAATTTTGACATCACGCCCTCTGTCCTTTCATCGATATCATATATAATAATCAGAAACAATAGTGCTCCCAGAACAGATCCCTGGAGGGGAGGAAATTCTTAGTACAGTACGTTGTTACTTCATGCATGAAGTAAGTCTTATCTGACCTGTGAAAATCTTTGCTTTCCTCTATCTTCAATAGTCAGTGCTGTCGTGATATGCATAGAAATTATATTTAGGAAAGCGTGAAATGACCCCTAAATTTATATGGACATGCATTTTATTTTTATTTCTTATTTTGCTCTTCCAGGGTGACTCTGGAGGTCCGCTGCTGTACAAAGTAAATGGACGCTCTATAATTGTAGGAGTTGTGTCGTCTGGAGTCGGTTGTGGGAGAAGATTTCTGCCTGGACTCTATGCTCGCGTTTCAGATTTTATTCCGTGGATACTAGAAACAGTGCAGTAGAAAGCAGTATTCCACGCTGTGAAATGCTGGCCTTAAACGAAATGAAAAGAAAGTCGTGTGTGTGTGTGTGTGTGTGTGTGTGTGTGTGTGTGTGTGTGTGTGTGTGTGTGTGTGTGTGTGCACGCGTGTCATTTCATCTGTCATATTATACACCACTATATTATAGTAGTGTATAACTGCATGATCAATATGTGCTGGAAAAGTAATTTAGTGTCTGTACTGTATAACGGCTAGTCGCGTTCTTTCGACTAAACCTAATTTTTTTTGTAACAAGTGTTCTTAAAATGCAGAATGCTTGAGTTAAGAAAGCACACATCTGAAGCGTGTAGTCGTGCAGGAGGTCTATATATGCTGCACCAAAGAATTTTTTAAGTGCAAATTATCACTCAGATGTGGTCTCAGATAAACGCTAAAGGGATTTTTCTCACCACCTATGTTCAAAATAATGTTTTTTTTTTTTTTTTTTTTTAGTTCCACGTGATGTTATAGCCTAATGATATCCAGAAACACTGCTTTAGCGGCCCCCCAAGAAAATCCAGGGAACCCCTTGATCACACATTATATTGCTAGATTTTTTTCTCCTATGAACTAGACTGTTCTGGACTGAAACAATCATGCGTCTTACTTTTAACTAGACTCCCGTGGTTTAGGTTAACAGATTTAGTCACGAAACTGTGATCTTACTGAAGCAGTTATCTGAGCGAAATATTATCATTATTATTATTGCTTTTATATTATTTCTCCCTGATTGGGGGTTCCACCTCATGACGGGTATTGCTACCAAGTACACAGGGCGGTTGTTCGAGGAACTCTCTGACTATCCTACAGGTGTTCAGGATTGCGACTGGAGGCCATATTGTGCATTAATGCACCATATGGCCTCCAGTGTTGCACCATTGCTGTCGAGGTAATGCGGTATTATGTGCCGATTGAGGTGTTCTGTGACTCTCCACAAGGTCCTATTCGGCCTCTGCTTCGGTATCACGTGTCTTTGTGGGGTTCATTCCTTCGAATTCTGTTAGGGCCTTCTTCCCTAATAATAATAATAATAACCATATGGTGCAAGGCAGCCTGAGGCTTTTTCTGCACCAGCCAAAAAAAAAAAAAATTCTGAGTTACCCTGAGAGAGAGAGAACAAGAGTTAGAAGTAGAAGGGAATCACCAAGAAAGAGAAGAATGATAATATCCAGATCAAATCCCTGGGTGTGCCATGCCCATACTCACCAGATGTGATCCCCTTAAAGTAACATTAACTTTTCTCTCCTCTTCTATATATATATATATATATATAATTATTACTGTAAGAGTGATAATTGTACCTTATGATAAAACTTTAGCATAAAAGTAATAAGCAGGCCATTAGGCAAAAAGAAATAAGCGGGTGATTAGGCAAAAAGAACCCCTAAAGGCAAAGATAGCCTGTGCTAATTTACTTCGCTATACCCTAGAAATAAACATATAATTAGCACTAAAACAAATAATATAAAATAGAATAAAATAAAATAATGATTAAGGCTAATTATTGATAATAGGATACCTTGAATGGCACTTTTTCAAGGGCTAGTATCATTCAATATATCCAATTAATAATTAACAAGGCTATCTGTTTCTGTTTGTTATCTGCCTGTTTAATTAGGTCCAAATTATACACCATATGGCAGGCTATATTTAAATTTAACATCAAACAGGCAAGATAACATCTAGCCCAACAGATAGCTTTGAAACAAATAATACAAAAATAATACAGAAAATGTATACTAACAATTTACCATAATTATCAATTGATTTGTGGTGTATTTATTATATACATGTGCAAAAGAAAGCTTATGCTGAAATAAGGGGAAGTGATAAGAATAATTCTTTTGCACATGTATATATAATAAATACACCACAACTCAATTGATAATTATAGTTGGTATACAATTTCCGTATTATTTTTGTATTATTTGTCTCAAAGCTATCTGTCTGGCTAGCTATTATCTTGCTTGTTTGCTGTTAAATTTAAATTAAAGTATAGATTGCCATATGGTGTATAATTTTGACCTAGTTAAACAGGCAGATAACAAACAGAAACAGATAGCCTTGCTAAATATTGAATGGTGCTAGCCCTCGAAAAAGTGCCATTCATGGTATACTATTATCAATAATTAGCCTCATAATCATTATTTTATTTTATTCTATTTTATATTCTTTATTTTTTTTTGCTAATTATGTGTTTATTTCTAGGGTATAGCGAAGTAAAGGCACAGGCTATCTTTTCTTTAGGGGTTCTTTTTGCCTAATGGGCCGCTTATTTCTTTTTGTCTAATGGCCTGCTTATTACTTTTATGCTAAAGTTGTATCATAAGGTACACTCTTACAGTAATAATTACACTACAGACTGATGTAATGTTTAATCTATAATTTATCTGATCTGAAACACATTATTATACACAAAATTATTCAATCACCAGGGAAAAAAAAAAAAAAAAAAACACTCCTTGATTTCATATCTAGGGTAGCACCGTTCGGTGGTTTAGTGAATTCGTCAGAGGCCACCCGTTCCGAGAAAGAAAAAGAAAGTTCTCGTTTCTGAGTGGCTTGTTGATTATAAATGGCCTACCTCCCGCTGCTCATTTACGCCTCTGTACTGCACTGTCCTCTACAACTTTATCACCTGATATTTTATGCTGTCACCACTGAAGTAGTTTACTTGCGACTTAATACAACGAACCTACCATTGTAGGAATAATTTCTGGATTTCCCTATGTTTTTGATTGCTTTTCAGGCTGGCGTAAATAGGTCCATTTCTCAATACGCATGCCATTAGTCGTGGTTTTTAGCGTCGATGGGATGTGCATAAAGAATTTGTTCCACTGAGTCAAATATCAGTCAGTATTTCTATAATAGAATTTCTTCAGTCGGTGCTGGAAGATGCACATTGAAAATATGTATATGAAAATGGTTCCTGGTTGCTGCTCACGCAAATCCAAATCTCTGGCAATTTCTGGTCAAGAGCAGCAAAACTATAATTCTCCATCCATTATGTTTAGTAGATCTAGCTCTTTGTGATTTCTTCTTTTTCTCAAACTAAACTTTCCCTTGAAAGCGAAAAAGAGTAATTTCTTGACATCTCAGAGGATCTAGGTAAAAATCTTCGAAGGTACTGATCACAGAGCAAGAGCTTTGAAAATGGTATCAATGAATGACAAAATCGCTGGACTCTCTGTATCAAGTATCAAGGGTTGTCAGCATTAAATATCTGGTAAATTGCTTTTTTTAAAATACAATTCAGGAACTTTTTGGTTACACCATACAAAATGTGTGTGCGCGTCGCGTAAATTTCCAATATGATCTAGGACAGCTCTTTTCAGCTTTTTTTTGCCTATGGAGCCCTTATATCTTTAAAAACAGTTATGCGTGTCTACAAATTAAATAAAAATTTAACTGAACATTTGAAAAACGTCTGGGGACCCTTTGTGAAAGTCCAGATTGTGCAGAAACCACTTTGCCCTAAAAACAAGAAACGGCCATTTTGTTTGCACCACCTCTTTCATCAAAAAACAAAAACAAACATAACGTTAAAAGATCGTTTATATTTCATTAAGAATCTCACGGAACCCAGTGTTTCATTTGTTTGAAAACTTAGAACAGTGGTGCTGTCCACTACAAACCACTAATTGCCCATTTTACCTTTGGTATTTATTCGCAGGCCAAGTTGTAATTTTTTTTTATTGCCCTGCAATAATTAGATCTATGAAGCATAAGCTCACGAATAAAAATCAGCCCCATAGTTTAAAATTATTTGTTTAAATTTAATAATTTAAACAAATGATTTTAAAAATTTTGTAATGGTACATACCAAAATTAGAAAAAATGTATGAATTTATTTTTGGCTTAGCTGTCAACCTGAAATCAGTTTAAAAATTACCCGCAATATTTAGTAAGCATCTTTTGTAAAGTATTTTCCACTAGAATCGTTGAATGGCCTCCATATTTTGGGAAATGAAAGAATACTCTCATGAGCCAGACAAAACCAAATGGAGAGGCCACCAGCTGGACATCTTGACCAAAGCTGGATTTAGATGGTCTGGAGCCCCTAGTGCATATATTTTTAGAGACCCTAAAAATAAGGTTGCAGGAACCAACAGGGATATTCAGGGCTATTCATGTGTTGTTGTGGCGGATCCCAGGGTTTCCCCCATAAGCGGCTATTGTACTTCTTGTGTTGAAGCTTATGCCAAAACCGGCCAATTGTATGTAGTGTGTTGGACGTGTAAGTGTTATGATGTGTTCTGTTGTTATGTTATCGGCCGGTGCCTGGCTCTTAGCAGGTAAGAAGCAGTAACACCTGGTCACTGCAGGAACCAACAGTTAATTGTGTTGTTCCAAAGTTTCCCCTCGCTACCTTGGATCCAGGAGCAATTGCACCACTGCATCTCAGTAAATTTTGCTTTCGCCACCCCGACCTAGAATAAGTAGCAGCTCATATCGCAGTGTGGATACATTCGACCTAAGTCTGCCCGGAGTAGTTTTCAGATACGTCATTGTGCATTAGTCGCATATTGAAGTATCTGAAAATACAATGAATATATGTGAAAAGGTGTTGAAGAGGATTTTTGTTTGTTTTTTTTCCCATGTCATATGGAAATAAATATGCTAGTGGACCAAGCATTGAAGCAGTTAGGCTTGCATATGAAAATGAATTTAGAAAATCACATCCACCAAAGCATACAGTGCAATTATTATTATTATTATTATTATTATTAGTAGTAGTAGTAGTAGTAGCTGATTTTTGTCAAACTGACAGTGCATTGACACAGTGGGTAGGCGGTCCGGATTTTGTGAGACATTGTCACAAATTCCGGGATGCGACGGAGTCTGCATGAGCAGTATCCCTGCGAAATACTTTGACACCTTGCTTTGTGCAACCACGCCCCCCTAAAAAGTGAAGGCTAAAGGAGATGCTATTAGATCTAGCCTAATAAACTGGCCAATGCAGTGGCGGATCTAAAAAAAAATGACAGGAGGGACACCATTTTGTGCACTAGAATGGCGATCACATTAGCATCAGTGTTGCCAACTGTAGTTAGTTGAAAATAGCTCAGCCACAATGCAAAAATAGATAAAATCCTATGTTAACAATGAAAAAAATATTTTTTTTTTGTAGCTAAAGGGAATTTAGACGATTGATATATATTTTCCGAAAAACAACAGGGGGCACGTGTCCCTGTGCCCCTACCCTGAATCCGCCACTGGGCCTGTGTGTGTATGTGTGTGATGAAAATTCTTTTGATGGTATATACCGATGTCCTGTGACTGTTACTCTGATTGACAGTCGTCTTAAGCGTTAAGGCATTCATCCGAGTGCATCACCAAGAACACGATAACTTGGTGAACGCTTGCCTGCACTTCACTTTTCAATGAGACTGCGGGTCTTTCCAAGTGATTTTTTTTAAAAGACGTGAAGAAGTAGACATGTCGAGGAGATAAATCCGAGATTTATGGGGAGACGATGAAGCTTCATACTTCTCATTGCATCACACATTACAGTCTTGGTTGGATTTATACGTGGTCAAGCGTTGTCATGGCGGAGAAGGAGGAAGACGTTGATTCCTTGCTTGCGTGATTTTTTTTTTTTTTTAGAATACAAATGTTTACAAGTATACTGGAGTTCTTTGTCAAACTGGTGACGCCACTTTCCTTTCCTACCTCACAGTCTTTTCTAAAGATACAGCTATTATTTGTTTATCACAAGGTGATAAACAAATGTCCAGCACTGCTGGACATTCACCTTCTGATATCTGAATTTATGAATACATTGGTGTGCCGTTCTCACACCAATGTATAAATCCGCTGAAACATAGGCTCATCCACGAGAGGGGTCATTTAGGCAATAAACCTCCACAAGAAAATTTTGTTTCATTTTATATAATTATAATTTCGTTTATCTACGATACAATTATGCTATCGATAGATCCATTCAGATTTTCACATAGTATTCGTTACGCGCAAATACCTCCAGTTTTACAAAAATATCTTTCACCATTGTTTACACTCGAACTCGTTATTTTATATACCAGCTCACCCCTCTCTGCCCACAATAAAAGAAAAAAAAAAAAAAAAATATATATATATATATATATATATATATATATATATACATATATATACGGCTTCCCTGCCTATGTTTGAGTGGGATCCCTTCGATATGATTAGAATAGATGAATGAATAATATGTGAAGGTAAACTACAGGGAAAAATATTAAATCTAGGCAACTATTTTTTATTATTTTTTTTTTCGATTCTTTTGCTATGTTAGGGACAAAAGAAAGTGCGCTTTTAACGTATAATTTTGGAACAGCTGAATTTGTGATAGTTCTCACACACACACACACACACACACACACACACACACACACACACACACACACACACACACACACACACACACACACACACACACACACCTTTAGTGGCTTTTAAATTTATCCCTTTAGCCTTTATTTTTGCCCTGAATAAAAAGAAATCATCTAAATAAATTTTATTCTTTCACTGTTATAATATTTCCAATTATTGGCTGTACTGTTTATTTTTGTCATATTATTCAATATGAAATATTATAGGGCCCCACATGTGGAATGAAATGACACAGTGTTCTCGTACTTTGTTTCGAAGGTTTATTTTGTATCTGCTTGAACACTTTTATGTATATATGTATGTGTACTTATATGTATATTTACACTACTTGTGTGTTAGTCTGCGTGTATGTGTGCGCGCGCGCATGCTTAGACAATGTTTTCCTATCCTTTTATGTCTCATTTAGAATTTTTAAAAATTTTATTTAAATCATAATGTTTTAAACATATTAAAATTTACAATATATTCAAATATTAAACGTTTGATTATAATAAAATATTTAATTATAAATATACCTACAAATATCACTCCCTTTAGGTAAAGCTTAATTCTTGGGGGGGGGGGATTTCAGCAAACAAAGTCAAAAATTGTAATGTTATTTCTGAAAATGTACATAAACACAATACTGTACTTTTACGTGCGTAAGCTTAATTTTACGTGTGATAAGCGTATAACAAAGATTTCTATTTTACCACTGCAGTCGCGTGATAATTCGAATATGCCTGGTTCTGTAGGATATGTCTTCACAAAACGGACCGTGGCCTGTGACTGCTAAATACGGTTGACGATTGTATTCATTGTTAAAATAATTAATTGTAAACTCCTCTGACCTCAGTGTCATGCAGGAGTATAAAATTACCTTTTGATAGTTCCGGAAAGGAATGTATGTATATTGTAATCTCGTGTGGTGATCGATTTTGCACGCAGTGGGCTGCTGAAGAACTTGAGAGCAATTTTACTCTGTGGAAAGCTGACCATTGTTGGGTGTTTCTCTGCCAGCAGTTTTGCGAATGTCAGGTATTCTTATTGCAATAGTGTGCTTCCCACGCGTAACTTCGAGTGCTGTGAAAAGGATATCACAGGAGATAGTGATGAAGTTTTTTTGCTGCTTGTTTAACCAGTGGACGATGGAGTATTCTAGGCCGATGAATTTAAGTTATGCCAGTGGTGCTGATGAAGTTAATGAAAACCTTTAATCAATTTCCATTGCTGAACCACTTCTGTTATCTGTAATTCATTTTTGAGACTAGTGAATTGAAGGCATCAGTTCGCCAACGAACCTTGCTAACAAAATGCAGCAAGTTTTGTAGCGGTTTCTTTTTTCTGTGTATGATTGTCTAGTCAAAAAAAAAAAAGTAAATAAAGTATTTTAGTAATTTCTTTGTAGCTATAATGTGATACCGAAACAGTGACAATTCATTGTTTATTTATTTATTTATTTATTTATATAAGATATATTTGTTTGTTTTTACGATTGTAAATCCCCTTGCATGTAATGGAAATGGATCATACTTTGTCACGATTTGAAAGCCTATTCTTGTGTCTATTTAAATTTTGAGGATTTTCGCTTTTTGTTGTTATTTCTAACTTTGAAATAAAATATTTTCTCTGAAATGTTTGTGCTGATTAATTTAATTTCTTCAAAGTTGGGTATAATTCACAAATTTTTACGGAAATTGCAAAAAGTCGATTTTATTATAAAAAAAAATAAATAAAATAATTTTTACCCACAAAAACTATAGTTGTACTACAGGGTGATGTAGAGAAGACAGGTATGGTTCATACTAAATAAGAAATGTCTTTTAAACAACAGATTTTTTTATCGTTAATTGGTTGTTTTTGACACCTTGACTACTTCAGTCATAGCGCTTTTTGATCGTGAGAATATTCCTAAAAAGATTCCTTACAACAAACGAAAAACACCAGAATTAAAACCAAAGCTCTACTAAAATAAAATAAATAACAATTGCCATAGAAAACACTAAAATAGAATAAAAACTTAAAATACAAATAAAATATACGTAACAACTGATAAAAGCGATACAATCAAAATAAAATATCAAGTAGCTTTCGAGGCGAAGTTTCCTTTATCAATTTATGAAAGCAAACCGCATATACTGCTTTAAATAACAGAACGATCATGTGACATGAGGGACATGGCAGTGAGGGACAAACCAAGGTATTTTTGTACCCCAGGCAGAAAGATTTTTCGGCAACCCTTAGTAAGGGGTGCCATTAAATATATATATATTTAGAGGTGAAAAATATACCTATAAGGCCATAGGGCCAAATATTTGGGTAACCTAAGTTGGATTTCATTGTTGTATCCTATAAATAAGCATATAAATTATAATGAAATAATAAAAATAAATGATGTAGCAAATTATTGATTAATAGTAATAGTAATCGTGGCATTTGATGCAAGAAAGCAAGCGTATGAGCTTATGTAGCATCAGGCAAAAAAAAAAAAAAATTCACACAGCCGTTCCCTCTGAATGTTTGTTCAATTCCTCCGTAAATTTATTTAACCTATCAACTTCCACAACGACAGATGGAAGTTTGTTCCAGCAATTAACCACCCGCTGGCTAAAGGCAAATTTCCGCACATCTATTCTACAGCTGTCTTTCCTCAATTTGAATTTATGCCCCCTTAGGTTCATAATCTGAACAAGTGGAAGAATCCCATCAGCATTCGGCGTGCTCAACCCATTCAAGGCCTTATACACCTCAATCGCAGGTGCCTAGTCTCCAGCCACTGCAATTTTCAGACCTTAAGCCTCTCTTGGTAAGAGAATCCCTTCATTCCCCTCACCAATCTTGTTGCCCTTCTCTGTACACACTCAAGCAACTCTACATCCTTCCTAAAATGAGGCCTCCAGACCTGTACGCAGTACTCAAGGCGTGGCCTGACCATTGCCTTATACAGAGGGACAATCACCTCCCTTTCCCTGCTAGCAAACTTTCTGTACATCATTGACAAAACCCCGTGACCTGCTCCGGCAGTTAATGGATACATTGAATGGAACGTTAACTAGGGCTATTTCCTAAATGCTGCTAAGTTTAACATATAATGCATTATTATATTAAAATATTGAAATTATATTCTTAGAATACTTGAACCTAGATAAACTGGCAAATGGAAAACAGAAACAGATAGCCTCAGCCAATTATTGAAAGGATGTATTCAGTGGAGCTAGCCCTAGTTAACGTTCCATTCAGTGTATCCATTAATTAATAATTTGCTACATCATTTATTATTTTTTTATTTTACTATAATTTATATATTTATTTATAGGGTACAACAATGAAGTACAAATTATGTTACCTAAATACTTGACTCTATGGCCTTATGGGTATATAAGGCCATAGGGTCAAGTTTCTCCACTAGCTGTCTCATAGACGTACTGTTTCTGCCGCATGCCTCTCCTACAGATATTTCCTGAATTGGCTTCTATAATTCCTGCTCTCTCTCTCTTTCAGAACAGTCCGAACACGCGCAGCCACCAGCAAATATACATTTACTGTCCAACTTCAAACTCACTTCTTTTCATCTTCCTCGTTTATTCATTCAACTGCCATTTTCTGGAACAACCTTCCAGAAAATTACAGTCTACAGAAGTTCAAGTCCAATATCAACAAATATCTTCTTTCATCTTCTCAACCTCCAACCTAAGCACGCTACTAAGTACTGTAGGTTCTAATACCTCTCGTATTTGGGGTTTACATTAAAAAAAAAAAAAAAAAAAAAAAAAAAATGTAACTTATATTCCAAATGCTTATTAAATTTTATCTGTTGTATAATTCCCTTGGTATTCAGTTTAATAAATAATGTAATATATGTTTTACAGACTGATGTAATGTTCAATCATTATTTCGCTAATTCTGTAATTTTTTACATAATTTCACATATGTTTATATGTTTATAAACATATGTGAAATTACATTTTTTTTTTGCCTCTCCATGAGGCGCCTCCGTAGCCAGGTGGGAAGGAGCAGCAGTGCGTAGCACACGCTTCTAGATTAGACCGGGGTTCGAGCCCGTCACCACCAAATACGGAGGATGCGGAAAGGTCAGGGAATGACTACCGCATATTCCCGGAGCAATATGGCCTTAGTTGCTAATGCTCCTAAAAACCAAATAACAAACAAATAACAAACAAGCCTCTCCATGATTTGTAAAATTTGGCGCCCAGAGCAAAAGCCCTGCCAGTTCGTACCTTAATCCGGCACTGGTGGCAGCCACAAGGCAGGAATGACTGATCGCAATAGTGTTTGGAAAAAAAGGGAGGAGGGAGAAAAAAGGAAACAGAAAGAAAAGAAATGGGCTAATCAGATCCTGGCAACGAAAAAAAAAAAAAAAAAAAAACATGTATGGGGTACATGATAACCATCGTCGCTGTTGTTGTTGTTATTTGGTTTTTAGGAGCGTTAGCAACTAAGGCCATATTGCTCCGGGATATGCGGTGGTCATTCCCTGACCTTTCCGCATCCTCCGTATTTGGTGGTCACGGGCTTGAACCCCGGTCTAATCAAGAAGCATGTGCTACGCACTGCTGCTCCTTCCCACCTTGCTACGGAGGCGCCACCATCGTCGCATTGCGATTGCAAACTGTAAGAGAATGGATGCGGGTCCCTCTGTTGTGATTCATAATGGGACCTGCTGTACAAACATGAAGTGATGCTTGCTACGAGCATTGGCGAAAATCATGTAAGAGTTGATAACCTCAACATCACGATGCTGGTCAGGATTGCACTGATTAGCCCTCATTCCCAGAAATACGGACCTCAACCTTCGAACATCCTCCCCATTCTAGTATACCTCACAATTCGGACATTTAATGGGGTAAACAGAGCTGCTCTGCAAGGGTAAAGGGACGGGTGACTTCATCCTGTAAACAGTGGACTGGAGTTTCCAGCGAGGGAATTGCAGGCATCGAATGTGATAAGTACGTAGAAAAGTAGCGCCTTACTAGAGCTCTGCATACTTATCACTCAGATGCTCGGATAGTTGGTGGAAATAAAGTATCGCATGAAGGTCGATTCGGATTAACTGCAAGTTCATGTTCATTAACTCAAACCTGTTCAGAACATGAGGAGAAGACTGCTCTCACTCTAGAACGCATATCAAATTACTGTCGATCTACGTACCGTCAATAACGATAGGTCTCTTTTCATTTCTTATTAGTCTCATTTCCCATAAGTACTTCATTTTCTTAAGTATGACGTAATTTCTTTACATTAAAACTGTTTTTCTGTTTTGAGATTTCTTCCAAAAAAATTCTACTTGCAGAAGTTTCCTTAAAAGTTTCTCTGTTCCAATTAAACATTTCTTTTTGTTTTAATATTGGGATCAATTTAAGTATAGTTGTTACTTTTTTATGATAAAAAAAATCCTAGATTGTTTGCCTTATGAATCGTCATTAAATTGTCCCGAGGATAATTTGAATACAATGTTTCATGGGCGATAAGAAACTTGGAAAACTTTTACCTTTTGTTTAGCTTTTTAAATATACGCAGTTTAAATCTTGCGCTGTGATGTGACTCCTAACACATAAATGGAATTTGTTTATTAGGAGAAGCCACATCATGTTTGTCAAGTTTCCAGCACAGAGTAGTAGGATATGTTACTATTCTGTAGTTTCCAAGCGACGTTATTACTAGCTGAAATGGGTGAGCAGTTACGACCCGGAGAAATTACAATAAAACCCAGCATGCTAAACCGAAGACTCCTGGTCAAACCCGTAAAGGTGGCATCTGTATTTTAAATAACGACTTTTCAAAATCGAATTTGGAACATGTATTTCGTTACGTTTTTTGAAACTAGAATAAGAGAACATATTGGCAGGGAAAATTGGAAGCAAATAAAATTCTACGCTTTACTGCGTTCGATTTTTGATCATGAGATTATTTTGATCATGAGGTTAATTTTTGATCGTGGGATTATAATAATTCCACGATCAAAAATTGAGGTTATTCTGCTTGAATTGGCCTATATGGACCAGGCACCTGAATTGAGAAATGCTTCACGAAGCAGTGGAAAACTTTTAAATATAAATGTAACAGTTCACATCGCAATACAATATGGGAAATGCAAGGATAATATCCCAAATGACAGTGTGCCGCATACTCAGATGTATGGGGTCCCACAGCCGACGACCCAAGCGACACCCTCTCCTCGCTACTGATCATCGTCGACGGCGATGATCTCCGCTTGAGGAGAGCGTGTCGCTTATCGGCTGTGGTGTCTACACTGGAGAACTGGAAAGGAGCGTGCTGGTCGGATGTAGCCAAATATCTGCTGCAACACCCCGACGGAGACCATCATGTGTGACGCAAGAAACATGGATCCATTGTGCATGGGGCACGTTTTGCTGGCAAGAACGAAGGGCCCTGGTGCATATGGACTAATGTTTCACTGGTGAGGTCTATTGGCAGCTCATAGGAGACCATGTGCACCCTGCACCCACAAGGACACAGGACCCGAGTTTGAGTTCCGTCAATAACGCAAGGAATTTTTATGGGCTTCCTTCAGAAAGTGGTCGAGTTAGTCGGTCTTAGTCGAGGGTAGAACGGTTTTTCTTCCGGAAACTCGTGCACAGGGCACATAAAAATACATAATAATAATAAAACTTGTAAAGGGTGTTTCGTCAACAAATAGAAAATCGACCATAGAACACACGAATTTACAGATAGTATATATGGAGCAATATGGCTTTAGTCTCCGATGCTCCTTAAACTACACTGCTCGATAAAATTATCAGAACACTAGAAAACGTATAACTCGTGCAGCTAGCGATGAAGCGGGACAAAATTTGTTATGGTGGTGTACGGTGATGTGAGGAGACAGCAAGAAACTTCAGGCAGAGTATAAAAGACATTAATAGGGTATAATTACCAAAAAGGTCACATTGCAGAAGTAAATAGAAGATGCTCGAAAATATGGTCACATGACGCCAGTACGGCGTACGATCCCCTCCAAAAAAAAAAAAAAAAAAAAAAAAAAAAACTATTATATTAGGCAACCCGAATATTTAAATTAATATGCCATGCTGTGTGTCTTATGTAATGATCCCCTTCAACAGCTAAACAGGCCTGACATCAGCGAACCAAGCTGGCTATAAGGCTGTGCAGGGCCCTGCAAATGGAGGATGCATTGGATGCACTGCACCAGGAACCCCGATCTAGGGTACCCAATCGAGTGAACCATTAAAGTCTCAACATAAACAAACGAGACCCCTTAATCCCTTTTGCATGCGGGCACCCAAATACCTTTGCAATGCCCTGAGGATGAGGATGTGTATAAGATTCTATGTCAAAAAATCCAACTCTTCCACCAGTGCAGACCTTAGCTCACCAAGTGACTGAGGAGTTAACTGTCGGTGTGCAATGCGGTGCTCAAAGGCGTCCTACACTTGTTCAGTTGGATTTAAATCTGCTGATCATGCTGGCCACGGCAGTCGTTGAATATCTTCAGTTTCAAGGCATTCCTCCACAACTTGATCTCTATGTGCAGTGGCGTTGTCGTGCATGAAAAGAAAATCTGAACCAACCGCACACTAAAAAGTCACACATAGAGTTCGAAGATCTGTTCTTGGTACCTCTGCGCAGTTATGGTCCCATGCCAAAAACATGAAGAGGGGTGCGGTCGTTAATCATTATTCCCTCCCACAAGAGAACACTGCCACCACCACCGTAAGTGACCCATTCTCTGCTGTTGGAGGAACGGACCGCATTCCTCATCTCCAGATGAAATATCGTCTCGAATCTTTATGTAGGCTAAGACGGGACTCAACAGAGAACACAACTGAACCAAATTTTGTCCACTTCATCGCAAGCTGCATGAGTTACACCACATTTTCTAGGTGCCATTCATTTTGTTGAGCAGTCCAATAACAACAACAGCACTCTTCTAAGTTGAATTTTTTTCCCTGACAGAAATGGGATCTTCCAAGATGGTAATCATCCGTGTCATCGGGCTTGCAATGTGCACAAGTGGTTCCAGGAACACAGTTAAGATATCGTCCAACTTTATTGGCCTCCAAATTCGCCTGACCTCAAAATGAACACAGTAGGATGCTTTGAAAAGGGAAGTGAGGCATATGACATACGACCTTCATCTATTCCGACACTTTGGAAAGCCTTGCAGTAAGCATGATTGTAGATCCCTCCAGACGTCAAGTGGAGTCAGTGCATAGGTAAATAGCAACTGCTATCCGGGTGGATTGTTGCGTATTGGGTAGGTAGTCATAATTCAGAATACTGAGTGTATATATTTATTTATTTATGTATTATTATTAATATTGTTGTTGTTGCTCATGTATTGTTTCTCTCTGATTGGGGATTCCGCCTGTGACCGATATTACTACCAAGTATACAGGGTGGTTGTTATGTCTGGTGTTACTGCTGGTTGAGGAACTCTCTGACTGTCCTACAGGTGCGCAGGATTGTGACTTTCTGGAGTTCCTTGTAGGTGTTCTTTGGGACACCTATTGTTGCTAGGTTATTATGTGGAGTATTTGACACCATACCGGTGGTTGACACACAGTGATCAGTATGGTAGTTACTTGTTGCATATGTCATATCTCTTTGATTTCCTCTCTTAGGTTTGTGTACTTCTGTACTTCTGGAAGTTGTCAATTTTGGGCACCACTATGTTCAATCAGATAAGTAGCGTTTTCCTTCTAGTCGACAAGGGTTTTGTACTGTCTGTTGTGCAGGATTGCCTTGTCCATTATTATGGAGCAGTCCGAGTACAGCTTTTGGGTTGGGGTGTCTGGTACTGCCTGGCGTTCATACTTGTAATACGATAAACTTTCTTTGATCAACTGGTATTTCGTTGCTAGTTTCTGGTGTATTATCTTGGCTACGAGTATACTCAGTCTGGGTGATCACCTTGCATCCTGCAGTGACGTGTTGGATCATTTCTGAAGACAGTTCACATCGTTGATATGTGTCAGCTGACACTCAGGGCTCCTTGGCGATGTCTTTTCTATAGTTTCTGGTGTTGATTACCTGGTTTTGGATGGTGAGCATGAATTCTTCAGTTTCAGGGAAGACCATCGCACTCATGACCCACGCATTGGAAGCCAATTTATATATGTAATCTTGATGGAGATCATTGTAGTGTCTGCCATGGAGTGTCTTCTTTGCCCTCTTTCTAGCTTTGTTTGGGTGAGGAAGGGGACGCCTTGCTTAGGTTGAGGTGGGTGTGCTGTTTGTCTATTTTGCTTATGGCTTGATAGAGTGCTGCTGCATTTTTCTGGAAGTAAACCTTCAGGTTAGCAATCGCCGTATCAAGCCCCTTCCTCTTTCCAACCTATTCTCAGTCTCTCCACGGCAAACTTCGGGTGGTGCTGGAGGCTCTTAGGCATCATTGTCCTTGTCTTTCTCATGATATCTTTGGTGTTTGTCCAATCTGTGCTCCCGTAGGATGTTAGCACTAGGGCTGCATAGGTGTTTATGATTCAACTGTGTTCCCTCCGTTTAAATTTGCTTTGAGCAGGCTTCTGAGTCTCCGATTGTAATTTTCTGTCAGGCAAGCTTTGATTTCCTTGTACTGTTGCTGCTGAGCCTTCATAATCCCCAAGTATTTGTAGGTCTCTCCTTCTGTCATGGCTTTCATCCCTTTACCAGTCTGCAGCTGGTAGTTTCAGCCAACTAATTTCTCCTGATGCAATTCATGGTAATTGCACTTTGTCTGTCCTGATATCATTGTCCATCCTGATATCATTGCTGAATTCCTCAGTGATCCGGAGTAGTTGCTTCTCAGTTGCCGGGTAAAGCTTGTTGCCATCCATGTACATTCTTTGAGGTTATATCCACTTGCATGGTGGATGTTGAGCATGGTGGACAGCGAGTCAAGGGCTAGACAGAACCACAATGGGCTCAGGGCATCTCCCTGAAAGATTCCTCTACTCATTTTCGCCATCGTTTGTTACTATCGGATTGACTTTGTAAATCTTCAGCGTCTCTATTAGCGAGCTATGAGGCACGAAGTCGAAGGCCTTGCGATAATCAGTGCAGGCCATGTACAGGTTGTGGTGCTTCTTGTTGGCTTGCTCTATAACTGTAGCATCTATGTTTTGATTTCTCCCTGCATCCTTTGCTTATCCGCTTGCATTCTTTTTGCTGTTTGGTCATTATGTTCCTTCTCTTCAAGTGGTCTGATATTTTCTTGGTTATGCAGCTGGTCAGGATCTTGTACATCATTGGGAGATAGGTGATCAACCTGTACTTCACTAGTTTTTTGTATCTTGGTCTTTATTTTATCCTTGAGATATGTGATTCCTTGAGTGAGAACCTTTAGGACAGTCTTTGGTTGCCTAATCATTCAAAAAAAAATTATTATATTAGGGCCACCGTTAATTTCTTACATCTACCCATATATTTCTTTGTCTCAAAATTGTGTGTGTCTCTGGTCGATTTGCCTGTTTGCTGGACGAAAAAATCCCAATTTCTTTTTGGGAAAAAACCTTTCTATCTACGAATGAAACCGACTAACTCAGCCACGGGATGAAAAAAGCCCATTAAATTCCTCGCGTCATCGACGTGATTCGAATCCAGGCCTTTTCCACCCGGTGTGGGGAGGACGGTGAACGATACCACTGTGATACGCGCGCTGACTGCCTAATCATTCGGGTGAACTGCTCTGCTAGGTGCTTGTGCATGTAAGTGAGCTTCTTGTACCAGTAGTTGTGGACTTTATCTATTCCATGGGGCTCGCCAATTGTGTGAGTTCCTGATCGACTGTGTTACTTCTTCCTCGCGACTCTACCATATCTTGCACGTCCTTGGTTTTCTTCCGTTCTAGTTCTATCCAGGGGGCTCTGCTGTTATGTCTTACTGCAAAAAATAATTTTGATATCATATACTTGGATTTCAGGAAAGCTTTTGACACTGTTGCTTGGAAGACTACTGTACAAATTGGAGCAGAATGGTATTAAGGGTAAATTGCTACAATGGATAAAAGGATGGTTGAGTGGGAGAAGACAGAGGGTGGTAATCAATGGGTGCTGCTCTTCGTGGACTAATGTTATTAGTCCCACAGGTTTCGGTGTTGGATCCACTGTTGTTTTGTATATTTATCAATGATATTGATGAAGGTATATCAGGCTTAGTGTCGAAGTTTTCAGATGATACAAAGGTTGGCAGGGTTGTTAATGACAGTAATGGCAGAGTGCTACAGCAAGAGGATCTAGAAAATTTGGGCAGATGGACTGAGAAGTGGCAACTGAAGTGTAACCTTGCAAAGTACTGCATATGGGTAGAAATAACCCCAAAGAAACGTACCAACTGTGTGCTACTACACTTAAGGGTGGTAGAAAATGAAAAAGACCTGGGAGTAATTGTGCAGTCAGATATGAAGTTTTCTGAGCAAAGCAGACAGGCTGCCAGGGCAGGTCATGGGCTTTTGTCAATGATATTTAGGAATTTTGCTAGCAAGGAAAAGGAGGTAATTGTACCTCTGTATAAGTAATGGTCAGGCCACGCCTTGAGTACTGCGTACAGCTCTGGAGGCTTCATTTTAGGAAGGATGTATATTTGCTTGAGCGTGTACAGAGAAGGGCAACAAGATTGGTGAGGGAAATGAAGGGATCCTCTTACCAAGACAGGCTTAAGTTCTGCAAATTGCAGTGGCTGGAGACTAGGCACCTGGGTGGTGATCTGAATGAGGTGTATAAGGCCTTGAATGGGTTGAGCACGCTGAATTCTGATGGGATTGTCCCAGTTGTTCAGATTACGAACCTTAGGGGGCATAAATTCAAATTAAGGAAAGATAGTTGTCGAATAGATGTGCAGAAATTTTCCTTTAGCCAGCGGGTGGTAATTGCTGGAACAAACTTCCACCTGTCGTTGTGGAAGTTAATAGGTTAAATAAATTTAAGGAGAAATTGGACAAATATTTAGAGGGATTTTTTTTGTAAATTTTTTTTTTTTTTTTGGATGCTGCTGCATAAGCTCGTACACTTGCTTTCTTGCAGCACATGCTCTTACTACTACTACTACTACTTCACTGCTGTATACGTTGCCTCAGAACTTCTCGATCGTCTTCTGCTCCGGTGGTCCATTTCCATCTTTCCCGTCTTCTCCAAGACTCCTGTAGAAGTCTCTTTGGTCCTCATCGAAGATTCGGTTGTTAATTTTCCTCTGGAAGCTCTCTTTGTAAAGGCGTAGTCTCTTGCTGAGTGCGAGGAGGTTCTGCTTCAGTGTGCCCAAATATTTTGCTATTCTCTAATTTTTGGTCTCATGTTTGCTGTGGTCGCTATCTGCGTGGTGGTTCAGTGGTACCGTCACCGTCCTCCACACACCGGGTGGAAAGGGCCCGGATTCGAATCCCTTCGATGACGCGAGGAAGTTTAATGGGTTTTTTCACTCCGTGGCTGAGTTAGTCGGCCTCAGGCGTAGATAGTAAAGTATCCCCCCAAGAAATGGGGGTTTTGTCCAGCAAAATAGACAAATCGACAATAGAACACACGCAATTCACAGATATAAGACACACAGCACAGCACAGGAATTTAATTATTCGGGTGGCCTAAAAATAATAGTTTGTGGTCGCTGTCTCTCTTGAGGATGCTTTTTACTTTTTTCCATCAATTTCTTTCTCCTATTACTCCGTTGGTACTGGTTCTATGCTTTCTGGTGTTGGATGGCGAGCACGAATCCTTCAGTCTCTGGGAAGAGCGATAAAATTGGAAGCAATTTCATCTATGTGACCCTGATGGAGATCATTGTAGTGTCTTCTCTGCCCATCTTTCGAGCTTCGTTTATACCTCCTGGTTGGGGGTGGGACTCCTCGCTTAGGTTGAGTGGGTATACCTCTTGTCTATCTTCCTTATGGCCTGGTAGAGTGCATGCTGCTGTGTGTTTCTGGAAGTAATCCTTACAGCTTAACTATCGCTGTATTCTGTTGCTCAATGAGGTCTATAAGACCTCTTCCTCCTTCTTCCCTGGCAATTATCAGTCTCTCTACGGCAGCTCTCGGGTGGTGTTGGTGGCCCTTGGTCATCATTGTCCTTGTCTTTCTCATGATATCGTCCACCTCGGTGTTAGTCCAATCTATGACCCCGAAGGAGTATGTTAGCACTGGGACTGCATAGGTGTTTCTAGCTTTAACTGTGTTCCCTCCGTTCAATAGGCTTCTGAGTCTCTGATGGTATTTTTCGGTCAGGCAGGCATTAATTTCCTTGTACTGCAACTGTTGAGCCTGCATCATCACCAAGTATTTGTAGGCCTCTTCCTTTGCCATGGCTTCGATCTCTTTACTACTCTGCAGCTCGTAGTTTCGGTTGACTAATTTTCCCCTGATGCAATCCGTGGGTCTTGCATTTGTCTAGACCATATTCCATTCTAATATCCTTGCTAAATTCTTCGGTGATCTGGAGTAGTTGCTGAAGGTGTTTCTCGGTTCCCGCGTAGAGCTTGATATCATCCATATACATCAGGTAGGTGAGGGTGTACAAGTTCTTCCTACCTTCTTTGAGGTTATATCCGTACTTGCTACTGTTGAGCATGGTAGATAGCTTGTTATGTTCTAGACAGAACCACAATGGACTCAGAGCTCCCCCCCCCCCTAAAGATTCCTCTCCTGATTGGGATTGGCCTGGTTGTGATATTTTCGACCTTAATGGTGGTACTCCATTTCGCCATCGTTTCTCCTAGGAAATTTGTCACTATCGGATTGACTTTGTACATTTTCAGCGCCTCTATTAGCCAGCTATGAGGCATGGATTCGAAGGCCTTGCGGTAATCGATGTAGGCTCTGTACATGTTGCGGCGCTTCTTGTATGCTTGCTCCATAACCACAGCATCTATGGTTAATTGCTCCTTGCATCCTTTGCTCAGCCGCTTGTATCTTTACTGCTGTACGGCTATTATGCTCTGTCTCTCCAAGTGGTCTGTTATCTTTCTGGTTATGCAGCTGGTCAGGATCTTGTACATTGTTTTTTTTTTTTTTTTTGATTTGGTAGTTGTTGGCGCATCGGCTTCTGTGGCCATATTGCACCTCCCAAGGTTTTTGCAGTACTTTGATCCAAGCCCGAGGCGGGAATCGAACCCGCGACCTTTGGGTTGCCGGGTTGTACATTGTTGGGAGGCAGATGATTGGCCTATATTTCGCCGGGTTTCTTGTATTTAGGCTTCAGATATGTGATTCCTTGAGTGAGAAACATCGGGATTGTCTCTGGGTGCCTTATCATTTGGGTGAACTGCTCTGCCAGGTGCTTGTGAGTGCAAATGAGCTTCTTGTACCAGTAGTTGTGGACGTTATCTATTCCTGGAGTTCGCCAGTTGTGAGATCTGAATCTCACAACTGATTTCACTTCTTGATCGTCTGCTTTGCTGCTTCTTCTTCCGGAATCTCCCATCCTCTCATTTCTTGTGTTCTAGTTCTAGGTTATTATTATTATTATTATTATCTCTCTATACATTAAAAACGTTTTCCTCCTAGTGATATTTATTCGAGCCAATGGGAGAAGAGGGCGGGGCAGTTACGTCACTAAAAATACAAGTGAAGACAATAATGACATTATTGTCTTCACTTGAAAGACAACTGCCTCCATAAAATTAACCAACCTCGTGGTGCATCTGCTGCGCTGTCTAATGACATTATTGTCTTCACTTGAAAGACAACTGCCTCCATAAAATTAACCAACCTCGTGGTGCATCTGCTGCGCTGTCTAATGCACGACCACGCCCAGCATCATTCGATGTTCGATTGTAATGTCAGCTGATAAAGGGACCAGATATAGTTTATTAATTTGTAAATATTTTAAATATTTGTATAGTTTGTAAATATTTTAGTTAAAATATTTTAGTCCTGCTTTTTCGTATGCAACAATATTCCTCATGCATTATGGAATTCGAAACAAAAGGCCTTTTCTTAAGTGACCTATGCAAACGCAGGTAAATAATTGCATAGTGATATTTATTCCACCTTGAGAATGCTGCATGGTGGGGTAGCCAATGGGAGAAAAGGGATTGTGGCCACGTGGTACAAGTGGGCGGGGAAATTACGTCACTACAAATACACAGGGAAATAATTACATAGATTATGTCCTGATTAGATATTGATTAGCGCGTTTCGACAGGTGTGTCTTTTACATAGAAAAGATTTGATCTACTCTATCACACCTCTACATTTTGCGTAGAAAGCTTGCACTGTGGTTGGCGAGCAAAGCTTGCAGGGGGCGAGTCTCCTATTTGTTATTATTATCTTTATTTATTTATTTTTTTTGATACTTACATATAGAATGCAGATTGGGTAGAGTCTACTCTCCATGTTGGGACACGCATTAACACTTTCACTTTTACCTTTCCAATTGCGGTTTTGAACCCAGGATAAACCATTGCATTAAGTCAATCTGGATTGAAAAGAGCAGAAACATTTTTGGGATGTCTTCTCACAATGACTGAATTAATGAGCCCTCAGTGAAGGTTGTTTGACAAAAATATCCGGTTTTTCTTTTGTCAAATTGAAAGAGAAAGTTCTAAATAGTCGTATATTTGCGTTCAGGAAACAGTGAACAAGTTAATCTGCTCCCTGATTGTGATGGACACATAGAAAGCAAAAAACTTGGCAAACACCCTAGCCCAGAAGAGGGTGTTAAATTTGCAGCTGTAGTAAAGGCACCTCCAGTTACCTCCATAGCTATGGGACTTGAATCGGTTCTCCATCATTTAGCTTGAGATACAGCAGACTGAATCGGACAGAGAATGGCTGTAATTCATTATCATGGACACCCTGCAACATTCAATCTCTTTCTAAATAGGACAGCTTTACCCTACGACAAAAAAAAAAAAAAAAAAAATGATATTAGGGTCCCTTGTAAATGATTACATCTACCCATATATTTATTTGTCTGTAAATTGCGTGTTTTCTCTGGTCGGTTTGCCTGTTTGCTTGACGAAAAAAAACCCAGTTTCTAGAGGGAGGAAACCTTGCTATCTTCGCCTGAGACCGACTGACTCAGCCACAGAGTGAAAAAGCCCACTAGAGTTTCTCGCGTCATCGACGGGATTCGAACCCGGGCCTTTTCTACCCGGTATGGGGAGGACGGTGACGATACCACTCTGCTACGCGCGTAGACTTTACCCTACGACAGCCTAAAGAAGACAGAGACTTGGGTAATTTTGCTTATTTACAAGGGCACGATACAAGGACTATAGTTTTCGCTCATTCTTCTTATAGCGAGAAAACATTAAATTTATTAAAGGATACATACAAGCCAGTACTTCAGAATCCACTTCCTTAGAAAGGAAGGTTAGCCGCCTTTTAAAAACAATTTTAAAAACTAGGCTGCTGACAACCTGTCTTTACAGTTTACCTGAAATCCCCTAACCGGGTATGCCGTTAAAGCTATTGTCTCATTAATCGGCTATCCGATTTACAGTCTTGCAAAGTATACCTGAGCACTACAGTATCTTGAAGCCTTTGATCTCATCTTCCGAACATTTAGTAGAAGTCCAGTAATTATTTTATTAACTCGTACTTGAATTGTACGACTTAGGATTATGCCATGGTTTCATCCTATGTTGTATCCCTTTTTACATCCATTCTCATAGAACTGGCCTTTACATGTGCGAGAAATGCTTTATGGAGCGACTCTACTCTTAATGACAAAACTAAACTAACAGTTACCGATATATATACACACATGTGCGGACCTTCAGCTTTGTCTGGTGGGTACCACTGCAGTATTCAAGGATTGCACATTTCTTAAAATTAAGAGCACTGCCATCCCATAGGATCGCTAGTTAGTTCCATAGTGGTTAAGCAAGATCCTGAAACTGAGATTTTTGTCTCTCCCCTACCTCCTGGTGCCGCTATGGTGGATGACATGCATTTGCCTTACTTAAGACCAGCTACAAGAACTGGGCATTAGCTTATGTTAATGGATTTGAACCTAATATTCAGTTCATGCAGGAGAAGGAGGTAATTCTTCCCTCCTCTTCTTAGATATTCTAGTGAAACGTGTGGGTTGCCACATTGAAACCTCAGTGTATAGGAAGCCAATGTGCATTGGCCAGTTCACACATTTTGCCTCAATCAATGCATAGGCACACAAGGTCTCTACAGCTCGCACCTTGTTTTAACCTGTCATCCCACTGCAGTGCAGTTACAATTAGACAGCAAGAGATCGATTGCATTAAACACAATCTTCGTAAACTGATCTTCCCCAAAATATGTTCTGGACATAATTAGCTCCCTTCCCTCGTCTCTTTGCTTGATCTATGTTCTCTGCCGTTAACTACTATATTCATCCCTTTTTTTTTTTCAGGCCATTTTTGTATTATTGCATAGATTCTGTGAGTGTAATGGAACCACTGATAAACTATCCATCTCTGCTTTTCAGGCAGAGTAGGATAGTTTATCGTTTAGAAAACTAGTTTATCGATAGTTTAGAAAACTAAGAGACGTCTGCGAAATCGCATAGACGAGTATTTGACTTCTATCTGAGAGGAGGGATTGCTAGATTCCCTTCGGGCTGAACATTTTTTGAAAATGTTATAATACTCTATCCATAACCTAGGCCTAGACATTAACACGTTTTCAAACAGGAAATTATTATTATTATTATTAGCTATATGGTGCAAGGAAGCCTGAGGCTTATGCTGCACAAAAAATTTCCCGAGTTACCCTGAGAGAGAGAGAGAGAGAGAGAGAGAGAGAGAGAGAGAGAGAGAGAGAGAGAGAGAGAGAGAGGAATCACCAAGAAAGAGAAGAATGATGATATCCAGCTCAGGACCCTGGGTGTGCCAAGCCCATACTCACTAGATGTGAGCCCCTGGGGTTGAAAAATAATCCAGAAGGATAGAACATGGCGCCATTGGCCATTGCACAAACAATTTCTGACCACATGATCCTTCCATCCTGCATTGGTTCCGCTTCAGTAGTTCTTTTATTCATTATAGCATTGCCCTGACAAATTTATGGTTGATAGAGATCCTGAGATGTTGAAAGCTACCTTTTTTATTCTAGTGAAATGTGTGGGCTTCCCCATTGAAACCTTTCCATCCTGTTTTATTTTGCTTTTACTATTTTTTAATAAAACAGTTTTTATATTTTATGTGTAAATATTATATTTTTGAAAGATACCTTTTATTTTATCTTATTTAAATTCTGTATATTTGGTCGGTTGGAGTTTTAAAAGAATATCTTGATGTCATTCGTCCTTAACCCAGAAGGCCTCTTTCATTCAACATAACTTGACTAGAGCGAGTTTTCAGTGTTGCTATATATACAGTATATTATAATAGCAATTGCGTCGTGTAGTACCAGTAAACTACTGGAGGACCCACAATATTTCGTTCCTGCACATCCGTCATATTGACCATTCACAACTTCAATCAGCACATAGCAACAACAGCCTCAGCCGTGACACCCAGAAAGCTTAAACTAAAAAAATTCATTCCAGTAAACAGGCGGACTAACACGACCAGCGATGTTTTGACACGTCGCTGGTCGTGTCAAAACATCGCTGGTCGTACCCGAAGGTACAGTAGTTACTTTCTACCCGTAAGCATCCTTGTCTCTGCCGGTGACTAAGGCTTATTACACACAAGCACAAACCAGACCGCTTGAATTTTTTTTCTTTTTTATTGTATAAATACGGAAGCTATAATAACATTGACCGAGTGGGAGGCTTCACACTGTAATAACATGGCTAACCTAATACAGTATGTGGTAGTTCCAAACTATTATTTTTAGGCCACCCGAATAATTAAATTCATCTGTCGTGCATTATGTGTATTATGTCCGTAAATTGCGTGTGTTCTATGGTCGATTTGCCTATTTTGCTGGACGAAAAACCCGAGTTTCCGGAGGGGAAACCTTGCTATCTACGCCTGAGACCGACTTACTCAGCCACGTGGTGAAAAAAGCCCAACAAAGTTCCTCGCGTCATCGACGGGATTCGAACCCGGGCCTTTTCCACCCGGTGTGGGAAGGACGGTGACGATACCACTCTGCTACCCAGCGCAGACAATATGTGGTAGTTCGATTTCAGTTGCATGCATCTCTGGACAAGATGTGATAAAATTTGGTAAAAGTATGAAAAGCCATTGTAGACAACTGATACCTCCCGCCAGGTTTTATTGCCCTGCAATGAAAACACTACCACGTGGTCCAGTTAATTAATGTGCAACAGACCTAAATTGTGTAGATATTACCAGCTAATACCTACAGGCGCTGTTAACTGCTCGGGATTATTAGTAACTGTGTCTGACCCAAAATGTAAACTGCATAGGTCGAGTACCTCTGTTATAGCCTTTTCTATCCTAGAACTTAGTTTAAAGGAAGTAGGAAGGGGTAGCCATTCTTGGGCGCTAAATGACCATTTCAAACCCTGGTTAGCCCCCTTTCTTTGCGTTCATCACCATTCTGTTGAGAAATAAGGAAAAGAATTAGAAATAAATATTTTTACAGCATTTTGTAATGTTCTTTCTTATTCTGTAAAGTGAACGATGTCACTAATTTTAACGTATGTTAGCGATCGCAATCTCATTTTGTCAGTACAGTGTTTGACCAGCATAAATTTTATAAAGAAGTAACACTCGCTAATACAAATTGCGGTGTACATTTTATGTCAGTGTAAAATGTACAAAATGGGAGCGGAGCCTTCATGAATAATTACTAAGTTATTTTCAGCATTACCATTAGGGGCAAAACTGGAGGAATTTCTCAAGTTCTCTCCAGTCGACGCTGTAGTTGCCAATCTCAGGAGGAGGAAGTAAGTTTTTCTGCGTGAGTTATTCCGGGTTTTCAGTACTCACAACATGCAAATCGTCTCGTGAACATACTGTTCTACAGACAGAAAACATTATACGGATATGAGCGACACACTCCGGTACAGTTAAAAATAATAATTTGAATTTGACCGTTAAGAATATTTTAAATAAAAATTTTTAAAAAACAAAACAATACTTCTAGGCTCCCAAAAATGCAGAAAATTAGATTAGCTGGAGAATGTAAGGATACAGATTCTGCCACCAAAAGTGGTTACGTTACGCCTTTTGTCTTATTTTTCTGATCGTGAGGATGATGAAGGATGTTTCTCTGGACTTACAAATATTCAACCACAGAAGGGCAAATTTTCACAATTTTGCACACTATTTGGTTAATATACGGCGACGGCACAGCCGTATCAAATTACTGTATACGTAACAGAAATGTTGATACATTGATCACTGAAGATAGCGGCTTGTTTACAACTTGTTTACTGGCATCACAATGATCCGCTCTGACCCAAACAGCCAATGATTTCGTCGTTTCACTTATGTCTTAATTTTTATTAATTCAAATTAATGTTTTGATTATATTTCGGTCTGGAATATATGTAAAAGATTCAGATTATTCATTATTACTTACCCCAATTAAAAGACCAAACTAAAAGAATATTGTATCTGAGAGAATAGAGAGGCGGCAAAAATGCACAAGTGGAGTTATATAAGTTGCCTGCAGTTAGTTCCAGTTGTGTCATAATTTTTGTCAAAAATAAAGTATTTTTTATCCAGTGATCGTTCCCCTCTGAAACTCTGTTAGTTCCAGGAATGGATGCCGAACACTGTTCCGATTTGTTATACGCGTCGATAATGTCATGAATACACTGTATTCATGTAATTGCCTTCTATTGTGTTATCTTCACGAGCGTTCCAGTCGTAATATGCTCAATCTCGAGCCATGATTAACCTTTTCTGTGTGGTCACATTCATTGTACAAGCGAAATGAATTCCGGGATAACCACATTTTACCTTTGTAGGCCAAAAAGTGGCTAGTTGAATGAAGAAAATAATGTAATGTGTGTTAAGCGCCAAAAACACTAAGGTTGCGAGGCGGCAATAAATTATGTTTGTGAATTGCGTGTATTTTGTGATCTTTTTGCCTGTTTGCTGGACGGAAAACCACAGTTTCCTGAATTAACCACGATACCCTCGCTTCAGACTGAGTAACTTTGCCACGGTGTGAAAAAGCTCATAAAAATTCCTCGCATCATTGCCGGGATTCGAAATAGGCTTTTCCACCCGGTGTGGACAGTAATATGATTAGATCAACTGTGCGAGGGGATTGGAGAAGGCAAATAAAGCAACAGAGCAGGAACTGACAGTTCCAGCTCTTTTTGTGTTTTGTTATCTACTTTTTTTTTTTTTTTTTTTTTTTTTTTTTTGCGAGTGTAACAAAAGCCTGTGTTATCCTTGCACTATATGATGAATATTATTACTATTATTAGTTCAATAGAGTCAAAAAAAGATAGCACGCGACCGTTATAGAGCGATGGACATCTCGGAAGCATTTATATGCTTAATTGTAAGTTGATCTGAAACCACAAAAAATGGTTAGGTTGGGAAAGGCTTTTGCGCCATAAAAACCAAAATCATCATCATCAGCTGGCAAAGGCCAAGTATGAGAGAAAGGCAAGTTTGACATTTTTGAAAATGCAAAAAAGAAACAAAAAAAAAAAAAAGCTATTGAGCACTTATGTAATGAATGCGGGATACTCACTGATAACCTAGCTGATGAATTGCATGAATATTTCGCATCGACTTTTACACAATAATTGAGGCTGACGTTTTTGGATAAATTTAAAGACCTTCCAGATCGCTAACTACGTGAAGATTGTACGATGCTGTTGTATTTATTATTATTATTATTATTACTGTATTGTATTGTATTATTATTTTTGCTCTTATATTATTTTCTCCCTGATTGGGATCCACCTCGTGACGTGCATTGCTACCAAGTACACACGGTGGTTGTTGTTATGTCTGGTGTTACTTTTGGTCGAGGAGCTCTCTGACTATCCTACAGGTGTTCAGGATTGCGACTTTTTGGAATTCCATGTAGGCGTTCTCTGGGAGACCTATTTCTGCTAGGCTGTATTTTGTAGTCTTTTCAAACCCTGGTTAGCCCCCTTTCTTTGCGCTCATCACCATTCTGTTGAGAAATAAGGAGAAGAATTAGAAATAAATATTTAAATTTTTTCTTCATGGGTTTTCTGAAGGCTGCCAGTGTTGGTACCGCTATGTCAATCAGATAGGTAGCCTTTTCTTCTTGTCAAGAAGGGTTATGTCCAGTCTGTTATTATTATTTCTGATGAACAAAAGCCCGACTTCCTTGAACCGCATGGTCAAAATAAATAAATTAATTAATATGGAAATTAATTATTTAAAGCAATATTATTTAAAATTATATTATATGAATTCATTTTTACTAAATCATTGTTTACTAACTGAATAAATTGAAATAACTTAATAATTAAATAATAATTTAATTAAAATTAATGCAAATAAATGTGCATTTTCTGATATTTGGCCATATTTGCCAAAATTCATAGTTAATAGTCGTAGTTTGTTCGGTAAAGTTCTTTGTTGCCAGGATGGGGTGACAACATCGAGTTTCCACCTTCCCAACGTTGTGAGATGATGGTCGATAGCCTGAAAAAGTTACCAGTTCCTCAATGTACGGGTACTGTTTCCTGACAAAATTTGCAATGTTATTGGTCACATATTTTACGGCTCAAGTGAACACAACCAATACAAACAGTAAATAACCAGCTGGCTACGTTTTGACTACATTTGAAAATGTCAACTCTAATGAATGTTGTTGATATAGTAGAGGCAAAGAACGAAAAAAAATCGAATAAGTAACAGTAGAAAATATCTCAAATCAAATAAGAATCATCAGTTATTTATGAGAGACAAAAACCGGTAAGAAATAAAAATTCTAAAATGTTCATTATACAAATTTAATTGCCCTAAATCTGAATATTATACTAGAGAGTTCATTAGCATCAAACGCTTTTATTTTCTCGATATTTTGCCGTTTTTTTCGGCCAATAAACGTAAATTCGGAAGCAATGGTTGCACCATTTACACTTTAGAAAAGGGGAGATATTTAAATATGTATTTTATTTAATACTAATGTCTGTTTTGTTTTTATAGCTAATATAGTATAGCTGATTTTTCTTGTAATATGACAAACCAGATCTTCGATGTTGTCCCCTGCTATTTGGGCTGTTACTGCAGCTTTAACTCCTTTCCGACCTCCCCTCCCCTCCCCTCTTCTCCCATCCCATGTGGGAGGTTGGGAAACTACACGGGGTTGTAGTGTTATTGTTTAAGCAGGTCAATGGGTCATACCGCAGTGCATAATTCCAGCTAGTCTGTAGGATTGGTAGCTACTTTAGATAACCCACATTCACCGCTTGCGGGACCACCCCTGCACCCCCTTGTGATTGTCGAGCGTGACTTTAAACAGCAGCGGCCACAGTGCAGCCAGCGTCAGTCTGTGAAACTGCACGTGACGCAGCATAGTCCTGTTATCATGTTACTTTCATTTGTCAATTTTTCGGTGCGTATCTGGGTATGGATGTGGGTTTTCTTTGTATTTACACTTGGAGAACCTGAAGGTAAGCCATTATTTGTATTCTCTTAAATGTCTGATGTTGTATTATATTATATATTATTTTGGGTGGCATTTAGAAAATTTGTATTGACTACTTCTATTTTTTAAAACAGAAGTAAAATAAGTACAGCAGAAAAACAATTTCGCGCTTTGTTTATGCATTTTTTTTAAAAACATGTCGTGTGTGTACATTTAAAATAAACGTATTATGGTTGAAAGACGGTGGTTCAAAGAACCAGGTCTCCACAAATATAAATAAAAAGTTTGAAGATAAGTTTATTGTTTGGAATGTTGATCTATTCATTATCTAATATAGAATACAGCCTGTCCTGTTTAAATCACAGGATCTCTGTTGATTAGCAAATAAGCTGCATTCCCATAGAAAATTAACCAGGAAGTCAACTTTGTAATATTTTATGATGATTCGCTAGATTTTTATTTTTATCGAGAGAAAGAAACATCTGCAGCGAAACAACGGTGGTAAAATATCAGTACTGTATTTTGTTTATAATTCTGCAATAAATGGGTTTTCATTCACGTGTTTAAAATATTTAATAGCTTCTTACCACGTGATACCACATGAGTATCTAGGTGATTAGGTAATGCAGGATTACATTAATATTTTATTTTATTATTTTTTAACTTCCTAAAGATTTTCGCATTCCCAAGTAAAGTGTCCTGAATAGACACAATTGGGAGCTATTGCTGTGCTGGGATTAATGCTGATGTATGACTCATCCTTCTTTTGCCTCTGGGATTCTTGTTACTGAGAAATAAATCTTGTTTGTGAAAGAACTGTCTTCTACGTAGGGAGAAGATTCTTCCGCCTAACCAAAACTAAATTCATTACAGCATGCGGTACTTGATACCAAGAAATTAGTTAAGTTCAACGTAAAGAACTTTTATATTTTCTGTTGAATTTTTAGAACATTTCCTAGGTTATTGTTAGACTTTATTTTTAAAGGAAGAACTGAAAGTAGACGATAACATGCGAAGCCCTTAGTTTGCAGAAAGATGATTTCTCAAATAACAACCTTCTGTTTTAACATTTAAACTCATTTGCCCCAAGTTATACAGTATAAGCCCGGTGGTTAGGCGCGAGGATGCATAAGTACACGGGCCTTGAGTGACGAGTTCAAGCCCCTGATTGCTGAATAAGGTGCTGTTTCTTGTATTCTCCTTATCTTCTGAATACCTCTGACCATGTGGTTGTCCTGGAGTATAAATAGAAAATGTATTTATTTTATGTAGCTTTCTACCCGACTAACATGCGTGCGTACCAACCCGTGAACTCGCGCTTACATAAATAGATAATTACATAATTACTACGTTATAAAAACCTTTGACCAAAGCAGTCGATACACAAAAATATTTCCTAAAATAACGACCATGCCGTGCATTAATCTTCATTGCTTTCAATCGGTTGGACTTGATTCATTGTGGTTAGTGTTACCCATGCGCCATAAAAAAAATTAAATGAACAAAGCTTTAAATCGGCGACAGTACAATAAATTACTTGTATAATCAGTGTACACTAGCTAAGTTTCAATTTGCAACCAATTTTGCGCCGACTTAGTAGAAAGTCAGGCCGCTATATAGTGGACCTTAAAAAAGGACCTTCAAATTAAAAGTATTTCGCATAAAATTTTTTTCATTCCCACTGCTATCAATGCGTGGATGATGTTTTACATTTTTTTTTTTTTTTTTTTTTTTTTTTTTTTTAAATTAGGCGACTGCTCTAACAGTCTGCAGCTGTTATTGAATTTTGCCCTAAGTGACTTTCTTCTTCCGTCTTCATCTCAGTGCAACAAAAAAACTGCAAAGTCCAAGCAAGACCGTGAGTTTATGGTTGGGGTACAAGTGGAGTTATATTAGGTTTTCCCCCATCAACGATTAACTCTTGCTTTCAAGGAGGCAATTTTCTTAAATCTGGGCAAACGCCTGCTTTGCACGCTTCCTCCCAGCGTCAGAATTCTGGACATGTATAAACCATAAAATGTCCAGAAATCCATTTAATTTTATATCTCAGAGAATCAGTGATAGAAATGGTAATTAGCTGTCATTATTGTAATTTATATTTCCCATTAATCTAAGGTCACATTGCTCTATGTATTAGGTTTATAAGGGTGGGTTTACAGCCGATTTTTTTGTTGTAGGGTAAGGGTGGCGAACTGCGTGCCAATATTGGCTAAATCTTTTTAGAAAACTACCCTTCGCGTGCTCCTCGGAAGGTGATATTCAAGACGGTCACACAACTTTGTCACTCCGACTTCAAACAAATCACTGCATGAATACAGCTATTTACTGAATGATGTGACGTCGCTACATGCCTGGCAGATAGAACTGGCGTGCGCTGGTGGATTCCTGAAGTGTTTCGAAGTTTGAAAATTTTTTGGGATACTGAATTTCGCGTGCCCAAAAAAATTGGGCACTTGTGCCATGGGTTTGCCATCCTGCTGTACGGGATAAATGACTACGATTCAGTTTTATAATAAATTAAATTCTAAATTTACTTGTTCTTAATCTGTGTTTAAAATCATTAGTTGAGACTACTGAACGATATAGGCCTACCATACTCAGATACGATCTCAGAATAAACGTTATTCTTCCATTTTCCTACCTACTTTTACTTATGAGGAGATTAAATTTTTCATTTTTCCCATGAAAATACTAATGCCCACTTGCAGATCTGATAGAATGTTTATTTTAAAATTTTATTTTTATATTTTATTTATTATTTTGGTACGGGATTTTATGTTTTTGGGTGATGTCTTTGTGTTGGCTTCTTTCTCTTTTAATTCTTCTCCTGGTATGGGAGAGGGGTGAAACTGTGGTTCACTTCGCTGAACAATGCAAGCTATTTGAGTGCTTGCGCGCAGCACCCATTGTCATTACCACATCCATCCGTCCGCGTGTAACAACTGGATTAGAGTGGATATTCACTGAATTTTATATTCAGCGTTTTAGAAAAATCTGCCAAGTCATCGGAAATTTTATTAAAATCTGACCAACAGGAATTTAGCAACCCCCCACCCCCAAATGTCGAATTCTTAGTACATAAAGGTTTCGGTTGATTGCCATTACTAGGTAACATCTGATCGACATACCATTTTCAGTATATGTTCTGTTTGGCTTTGGTAACGTTTCAGGATTAATTCCTATTCACAGCCCTCTTCCACGCCCACATACCAAAATCTACATTATTTTTGGGTGTTCCACAGTTACTTGAAGGGAAAACATTGGATCTACATATTTTAAGTGAATGTTTAAGTCCAATTCAGATTTCATATATACAAAAATGTTGCGATAAACTTAGAACAGCTCTGTCCTTCTCAAAATTTTTGGACCTATTTAGAATATTCTGCTTGACCCTTTTACAGAATATGCCAAAACTAAAACTGCTAGCAACAAATGCACTCTATGGCTAACCAGCACGTAGAAATGAGATCACGTGTTGAGGTGCCAGTGCACACCTTGTTCATTATACAAGTAGATATTTTCAGCCCCTGATGCACGATTATTTCATAATCTAATGCCACTGAATGTAACACAAGGGTGCACATTACCTAATGATTGTTACTGTTTTCACTAATCAGAGGCGGACTGGCCATAAGACCTGACGCCATCCGTAGCCAGATGGGCAGGAGCAGCACACGCTTTTTGATTAGACTGGGGTTCGAGCCTGTGAGCCACCAAATATGGAGGATGCGGAAAGGTCAGGGAATGACTACTGCATATCCCCAGAGCAATATGGCCTTAGTTGCTAATGCTCCTAAAAACCAGACAACAATCATAAGACTTACTGGGAAAACCTCAGTCGGCCGGGGGCTGCACATCGATGTATGCTGCCTGTGATTTTCAACATCATACTCTAACCTCCAATACATGCTATTTGTTGACTAATATGAAAACTAAATTCACAAAAATCATAAGAAAAATATGGATCTTCCTTATCCACAGTAATATACGAGTCAAGTTGTTTGGGAAAGTTTTTTTTTTTTGTTTGCCTGTTCAACAGTCACATCAACCTTGTTTGATAAAAGCAGCACCGCCAGGTTGCTATTGCAGCTAGTGGCTATACACATCCTCATACAAAGTAGTATGACTGTGGCCACTGTGTGGTTATGACAAGCACTATTTCTTGGTACAGTATGCGTGAGAGGTGGTTGTATAGGTTTTACTGACACCACTGTATTGTGAAATGTTAATCTCTTTAGCTCTTAATTCACATTAATTGGATCACCTGTGTATTTGAGAAGTTATATAGGCTTAGACCTGAAAACTTTAAAATTTGATTTAATTTAGCAGTTGATATGTACAGTTAGTGTGATATGCAAGTGCATACTTTGAAATAAATATAGGTACGTTACGTACTTATATTAATAAAAATAATTAAATGTAATTTTATTTAAAAATCCTTAAATTAGTGATTGATAATTACTCTAGTTATTTGTAATCCCCCCCCCCACAATACGACCATACTCACCAGTATGAGGCTACTACAAGTTCTCCCTAGTAAGAATTTTTGACCCAGTCCGCCTCTGTCTAATATTGAATGGATTGAGTAAGTTCAGTGCTGGTTGCATTCTTTCACTTGCCCAGACTACACACAAGAGGGAGCATAACTTCAAATTCAGGAAGGACGGTTGCAGGACAGATGTGTGGAGGTTTGACTTCAGCCAGCGGGTGGTTGATTGTTGAAAGAAACTTCCATTTGGTGTTGTGGAAGTTCCCAATTTGAATAAAATAAATAAACTAGACCAATTATTGGATGAGATGGCTAACCAGCATGGTAATAACTAGCATTAGCATTAGTAGAGGCATATGATGCAAGAAAGCAAGCTTATTCAGCATCAGCCAAAAAAAAAAAAAAAAACTCTCCCATTTCACCCCTCCGTTCGTTCGAAATACCTGTCCAGTTGAGCTTTAAATTTGTTTAGGCTATCAACTTCAACAACAAGTGATGGAAGTCGGTTCCACCAACCAACCACCCGCTGGCCAAAGGCAAATTTCCGCACATCTATCCGACATCCGTCCTTCCTCAATTTGAATTTATGCCCTCTGAGGTGATTATTCTGAGAAAGATGAAGAATCCCATTGGCATTGAGCATGCTCAAACCATTCAAAGCCTTATACACCTCTATCAGATCACCTCGCCGGTGCCTAGTCTCCAGACTCTGTAATTTGCAAAACTTAAGCCTTTCTTCGTAAGAGCAACCCTTTGTTCCATTTACTAATCTTGTTGCCCTTCTCTGTACCCGTTCCAGCAGCTCTACATCCTTCTTGAAATGAGGCCTCCAGACCTGTATACAGTACTCAAGATGTGGCCTAACCATTGCCTTATACAAGGGAATAATCACCTCCTTATCCCTGCTAGAAAAATTCCTGTATATCATTGACAAGACACCATGAGCTACTCTTGCAGCTCGTCTGCACTGCTCAGAGAACTTCATATCTGCCTGCACAATTACCCCCAGGTCCTTTTCATTCTCCACCACTGTCAGTGTAGTACCGCAGAGTTGATACATTGCTCTGGGGTTACTGTTACCCATATGTAGTACTTTACATTTGTCAATGTTAAACTTCATTTGCCACCTCTCAGCCCATCTGTTCAACCTTTCCAGATCCTGTTGCAGCAGCATAGCGTCAGTAGTGTCCTTAACGACCCTGCCAACCTTTGTATCATCTGCAAACTTAGACATTAAACTTGATATCCCATCATCAATATCATTCATAAACACCGAAAACAACAATGGACCCAACACTGAACCTTGAGGAACTCCACTAATAACATTAGTCCACGTTGAGCAGTGTCCATTGATTACCACTCTGTCTTCTGCCACTCAACCATCCCCTTATCCATAGCAGCAATTTGCCTCCAATGCCACACTGCTCCAATTTGTGCAGCAGTCTTCCATGTGCAACAGTATCAAAAGCCTTTCTAAGATCCAAATATATAATATCAAAGTTATTCCCTGCATCCAGTTCTTTTGTGACTACATCATAGTATCCAATCAAATTGGTCAGGCAAGACCTGCCCTTAACAAAACCATGCTGCGTCTGAGCTATAACTGAATTCTTGTCTAGATGATCCTGCAGTGCTTCTTTAACCAGTGCCTCCATTATTTTACCTGGAACAGAAGTTAAACTAACAGGTCTATAATTACCTGTGTCAGCCTTTGATCCTCCTTTGTGAATTGGGGTTACATTTGCACATCTCCAGTCTATGGGTACCTCCCCTGAGTCCAAAGAAGCTCTCATAATTATGGCTAGGGGTTTGCATACTTCCTTTGCTGCCTCCTTTAATATAACTGGATAGATCCCATCCACCCCAGGTGCCTTTTTTATGTTTATCCTCAACAATCTCTCCTCTACTTTCCTCTCAGTTATTACAAAATCATCCAGCTCACTGCCAATGTTTACTTTACCTACATCATTCTCCTTCCTGAATAACTCCTCATGCGTGAATGTAGATGCAAAATACTCGTTTAGATTGTTAGCCACCTGAGCAGGATCCTCAACTGTTGAACCATCAATATCCAGTGGACCAATCTGATTCATCCCTTTCCTTCTCGAGTTCAAGTATGTAAAGAACTCCTTTCTGTTTTTCTTTGCATCCTTTGCCAAGGATTTTTCGTAGTCTGGCTTTGCCTGCCTAATCTCCTTTGTGACTTGGTTACAGACCAACTTATATCTATCATAGGCTTCCATGTCACCCATTAATTTGTATGTATCCCATGCATTTTTCTTCTCTGCCACATGTCTCATTAGTCCATCTGACAATCATTTAGGCCTAAACCTTGAACAATATTTCTTAGTTGGTATGTAATGCCTGGTAGCCACCAAGATTAGTTCCTTGAATGCTTCCCATTTTGAGTTTGCTGTTGGTAACATCATCAGCTGGTCCCACTGTATAGAATTTAAATACTGTCTCAGACCATCATAGTCGCCTTTACGAAAACAAAAACCCTTCCCTTTACCTCTGATGGTAGTTACCTCCTTGAGTAAATCCCACTTCAACACACTGTGATCACTGCCACCTAGTGGTTCATTTATCTGCAGGTTCTTAATGCATGAAGAATCACTACTGATAATCAGATCAAGAGTATTGCTCCCTCTTGTTGCCTCACGAACATGCTGATGTAGAAAACAATCATCCAATAAATCCACAAAAGCCTTGCTAGTGTGCGAGTGACCAACCCACAAATTCCAGTCAATATCTGGGAAATTAAAATCTCCCATTATAAGACTCTCTGATTTACTGGCCCACTCTATTTCCCTGTACAATATATTATTATACTCATCAGAGTCATTAGGCCTATAGCACACTCCTACTCTCAATTTTGATTTCCCTATGCTTATGTCACACCAAACTGACTCGACACTGCCCTGTCCATCGATGTCAACTGGCTTCACTTCCTTTGACTTTATGTGTTTCTTAATTAATAGCATAACCCCTCCTCCCCTCCTGTCCTGTCTGTCCTTTCTATATACATTGTATTCCCCAAATTCCAGTTCCGCATTACTTATATCTGTGTGACACCACGTCTCTGATATCCCAACAATATCTGCCTTTGATGTTTTGAGCAATACCTCAAATTCATCAAATTTATTTACCAAACTCCTAGCATTGGTGTACACGCAGGTATACATGCACCTGTTTCTATTCTTAGCTACCCTAACACAACCCATGTGTTTACTTGTAACGCAATGACTACCAGCAGTCTCTGAAATATCCTGCATCTTGTTTTTCAGACTTCTGCTCATTTGAATAGAAGCAGTGCAAGAATCACTTCCACCTCTGCCAGTGGCTACTGTTAATCTATTAGTCCTTGTATCCCCCCCAACTAGCAGTTTTCCGACCCACCTAACACTGCCTCGACAGCATCAGCAAAAATTCTTGCACCCTTTCTATTTAAGTGTATCCCATCCCTGTAGAAGCAATCTCTCCTCTTAACAAGTACAGTCCAGGCTGAAAAAAATTCTACCCCTTGAGCCTTGCACAATCCCTCCAGGGCCGAATTGATCGACAAGGCTCTCATCATATACTCCCTCCTATCGTGTCTGGGCAGAATTGCAGACACTTTCAAGTTCAACCCTAATTCACTGCTTTTTTTCAACAGTGACCTGTACTTGCTAAGTAATTCCGCCGGTCGCCTACTCTTAATATCATTAGTGCCAACGTGTACAACTATATCACCTTTTGTGCCCTTAAAAGATGATATCCGCTCTACAACGTCATCAACCTTTGCCCCTGGCAGACATACCCTGGTCCTATTCCACCTATCCTTTTTACAAAGCATGTTCCCCGTTTCCCTGACAATAGTCACCAACAACTACTAGTTCCTGTGGGACCAGCGCATTCTGCCTAGGGGGCTGCCCCTGTGTTGCCTGATGACCAAGTGCAAGCTCTGGCGTTGATGTGGGCAGCTGAGAGCTTGATGGGCCCCTCAATTTATTTCCTTCGAGGGCATCCACCCTGTCCTTCAAGGTCTCATAAAGGCCCATAACAACGCTGAGTTGTAGCCTGATTTCCTTGCACTCCTTACATCGTGCACACACAAAGACATCCCCCTTGGCAGTATCATGTCCCGTACCCGACTGCTCCGCAAACATCAAGCAAACAGTGCATTTTAATAGACTGTGATTCAGAGGGCAACTGCCCCCCTCAGTTCTCCCCTGAGCCACAGCACTCCCATTAGCTTGAGCCTTTTGCTTTGCTGCTCTGGTCAGAGTCATGATTCCAATTTAATTCAATAAAATTTAAAACAAAAATTAAATCCTTAAGTTATATCCCAAAACAGTTATATATATATTTTTTTTTTTTTTTTTTTTTTTGCAAAAATTTTGCAATTGATAGAGGTTTTTCTCTACCTGTTCTAAAGAAATCTAGTCCGTGTTTTGTTGAGGGAGTAAGCCAGTACACATCAAATCATTTCTTGTATCTGAGGAAACTTATACATTTTTCTTTTTTTTCAACATCTTTCCAATTATTCAAAATGTGCATGTTGCGTAACATTTTCACACGTACAAAATGTAGTACAGCCTCTATAATACTTCTTTTGAAAATAACATTTGTTATATTCCGACTCTATAAAATGCTTGCCCTTGACTTTTATTTATAGTCATCACAAAAGCCAGCTGAATAGGAAACTGCTGTCTCTTAAACGAGAATGGCAAAGTCGAATCAGATGAAGTCAAATCTACATGCAGTAAGAGTACTCGTTTTCCTTTAGCTTCTCCTGTTATTATTTCTAGACCAAACAATTTTGATGCATAACTTTGACTGTAAGTCTCGTATCATTGATCAATCCTGAAATTGCCATATTCTGCAGTAAAATAAAATGATCCTCTACTTTTTCACACTTAAAATTTAAGGCTTGACAATGAACACACCTTTCACTAAGTAAGCCAAAACCTTTTGGATCCTTAAATGCACATTTCAGACCAATCCTGGATGCATTTGCAGGAGCATGAAAACGTGCATTTCTTCTTTGCTGCAAGGTATGTTCAACACAACCAGTCAGAGTAGCATGGTGTCATAGCAGGGCTAAGGTAGGCAGGTGCTAGCAGACAAAACCGGCTCATTCCTTAAAATAAAACTATTTAGAATTTTTATATTTTACCATTTTTCTCTGCACCTAGGAAGAAATATCTTCAATTTGAGATCACTTTCAGCCCAATCAGTTAGGCTTATCATTCACAATGGCCATCTCAAGAAAACAGCTTTGGTATTAATATATAGATAATAATATTTAAATAACATACAAACACAGGGCGGCATTTGTTTCAACATTCGCACCAGGGTTCAAATTTGCATTATAAAGTCTAAAACCCTGCATATTAGCTTAGCCATCTGCTACTTGTTTGGTGTGGCCTGGGTTGATTCTCATTGATGACTTGTATCAGTAGGTAGCTAGAATAAGGCAGAAGGTATAGAGCTTTCCCCCTGAGTTATTCAGGTTTTTACCATTTGTACAACATGCAACTTGCTCCTGAACATGCATTTCTGTACAGGGGCAGTCCTACGATTTTTAAAATGTGGGAGGAGGGGAATAAAGAGTGTTGAGGAAAACTGAATCACAAACCAAGCCGGCCGTGGTTCTTAATCTTACTTGTAAATTGTGAACCATACAATCTTAATTTCGCCTATAAATTGCGAACTCAATGATATGAGCTTTCTCGGTAAATTGCAAACTGCAGTCTAAGAATAGTAATTGTTTAGAAATGGTATGAATATTTTCAAAGTGAAATATGTACATCTCGGGCATTGTATTGTTGAAAAATTAAAATGCAAACTCCCAGTTAAGTCTGCCAAAAGACTTTTTTTTACTGGGAATTTGCTTTTTAACCTTATTTATTCTTTCAGATTATTGCAATCAGCACAAGACAAAGAAGAATATTTGATATAAACAAAATGAGCAAAAAATTCTATTAAATCGAAAGTTGTTCAAATTTGAGCTTTGGACGAGTATGATGCAAACTTCACAACAGCTGGCCTCCTTTAGTAATGAAATTCTTCCTCTTTAGTAATGAAAAAAAATTTCTGACAATTTTTTAGCATAGTGTTACATTTTCTGTATTTTGTGGGGTCATTTATGCTCTTAAATTTGAATAAAATTTTGTGTCTGAAACTGTGTCAGAACTTCTACAGAGTAACAAAGTTGGCAATGAAGTGAGAATGAAATGACTTGTGTATCTATGTGGGTGTTCTGCCTACTTTTTAGGGGGAATCAGAACAGTCTGTCGATATATAGTTTTCTACCAAATAATTAGCTAGTTAGATGACTTCTGAATGTTGTGGTTGAAATTCAGCTAAATCAATTGCAAAACATTCCCCAGCTGCTCCGTGTGCCAGATGATAAACTGAATTAGTATCTCAACCATGAAGTATTTCACGTTTTTGTTTTATTTGCTTAAGCCAAACTTTTGTATTTTGCTGTACCACACTTAGACTAAATGAAATGTGCATCCAAGCAGGCTGTATAGCATTTGGTATTACTGTTTCAAAGTCAGTTATGGTTACACCTGCTGCCAAAATGCAATTCAAGTTAGAACATTTCTTGAGTAGTACAAACAACATTTAATGTTGTTTCTCTTTTGTCAGTCAGCAAACAAAATGTGATGGCGATATTCATTCATTTTCATTTTATTACATATGCTTCACCCCTGAACAGCCTTCAGCTAGGAGGGTGCCTATATACATTATAAGTTAGAGAGCAAACATAGAAATCGTACATCTAAAGTGAGCAAATAAAGCAGATACAAATATATACAGTGACACAAGCAAAAGACAGAGGCATATAAACACATACGTGTCCTAATATATGCATTTACAGCTAATACATCTGTACATACAAAACACACATCGATTTAAAACAAATTAATTCATCAGTAAAGTAGAGTTCATGGGAGATTCCATCCTGAAGGAGATAATAAGGAAACTTCTACAGTTGTATGTGGTGGTACATATCCTGTATCTTCTCAGATCTGTACGCTTTCTCATCACAGAACTTGTGGGGATCAATCTTCAGGGTGTTGTACATTTCGAGGATGTTAGACGGAAAACATCTTCTAAGCATAGTTAAATTCTGTACTAAGCTTCTTAGGGGAATCCATGAACTATTGCAAAGGACGCGGGAAAGCCTAGGGCCTGCAACAAGATTATGGACATTTGGAGCGTCGAAGCGATCGCTGAGGAGTTGGCAGAGATTACGCAGATTTCCTGTGATGAGCAACTGATTCCAAGGGGTGCAACCAAGGTTAGCATACATGACTGATCTCGAGATGGTGAAAGGGTGGCCATTAACACGGTTCAACCACCTTAAAATCCAGTATTCGATACCCATGAATTTTTTGATGTTAGTGAGGGAAGCAGAGGACCAGATCGTCGAGGCATACATGGGAATCGGGACAAGACATGTTTGTATGTAGTGAGTGGCAAGTTTTTGGTTGTTTACACCAGTAAGTTCCTGTCTTATCGCCCACATTGCTGACAGAGTTTTTGCTTTAGTGTTGGCGAAGTGCTGTTGGAAGGTCAGGCCTTCATCCCAGGTGAGCCCTAGATCAGTGTGATGAGAAACCTTTTGGACTCTAATACCATTGATGTAGATGTCTATGTTCATCTTCTTCTTCAAGTTGGTGAATGTCATTTGTGCTGACTTGGTTGGATTTATGGATAGGCCAATATTCTCAAGATAATGGTCAAGTTCTTCTATTAGGGCAGTAGCATGGGCGGTGATTGCTTCAGATTTGTCACCGTGTTTTGACGAGATGAAGAGTTTCATATCATCTGCATAAGAGCTGCAGTCAGGATGCGTAGAGAGGAAGCGGTCCAAAGTGGCAGCAAAAAATAGTGCGGAAAGGACGCCACCTTGGGGGATTCCTCTGTAGACGACGTGGTTCGATTGGAAGGTTCTATGTTCTACTCTCAAATGCCTTTGTTTGAGAATGGAAACGATGACTTTCAATAAGCCTCCCTGTATTCTGAAATGCCTTTCAAGTATTGTCATCAAGGAATTGATTGAGACATCGAAAGCAGATTTAATGTCTAAAAATACTACATCAATCTGTTCTTTGGCGTTCAGAGTCGTTTGGATCCGAAATAGGGTGTCCATTAGATTAGTCACAGTTGATCTCTTTGGAATTACAGTGTGTAAATATGGTGGTCTTTTATGGAAAAAATGCATAACAAGAATTGGCAGCAGAGTCTTCTCGAACAATTTCAGTAAATTGCAGCTTATAGAGATGGGACGAAAATCCTTCTTGTCTTTCGGATGTTTGACTTTAGGCACTGGTTTTACAATATAATGTTTCCATATTTCAGGGATAATTCCAGTGTGTAGGGTTTCTCTAAATATGTGTAGCAAGACCTCGATGATGAATGGACTGCTTACTTTCATGATGAAGAGGGGGAACATATCGGGGCCAGAAGTGGATTTATTTGGGAGACTATTTAATGCCTGAATTACATTTTCTTTGGTTATGGTGATTTCTGTTAGTAGAGGTCTGATATCAAGATTGGATCCGGATGGAGTCATGTTATTCATGTAATTTACCAGCCAACTGGTATTGTCTGGTGCGAGAGAGTTATACTTTAAATTAGGATCTGGAGAGATTCCGAAGGTACTGTTCGCCCATTCCCTAAATAAGGTTTCGTCCATGGTGAAGCTGGTATTCTTGTTGTTGTTGACTCTTTTAGACTGTTTAAGCTTTTTAGAAATTGCAAAGTTGTACTCTTGACATTTGTGCTTTAAGAAACAGGCTCGTTCTTTTTTGTAAGCGATGTAGTCTTCAGCGGTTCTGGTTTTCTGCCATTTTCTGCAAGCCTTTTGTTTTCTTACAAACACAACCTTCATATTGTTGTTAAACCACCAGTTAGATCGATGTGAGATCCGAATCTCCCTAGATGCACCAACACAAGCTATTTGAAATAATTCATCAGCCAGGATGGAAGCAGCTTCAGGCCCTGACTTTTCTAACAGGCAGTTCCATTTATACGTAGTGAGGATTATTTCTTGCTTAATGAACTTGTTTGAAAAGACTCTTCTCGTATGCAGCGGGCCACATCCTTCAACCAAGGTATTAGAGAGGTCGGAACAGGCATAGAATTCACAATCTAACGGTTGATGATCTGATTTGAAGAAGAAGGTTGGTTCGATAAGTTCTGCATGAAGTGTGTTGTGAAAAATGAGGTCGAGCTGCTGATTTCCGTGTGTTGGGGGAGTTTGAAGCGGATGAAGGTCGAGCATATGTAACATTTTTTTTCTAGAGAAGACCGAGCCGTTGAGTACCTTGGCAGGGGCATGTTGAAGTCCCCTACGAGAATAGTAGGGACGTTGGGTGGAGATTGGTAGTAATCCAGGTCGCTAATTCCGTTCTAACCTCTAGGGTGTGTTCTGGAGGGAGGTAGACAGTGCAAACCTGTATTCTAATTTCGTCGAGGTCAAGGATTACAGAGATGGCTTCAAAGTTTTCGGAAATACTTGAGTTGGTCCTATGTCGAGAAAAGGAATTTTTATAGATGATTGCAACTCCACCACCGCGGCGAATGGCGCGTCCATTAACTTGAGCAGCATAGTTCAAAGGGAGGCAAAGAGTGTCAATACATCTATTGTGGTTCATCCAGGTCTCCATTAAACAAATAATATCGTACTCTGCAGTAAGGAGAATAGATTGAAGTGTATGTAGTTTGCAACTTATGCCTCTTATGTTATGAATGTAGCATCTGATAGTTACAGATGTGGGTGTGGATAGGACACTCCGTAATTGCTATACCTGAGTATTATTATGTCCCCTCTGGAGCACGCTAGATTTTCTGTCTTCAAAAGGTTTAATTAGAGTATTTGGTGGCCATGGGTCCAAGCTTATTAGCGGTTGGCAGGGATCAGCTGGCTTTGACACAATGAAAGAGGCATAAGATGCGTGCCGCGTACGTAGTTGTCTAACATCTACTCTGATGGAGTATTCCTTCCAATACATTTCTGTGATTGCCTGAGTAGTGGTTTTTGGATTTAATCTCGACACAAAGATTTGGTCCCGAGTCAGTACAGCCGTTATATTGTAGTTATATGCTGGGCAAGTCTTTCGTTGATTGGGTTTCGGATGATTTTTTATGATACCCTTTTCATTAATGTTTGTTAGAGATGGAGGGAAATACGATAGTGCTGGGATTAAGAGGTTGGTTCTCTTCATGGGTGCCGTTTGGGTTGTCTCTACCTTTGGGTCGGACGCCAGTTGGGCTGATAGCGGTAACATCGGCATAAGACCGCCAAAACGACTGTTTTTGCTGTGGCGGGTTTAGGCAGCAGCAGCCGACAACCTCATTGACTGTATCTACTGAATTAGTACCAGCAAGTGTTACACCCCTTATCTTCTGAGTATCCTTTTTCAATGTATATTCTGTTGTCTTTTTTTTTTTTACTGTATGAATTTCAGATGAGGGGTTTTTATGCGTTGAAATGCAGCTCTGAGAGGAAACGGTTGTACTGTTATGCGGATGCTTATCGTTTTTTTTTTTTTTTCTTGTTCGAAGGTGACAAAACATTCTTCAGCTTGCTGTATGTGTCCACTTGTTGCTGAGATCATCACTGGGAACTGTTTGCTACAAGTGGATACTGGTACTCTCTCTGACTCTGGTGTGACACTGCTATCAGTGACCCGTTGTTGGGTTTCTGTTGAGATAGCGTCTGAATCATGATATTCATTATCCCGTTGTTTGTACTTGCCATATGCTGTCCTTTCAGGTCTCAGTGTATATTCTGATAAATGGGGATTCATGATGAATTGCTTGAGGGTGAATAGCTCTTGAGAGATTTCTGTATTTTGTGCTCGAAGTATTTGGTTTTCGTCAATCAAAACCGCTAGATTTTCGTGAACGTTCTTCAGATTCAGGGCTATACTTTCTATTGCTGCTGAGAGTTGTTCAGGGGCTTTTCTTGCGTTCTGAACATCCGTACTTGCCATTAGCAGTGCATGACTGATCTCAGCATTGCTTGTACTTTCAGTTTGCATACTTTTATTCAGAGAACGTGTACTGATTTCCTGATTGTCAGAGGCCCGATAGGACTCTAGATCTAAGTAATCTTGAGTGCTCAGAGGAAATTGTGTAAAATTATTATCTTCATCCAGCGATTCATTTGTTTCTTCATTCATTTTTGAAGCTATTTCTAACGTGTGGTCACTCTTAGGAGTATCGGCATTTTCAGGGTGTTTATTTTGTGGTTCTTAAATGAGAGCTTCATCTGGCGCCTTACAGGAAACTATTTGTTTCGTATTTTCTTTACACTGATCGCAAATAAATAGCCATCTTTTAGCTTTGGGCAATTTAGTAAGGTTTATCTTGATACAAGAATTACAGATCAGCCCGAGGCATTTAATGCATTTAATAATCGTTTCTTCATTATTTCCACAAATTTTACATATTAATAGACCCGGAATGATTTCTTGCTGATCCATAATGTGGACTTAATATTCAATTCTGTATAGTTTTGAAATTGTTCTGCTACCTTTAGTGCACTTTTAAACTTTCTAGTACTTTCAGTGATTAAGAGATTATTGTGCCACCTGTGGGGTGGTACATTGTTTGACCATTATTGCTTGCGGCATTATCTTAAGATTATTTGGAGCACTCGTCTTACTTCTTAGTTGCCTACCTACGTAGGCAGCATTTACACGTGGTGAATTCCAAGGGGTTTATCCCGACAGCGATATATCCTGAAAGTTCTTGTTGTTGGTAATTAATGTGCCCAGCTCAGAGAACTTCCTATTTTCATCTTAAAATACAAATAATATATTACCTGTGTAAATCCAGTATTTAAGTGATGTATCCTCTTGTTCAACTCACAATGATGAATCCAACCATACTAAATAATAAGTTAAACTTTACGGAAAAGTTAGTAGAAATACCTGAAAACGAAGAGCACTAAAATCAGGCGACTACACTAGCTAGCGCAAGTGAAATGTGTTCATCTCAAGAATGTGAAAGCGAAACATCTGTACTGAAAACTTTGTATTACTGTAATGTTCCATCCATGTAATCCTTGATACATTTGCACAAACACTGAATATTTTATCTGCAAGAAAACATCACCATCCCTAACTTTTTTTTTTTTTTTTTTTTTTTTTTTTAAATCAGAAATGAATAAAAAGCGTTTCTCATTCAATGCCACTAAGTTTTTAGTTCATCCAAATTGGCCAAAACATTCTCTAGACTGTCTGGTAATGGGATTGTTTATTTTTTCTAGGATTAGGTTTTAACAAATGCAAGCAGTGTCATTTTCTGTGTAGTCCCAAGCCTTTCCATTGTCTGTTGTGTAATAACCTTTTCTCTTTGCACTGTAGCTAACTAGTTTTCTCTTTGTTGCTTTTACTAGTTATTTTTCATATGTTCAGTGCCGCTTTGAGTGATTACATCTCCATTGTGCAATGTAAATACTTTAGCACTACTCAATTTTGCAGTGCACAGTCAGTCAAAATTATTTTATTTTTTTTTTTATAATTTTATTTCATTGTGTGAAATTGTATATAGCAGTAAATCTCTTCATATTTTTTCAGACACCGTTAGAATCACTTGCTATTCATATCCCTATTGTCTTTTGCTGTGAATATCTCAGCATGTAACGATTAGTGCAGTGGAATAGTAAGGTTTTAATTGTGACAAATAAGTAGTTTGAAGGTTCTAATCACTTGTTGGGCCTATATTTCTTGTGTATAGCTAAGAAATTTTTCTTTTTAGTAAGGGTATAACTAATTTAACAATGTTGATCGTAGCGGCGTAGCATAGCATATATCTTGAACTTGATAGTGTAAGGCAGTGGTTCCCAATCAGGGTGCCTCGGCATATTGGTGTGCCATGACCCTTTTCAAGTGTTCTGCAAGATTAGGAAAAATCCTGTTGAGTTCAATGGCAATCACTATTTTGGTGTGCCGTTAATATTCGCCTTTTAACTTAGTGGGACTTGAGTGACAAAAGATTGGGAACCACTGGTGTAAGGTATAATGTAAAACTGGATAGCGTAATATGTATCACTGTATTTAGGAATCTATTAGCTAAGTGTAGTATTATCCATTAATGAAATTTAATAATTTTCATTGTTAATCAATTAAATTGTATTTAAACGGAAATCATGCCGCAGACTACAGGAGCAAAACAACGAGCACAAAGCAGCGGTAGTGCTGGGGCTTGGGGGAGAACCAAAGAGGACGATTCTCCAACACATTACAGTCTAAAAAAATGTGCAACTTGTGAAATATTTGCAGACATTTTTGGAACAGGACATGAGACAGCCAAGGGAGATGTTTTGTGTGTGCTAGGTTCAGTGTGTTGAGAAATTAGGTGCCAACTCGGCATTCTGATTTTCGTTTGGGAGTTTGAAGAGTAAGGTAATGCCCTCAAAGGAATTAAAATGGGGGTTCCATCAAGCTGTTAGCTGCCCAACTCAATGCCAAAACTTGCACTTGTGCATCAGACAACACAGTGGCAGTCTCCAAGGCAGAATGCACTGGTTCCACAGGAGCTAGTTATGGTCAGTGACTTTATTATCAGGAAAATGGGAAATATGTTCTGCAAGAAGGATAGGTGGAATAAGACCAGGGTAGGTATGCCAGATGGCAAAAGAAAATGCTGTTGCAGAGCAGATATCATCTATTAAGGGCACAAAAGGTGATATTGTTGTACACATTGGCACTAACGATATTAAGAGTAAGATATCTGAGGAGTTACCGAACAACTACAAGGCAATGTTGGGAAAAAGTCTCCAGTTAGGATTGAATTTGAAAGTGTCTAATTCTGCCCAGACATGATAGGAGTGAGTATGTGTTGAGAACGGCCTCCTTAGCCGAGTGGTCAGGGGCCGGGAGTGCAGTAGCACACGCTCTTTGAGTAGACCGGGGTTCAAGCCCCTGACTGCTGAATACGGTCGCTCTGCCAACCCGCACTGGACCAGCGTGGCAGATTATGGTCCATTTCCCTCACATGAATTGTTGAGGAGGCTTCCATCCTGCAGTGGGTTGATATTGGCTGCACTTTACTTTTTTATGTGTTGAGAGGCTTGTCAATCAAATCGGCCCTGGAAAGAATGTGCAAGGCTCATGCGGTAGAATTTTTTTTTTTTTTTTTTTTCAGCATGGTCTGTGCTTGTTAACAGGAGAGACTATTCTTACAGGGATGGGATACATTTGAGATACGAGATACATATGGGATATGAGGCATTGATAGGTGGGTCAAAAAACTGCTAGCTTGGGAGGAAACAAAAGACTAATAGTTTAAGTAGAGCCACAGCTATTGTGAAAGCAATTCTTGCACTTACTATGGGTGCATACAGCAGCCAGGAAAGCAAGGTGTCTAGAATTTCAGGCCCAGCCATGAGTCATCATGGAACAAACAAATACATGGGCTGTGGTAGGGTAATTAAGAGTAGAAATATTTGCATGTACTCTAATGCTAGTAGCATTGTAACGTTGGATCGAAGTATCATTTTCATCATGTTAGTAAGGTTTCAGAATTAATTACTTCAAATTCAAGTAATTCTTCAATTACTTGAATAATTTAATCATCAAATGCAGGCATTGTAGGAATAGTGGAAATATGGTGTCACTCAGACCTAAGTGATGCTGAATGTGAATATGGGGAGTACAATATATACAGGAAGAACAGACAGGAGAGGTGGTGTTATGCTCTTAGTGGGTGTGTGATGATTATAACAAAGAAATAGTAGGCCGGCCAGAAAATCAGAATGTCACACAATGGGGTATTTTAACTTTCCAGATGTTGAATGGGATTTGTGGGTTGGTCATTCACACATTAGCAAGACTTGTAGACTTCTTGGATTATTGGTTTCTGTAGCAGATCTTAGACAACAAGAGGAAAGAATACTCTTGATATGGTTAACAGCACTGATTCTTCATGTATTACAAATCTGCAGGTAAAAGATCCAGTGTACACTGAAAGGACACAATTCATGGGATACCTAGTTCCTGCTGACTGGGCTGGCTGGGTGGGTAAAGTGCCTGCCTGGCAACCCAAAGGTTGCAGGTTAGAATCCCAGCTTGGATCAAAGTACTGCAAAAATCTTGGGAGATACATTATGGCCACAGAAGCCGATGCGCCAACAACTAACTAAAAAAAAAAAAAAACCTGGTTCCTGGACATCACGATGCTGTCACCCCTCCTTCTAGTGGACAAACCCACCACTAGGCCGGTATATAGGTACCCTGCATCACTGCATTCACGTAGACTGTAATTCAATGTCAGTATGAATAAACTCACACCTTGTCACCTTTTTTTTTTTTGGTGGTACAGCATAGGCTTCCTTGCACTATGTGGCTGGTAATATTAATAATAGTCGACAAAGAAAAGGCTACAGACTGATTGTCTGTCAGTCCATCCTTGAAAAATGAGGCAAAAGATATTTTTAATCTTGACGAGACAGGTTTATTTTATAATTTGCTGGCAAACAAAAACATTTGCTGTTTGAGGAGAGTCTTGTCATGGTGGAAAATTAAGTAAACAAAGACTCGCTGTTCTGTTATGCTGCAATTCAGCTGTGGTTCAGGGGAGAACTGAGGGGGGCAGTTGCCCTCTGAATCACAGTCTATTAAAATGCACTGTTTGCTTGATGTTTGCGGAGCAGTCGGGTACGGACATGATACTGCCAAGGGGGATGTCTTTGTGTGTGCACGATGTAAGGAGTGCAAGGAAATCAGGTGACAACTCAGCGTTGTTATGGGCCTTTATGAGACCTTGAAGGACAGGGTGGATGCCCTCGAAGGAAATAAATTGAGGGGCCCATCAAGCTCTCAGCTGCCCACATCAACGCCAGAGCTTGCACTTGGTCATCAGGCAACACAGGGGCAGCCCCCTAGGCAGAATGCGCTGGTCCCACAGGAACTAGTAATTGTTGGTGACTCTATTGTCAGGGAAACGGGGAACATGCTTTGTAAAAAGGATAGGTGGAATAGGACCAGGGTATGTCTGCCAGGGGCAAAGGTTGATGACGTTGTAGAGCGGATATCATCTTTTAAGGGCATAAAAGGTGATATAGTTGTACACGTTGGCACTAAGGATATTAAGAGTAGGAGACCGGCGGAATTACTTAGCAAGTACAGGTCACTGTTGAAAAAAAGCCGTGAATTAGGGTTGAACTTGAAAGTGTCTGCAATTCTGCCCAGACACGATAGGAGGGAGTATATGATGAGAGCCTTGTCGATCAATTCGGCCCTGGAGGGATTGTGCAAGGCTCAAGGGGTAGAATTTTTTTCAGCCTGGACTGTACTTGTTAACAGGAGAGATTGCTTCTACAGGGATGGGATACACTTAAATAGAAAGGGTGCAAGAATTTTTGCTGATGCTGTCGAGGCAGTGTTAGGTGGGTCGGAAAACTGCTAGTTGGGGGGGATACAAGGACTAATAGATTAACAGTAGCCACTGGCAGAGGTGGAAGTGATTCTTGCACTGCTTCTATTCAAATGAGCAGAAGTCTGAAAAACAAGATGCAGGATATTTCAGAGACTGCTGGTAGTCATTGCGTTACAAGTAAACACATGGGTTGTGTTAGGGTAGCTAAGAATAGAAACAGGTGCATGTATACCTGCGTGTACAGCAATGCTAGGAGTTTGGTAAATAAATTTGATGAATTTGAGGTATTGCTCAAAACATCAAAGGCAGATATTGTTGGGATATCAGAGACGTGGTGTCACACAGATATAAGTAATGCGGAACTGGAATTTGGGGAATACAATGTATATAGAAAGGATAGACAGGACAGGAGGGGAGGAGGGGTTATGCTATTAATTAAGAAACACATAAAGTCAAAGGAAGTGAAGCCAGTTGACATCGATGGACAGGGCAGTGTTGAGTCAGTTTGGTGTGACATAAGCATAGGGAAATCAAAATTGAGAGTAGGAGTGTGCTATAGGCCTAATGACTCTGATGAGTATAATAATATATTGTACAGGGAAATAGAGTGGGCCAGTAAATCAGAGAGTCTTATAATGGGGGATTTTAATTTCCCAGATATTGACTGGAAATTGTGGGTTGGTCACTCGCACACTAGCAAGGCTTTTGTGGATTTATTGGATGATTGTTTTCTACATCAGCATGTTCGTGAGGCAACAAGAGGGAGCAATACTCTTGATCTGATTATCAGTAGTGATTCTTCATGCATTAAGAACCTGCAGATAAATGAACCACTAGGTGGCAGTGATCACAGTGTGTTGAAGTGGGATTTACTCAAGGAGGTAACTACCATCAGAGGTAAAGGGAAGGGTTTTTGTTTTCGTAAAGGCGACTATGATGGTCTGAGACAGTATTTAAATTCTATACAGTGGGACCAGCTGATGATGTTACCAACAGCAAACTCAAAATGGGAAGCATTCAAGGAACTAATCTTGGTGGCTACCAGGCTTTACATACCAACTAAGAAATATTGTTCAAGGTTTAGGCCTAAATGGTTGTCAGATGGACTAATGAGACATGTGGCAGAGAAAAAAAATGCATGGGATACATACAAATTAATGGGTGACATTGGAAGCCTATGATAGATATAAGTTGGTCTGTAACCAAGTCACAAAGGAGATTAGGCAGGCAAAGGCAGACTACGAAAAATCCTTGGCAAAGGATGCAAAGAAAAACAGAAAGGAGTTCTTTACATACTTGAACTCGAGAAGGAAAGGGATGAATCAGATTGGTCCACTGGATATTGATGGTTCAACAGTTGAGGATCCTGCTCAGGTGGCTAACAATCTAAACGAGTATTTTGCATCTACATTCACGCATGAGGAGTTATTCAGGAAGGAGAATGATGTAGGTAAAGTAAACATTGGCAGTGAGCTGGATGATTTTGTAATAACTGAGAGGAAAGTGGGGGAGAGATTGTTGAGGATAAACATAAAAAAGGCACCTGGGGTGGATGGGATCTATCCAGTTATATTAAAGGAGGCAGCAAAGGAAGTATGCAAACCCCTAGCCATAATTATGAGAGCTTCTTTGGACTCAGGGGAAGGTACCCATAGACTGGAGATGTGCAAATGTAACCCCAATTCACAAAGGAGGATCAAAGGCTGACACAAGTAATTATAGACCTGTTAGTTTAACTTCTGTTCCAGGTAAATTAATGGAGGCACTGGTTAAAGAAGCACTGCAGGATCATCTAGACAAGAATTCAGTTATAGCTCAGACGCAGCATGGTTTTGTTAAGGGCAGGTCTTGCCTGACCAATTTGATTGGATACTATGATGTAGTCACAAAAGAAATGGATGCAGAGAATAACTTTGATATTATATATTTGGATCTTAGAAAGGCTTTTGATACTGTTGCACATGGAAGACTGCTGCACAAATTGGAGCAGTGTGGCATTGGAGGCAAATTGCTGCTATGGATAAGGGGATGGTTGAGTGGCAGAAGACAGAGAGTGGTAATCAATGGACACTGCTCAACGTGGACTAATGTTATTAGTGGAGTTCCTCAAGGTTCAGTGTTGGGTCCATTGTTGTTTTCGGTGTTTATGAATGATATTGATGATGGGATATCAAGTTTAATGTCTAAGTTTGCAGATGATACAAAGGTTGGCAGGGTCATTAAGGACACTACTGACGCTATGCTGCTGCAACAGGATCTGGAAAGGTTGAACAGATGGGCTGAGAGGTGGCAAATGAAGTTTAACATTGACAAATGTAAAGTACTACATATGGGTAACAGTAACCCCAGAGCAATGTATCAACTCTGCGGTACTACACTGACAGTGGTGGAGAATGAAAAGGACCTGGGGGTAATTGTGCAGGCAGATATGAAGTTCTCTGAGCAGTGCAGACGAGCTGCAAGAGTAGCTCATGGTGTCTTGTCAATGATATACAGGAATTTTTCTAGCAGGGATAAGGAGGTGATTATTCCCTTGTATAAGGCAATGGTTAGGCCACATCTTGAGTACTGTATACAGGTCTGGAGGCCTCATTTCAAGAAGGATGTAGAGCTGCTGGAACGGGTACAGAGAAGGGCAACAAGATTAGTAAATGGAACAAAGGGTTGCTCTTACGAAGAAAGGCTTAAGTTTTGCAAATTACAGAGTCTGGAGACTAGGCACCGGCGAGGTGATCTGATAGAGGTGTATAAGGCTTTGAATGGTTTGAGCATGCTCAATGCCAATGGGATTCTTCATCTTTCTCAGAATAATCACCTCAGAGGGCATAAATTCAAATTGAGGAAGGACGGATGTCGGATAGATGTGCGGAAATTTGCCTTTGGCCAGCGGGTGGTTGGTTGGTGGAACCGACTTCCATCACTTGTTGTTGAAGTTGATAGCCTAAACAAATTTAAAGCTCAACTGGACAGGTATTTCGAACGAACGGAGGGGTGAAATGGGAGAGGGTTTTTTTTTTTTTTTTTTGGCTGATGCTGAATAAGCTTGCTTTCTTGCATCATATGCCTCTACTAATGCTAATGCTATGCTAATGGGTAGATGAAATTAATGAGTTTTTGGGTAGTAAATGGATGGCCAGTGCTCAAAACAGAAGGAACTGGTAAGTAGCTGGAGAGGCCTACAATCCTGCAGTGGATTGAAAATGGCTGTTGATGATGAACTGTTTGAATTATTTAAAAAAAAAAGAAAAAAAAGCTGTATCTTTTAATGGTTGAAGATAAATAAAAACCGACACATCCCTGAAAATGTTTATTCATACTAGATATGGCTGGTGTAGCCGATTTACTCTGATATGGTGCCTTTCTAACCACCCTATAGTAATATTAACAAGTACAAGACAAATCAAAAAATTGGAAGAGAAATTGTTGAAGCTAAATATATAAAAAAAAAAAAAAAAAAAACACTGAGGTAGATGGGATCTTCCAATTATATTAAGGGAGACAGAAAAGAAGGTAAGCAAACCCTTAGCCATAATTATGAGAGCATCTTTGGATTTGGAGTATGAGTCCCTGTGGACTGGAGATGTGCAAATGTATCCCCAATTCAAAAAAGGGAGATAAAAGGGTAACAAGTCACATGAGTAGTTAATAGGTTAACTTTACTTGTTCCAGGAAAAAAATAGTGGAGTCACTGGTTAAAAAAGTAATGCAGAACATTTAGACATGAGTCCAGTCATACTTCAGTCATGGTATGGATTTGTTAAGGATGATCTTGTATGACCAATTTGAATGGATACTGTGATGCAGTGACCAAGGAACTAGATGCAAAAAAAAAAATAATTTTGATATCATATAATTGGATTTTGAAAAAACTTTTGATACTGTTGTACATAAAAGACTACAGTGCAGATGAGGGCAGTGGTGGATTAAGGGCAGGTTACTGCTTTGGATAAAGGGTTGGTTGAGCAGAAGACAGAGTGGACACATCATTTGCTTATTGTAAACAAGTTTATTGCATATTATCAGGACCTTTGTTCTGCATGGGATTAATCCTTGCTTGAACAACCCTGAAAGATCCTGTTGATAGGTGTAGCATTTCTTAAAACAACTTTGATGTTACATATGGTATAGTGAATGAACTGTTTAATGACACTTCATTCACTAAATGACATCTTATAATAACCCTTGATACCAATATTTCAATTTACTTATTGCTGAATCCAAGCCCCATTTAGTAAGTAGAAGGTATTCTGTGTGCCATTTCTGCTTATGTGTTTACCTGATTCATTTATTGACTTCACTTTAGCAAACCCATTTTGAGTTCAGTTAAAAGAAAGGAGGAAAAAAAAAAAAAAAAAAAAGAAATGGATCCGAAATGCTCACGAAAGGAAGAAACACTTTGGAAGGAAGTTATATCAAATGTGAATAGAGGTTGGAGAAAAACTACTGTATTTCCTGATTGTATTCAAAATTAACTTAGACTGAGAAAGCCAGCACTTGATATTCAAAGAAATACAGTTTAAGTAAGACTAAATTTTAGGCATATGTTCAAGTGCCAAAGCAACCAAGTCTGTGAGGTGTCAGTATGATGTGTCTGTAATTGAGGGTACTGTTTTCAGTCAGTTTGCTGAATGAAAACCTAAATGCAACCCTTGCCTTTGAGACCAGCTAACTCATTCCTGTTGTGACAAAAGCCTACAATGCTTCTCATCATTGACTGGATTTGAACTGTGGCTTTTTCCATCTTTTGTGGGGGTGGGACTGTTATTTTAACCACTGTACTAAAGCTGCAAAAGAGCAGCACAATTAATAAGAACATCAAAAAAATTCATGTTTAAGTAGTCAATTACCTTTTTTTAAGGTTCATTCAATTTTTTTTCTAAAATAAAATGAATTTTTTGATTTTTTTTTAAGAATTATGAATTTTTTCATTTTTGCTGATTAATAGAAATGAAAAGCCAATATAGTTATCTCCTTAGTAAGTAATTACTAAGATAACTTTATATATAGTACACTTAATAAAACTGTAGGTTTATGTTCTCTAAACTTAGCTATTTAATTTAATTACAACAGTATAATAAATATTATCAGGCGACACAGAAGCCTATGGCAGATATAAGCTAGACTGTAATCAAATCACAAAGGAGGTTAGGCAGGTTAAGAGAAACCTTTGACAAAGGATGCAAGGAAAAACAGCAGACTTCTTTACTTAATGAAACTGTAGAAGGAAAGGGATGAATCAGATTGGTCCACTTGACATAGATGGTTTGACTATTGATGATCATGCTCAGGTAGCTGATAAACTGAATGAGTATTTTGCATCTACATTCACACATGAGGAGTTATTCAAGGAGGGGAATGTGAGAAGTTTATCAAACTCTAACAGGGAGCTAAGTGATTTTGTTTGTTTGTTATTTGATTTTTAGGAGCATTAGCAACTAAGGCCATATTGCTCCGGGAAATGCGGTGGTCATTCCCTGACCTTTCTGCATCCTCCGTATTTGGTGGTGACGGGCTCAAACCCCGGTCTAATCAAGAAGTATGTGCTATGCACTGCTGCTCCTTCCCACCTGGCTACGGAGGTGCCCTGTGATTTTGTAATAACTAAGAGCAAAGTGGAGGAGAAATTGTTGAAGCTAAACATAAGGAAACCTGGGGCAGATGGGATTTATCCAGTTATATTAAAGGAAGTAAGCAAACCCTTAGCTATAATTATGAAAGCTTCCTTGGACACATTTTCACAAAGGGGAATCAAAGGGTGATATGGGTAATTACAGACCTGTTAGTCTAACTTATGTTCTAGGGAAAATAATGGGATCATTGGTTAAGGAAGTAATGCAGGATCATCCAAACAAGACTGCAGTTATAGTTCAGACAGTATGGGTTTGTTAAGGGGAAGTCTTGTCTGACAAATTTGATTGGTCACAAAGGAACTGGATACAAAGAATAATTTTGATATCATATACTTGAATCTTAGGAAAGCTTTTGATATTGTGGCAAATGGAAGACTACTGTACAAATTGGAGCAGTATGGCATTAAGGGCAAGTTGCTACAATGGATAAAAGGATGGTTGAGTGGGTGAAGACAGAGTGGTTATCAATGGACACTACTTTTCATGGACTAATGTTATTAGTGGAGTCCCCCAGGGTTTGGTGTTGTGCCCATTGTTGTTTTCGGTATTTATTAATGATATTGAAGGTATATCAGGGTTAATGTCTAAGTTTGCAGATGATACAAAGGTTGCAAGGTTGTTAAAGACAGTAATGATAGCATGCTACTGCAACAGGATCTGGAAAAGTTGAGCAGATGGGCTCAACTTTTCCAACTGAAGTTTAACATTGACAAATGTAAGGTACTGCATATGGGTAGTGGTAGCTGTGGAGTAACGTGTCGATGGGGTGGTGGTGGAGAATGAAAGGAATCTGGGGGGTGGTGGTGCAGTTGGGTATGAAGTTTACTGAGCGGTGCAGAAGGGCTGCAAGAGCAGCTCATGGTGTCTTGTGAGTGATATACAGGAGTTTTGCTAGCAGGATAAGAGGGTGATTGTCCCCTTGTATAAGGCAATGGTGAGGTCACATCTTGAGTACTGTATACAGGTCTGGAGGTCTAAAGATGTAGCTGCTGGAGTGAGATTGGTGAGTGGAACAAAGGGTTGGTGTTACCAAGAAAGAGTTAAGTTCTGCAAATTGCAGCTTCTGCAATTCAAGCAAATTGAAGGCTTGAATCTAAGGCCTTGTATTGAGCAAGTTCAATGCTAATTGGATTCTTTCTCTTGCTCAGATTACTCAGTTGATTGGGCATAAAAAAATTGAGGAAAGATAATTGTAGAATAGATGTGTGGAAATCAGTGGGTGGTTTAACTTCCATCTGTTGTAATTGGAGGTCAGCAATTTAAATAACTTCAAGCAGAACTAGACAAACATTTGGAGTGAATGGATGGTTAAAATGGGAAGGTTTTTTTTTTTTTGGCTGATTCTATATAAGCTTGCTTTCTTGCATCATATGCCTCTACTATGCTAATATATTGCTGTATATCCCATTTCCTTTTTTTTTTTTTCCCTTTCTGTGTATATGTATAACTTCACAAACAATATCACTTTATCAGTCTTGTATAACAATGCAGGTGAAGTGTTGCATGGACTGTCTAAAGCTATCAATATTGAATTAAAACTACATTTAATGTAAGATTTTCTTTTATCCAAATTGTATGGAAAAAAATAATTTCCAGATTTCTAGTCATCTGATTTTAATTAAGTTTGGTTTGACAAATATTTTTAGCAAGCCCAAATGCAAAATTGTGAAAATCTGTGGCATACTGAATAAAAAAAAAACAATACTAATAATTTTAAATTCTAGTTTTCCTTTCTTGCATGGTTAGAGATCTAATAGAAATAGTGCCAAATTAAACAAATGCATGTAATTTTCAGAGTTCTTATTATTATGCTGTTGTACAGTTGGTCAAAATGAAATAAATATTGCTTCTATTGATGAGACATTCAAAATAAGTAAAGTTTATTAAAAAATAAAAAAATGAAGTACGCAGATGCCAATAGATAGAATAAAATACAAAAATAAATACACTTATGTACAAATTTACCAATAAATTTACAAAAAATATAAGAAACTATTAATATAAATAAAATAAAAGCAATAAAACAAGCACAAAGAAGCTTTAAAGTTAATGAGCATCTTTATCAACTTATACAAGATAACAAGTCCTTACATTATGCAGAGGTATAGCTTTTTGCATGTATTAACAATAACTTGTGTGGATTGTGTGTGTGGCAAAGGAGGGGAAAAAAGGGAAGGGAAGAGGAACAACAATTTCATAATGACTAATGGCACTTGAGGCCCCTTCTCTAATAGTTGGTCAATTTTTGTTACATCATTTATGCAAAATCTACTTAGGCAAATCTTTTTCTGTTATTGTATCATTCCCTTACAACCGTTATATTTAAAATTTCCTACTTGTTTTTAAAGGACTATATAGGAAAAACTGCCAATTGCTTAATGAATCATTCTCTGGGAACCTAACCTTGTTATTAAGTGAGGTGTACCTGTATATGAAATCTTATTAATGGTTATCAGAGAGGGTTTAAAAATTGTCACACTTAGAAATGTGCCTTGTATTTCTACTCATTACAAGAGTGAATACTTCTAGTTCACAAATAATTGAAGCATTTTCATTCCATCTTTATTTTTTGTTTTGTTATTGTCAGTTTTATTTTCTTTTACAGTAAATTTGGGTATTGAGATGTGCCAGATTTTAGGCCAGCATACCTAGTGATGAAGCAGTTTAAAGAAGTACATTTTAATGAATATTGTGCATTAATGACTGAATTTATTTACATCTATAAACATTTATATTGAATAAAAAATAGTACTAGTGGTTAAAATGTAAATTACAGTTCAATTTTTTAAATATAAAAAATTACAGTGGACGTCAGAGAAAAAATATTTTTAAATGGAGAATAAAAAAGTTTTTATTCTTCTTAAGGAATAATTATTATGAAGAGGCAATCTTTATTAGTTAATATGACATTCTGCTTCCCTGTGGGAAAATTCAGTCAGTTTAACATAAATAATTACAAAGATTGCTAAGTTTGATTTGGTTTCTGCCATTATAACTGTAGCAGAAAGGAGGAAAAAAGATGGGTAAAGTCATTCAGTTAGCCTATTCCATAATGTTAGGACAGACTGGGAAGCCAAGTGTGTGACTTTTAGCTGCCAGTTGTTTTTCTCCCTACTTTAGTCATCCACCTGATGAGCTGTATGACTAGTTCTGATGGCAGCAAAAAACCTTGGTTGTTTGGAACTAAATCTATTGTTCGCGTACATCAATAAGTCATTGTTTACAGAAGAGATTAACCATAGATTTAATGAAGCGTACATTTTTATAGCTAGATCGAGGGCATTTTCATCAGAGAGAAATTCAAAGTTATATGGCCTCAGAAATTATATGTTTGGAAATTGACTACCTTGTCCTTTCATCTATTTTTGTAGCCAGCAAGATTTAAATTGCATGAATAATGTGATGGTCTTAATTCTCATAGCAGAACAAACTTTGAAACGAGTTGCCCCGGCAATTCACAACTTTCAAACAGCTGATCCTTACCAAAAGGGTAATTGGCCATTTGTTCAAAAGATTCTCTTGCACTGCAAAAACAGTTTAAAAGATAAGATAGTTCTTCAAGCATCTTATAACAAGAGAAATGTTACCCTTTTTATTCTTAAGGGAAACTGTGATCATTGATATGAGTGCCACATTGCCTTGTTATATTACCAGCTTTTAGAATATTGAAATTTTTTTCATAATATATGCCAGATCTCAGTTTACTGTATATCAATTTTTTATTATTTTCTTTACAGAAAATAAACCGTTATGTGGGAAGCAAAAGGTCCGTGGAGGTCGCATAGTTGGCGGTCAAGATGCTTACGATGGAGAGTTTCCATGGATGGCAAGTATATTATAAAATAACTTTTCTGAAAACTTAATACTTTGTTGTGTTTAGATTCCTTCACAACAAAATCTGACTAAGGTAAAGAAACTACAAAACATCCACTGGCACTCTGCTTTTCTGCTGATGTCAGCTTCCCACTATGCTCACTAAATGGAGGACATTTCAGTCATATACTGATAAGGTTTCTCTGTAGGTGTTCAGTTGGCAGTAACACCTGCAATGGCAAAATCACAAACAAATGTGAATGAAGGATACCAATGCCAGGTCAACTTCAGGAACTGTGGCAATCTTTTCCCACTACTGGCAGCCTCTTGCTATTTGCTCAGTAAACAGAAAATGTGTGCCATCAGCGAGTCGTATGTTGACTGATTTTCTCATTCCACACATTCACATGGAATGAATCTAAAACTAGCCACATTGCAAATTTACTCTACTACATCTTAATAAACTTGTAAATGGCCCAGGTCTGCAATGACAAAGTACAAAGTTGTGTAAACTTTATAACAATGGTAAAAGAGGATATCTAGCATTTTAACATTTTTCTGTTTGTGGGGTCATTGCTAAAAAATTTCTAAACTACACATTTTTTTTTTTTTTTTTTTTCCAACTATATAAGAGAAAACCTAGCTTTTTATGCCTTTGACACATCAGTTTGCTGTTACCATCATATATTTAGTACTTATAACAAATATATTTTAATTTTAACAGTAAGATATGGGCAAGTACTACTCCCACCCTTGTATAATTGTATAAATGAATCAGAGTTGCAAACTCTGATTCATTTATACAATTATAAGTGAAGTATCAAGTGCAATGTCAAGTGAGTCTTTGATACCCAAAATTCTGCTGAATGCAAGGTTTAAAAGCTACGTATTTTCTGTGCTATTTGGATAATGTATTTGACTGTGTTCAGTGACTGATGTAACTAACTGCTTAACAGAAATGTTTGAATGGACCTTTGAAAAAATGAAGAAAACTCCCAGTGGCAAAGCAGATTAGTTTCAGTAACAAACATGGTTCACAGGAAGGCTGCATATAGTTCATGTGTACAATAATAGTGAATTAAGAGTACACAGATGAGCAATTGAATGGTATGTACAAGTAATGGATGATAAACTAATTGGTGCGTGACTATAGGTTTAAGTTATTGATCATAATCGGATCAGTCAGCCCTTAGGTGAAAGAAGTTTGCACATATGGTACCAGTAGTTTACAGATAGTTTTTCATATTTTCCTTCTTTACCTTTGCCCAAAATCTTTTATATATCTTATAAGGATAAGTTCAAGCTTTTGGAAAAAAATTGCCAATTACCATAGCCAAAAGAATTATTCTGGTTTCCTTTATTACTTTTCTTGTTATGAATTCCCTTGTATTATAAATGAAGCTTACACTCAAGGAAGTGTGGGGATTATTGCTCCCTTTGTACATCCTTGTGTCCACCTATTCAGAAGTGCTGAATGTTCTAATCAGATGATAGTAGAGAAAAATCTCTAAAATAAGGTTAGAACCACCAGTGATAGAGGAAGAGTGAGGATAGAGAGCCACTTCTTTTTGCTGGTGATGTGCATAAAGTACAGTATAGTACTGTTTATCTGGCATGCTTGGAATTTGAGGGTTGCTGGATACTAAGTGGTTTGAAATTTGGACCACCAGTCATAAAATGTACTAAAAACATGAAAAAGTTAGGAAAACAAAGAATAGCATATTATTAACTTATCAGCCTTTTCCCACTGTTTTGGTCTCAAGTGAAGGAATATTGAGTCAGTAAACATTGACATCTTAAGATAAATCATCAGGACTGCCTTGGGAATCTAATGTAACTTTAGAGACACTGGCATCCTGAAGTTGATGGTTGAGGCTCAGATATAGATCGTATAGAGCAGTGGTGGCCAACTTAATTTGTGATGCGATCTGCTTTTTTTATTCAAAACGTGCCACAATCTACCATCTCAAGAATTTCATTGCACATGGTTAAAAAAGTTAATTAACACATATAGAAAAATGTTTGTAAATTTTAAAATTAAATACAATTCGGAATTCTTATTTTGAATTCTTACTCATTTAAAATTCTAATTTATGCAAAGTTTGTGTCTTCATGTCATATGCCAAGCTTTCAAAATCGGGGATATACTGTGATAAATTAAATTTTCTGTTTATACTCCAAGGCGACCAAACAGTCAGATGAGTTCACAAGACAGAATACAAGAAACAGCACTATATTTAGCAGCTACGGGCTTGAACCCTCACTCAAGGCATGTTTGCATCCTTTGCCAAAGATTTCTCATAATCTGCCTTCGCCTGCTTTAACCTCCTTTGTAACTTGGTTACAGACCAGCTTATATCTATCACTGACTTCTCTGTCATATTAATTTATATGTATCCCATGCATTTTTCTTCTGTCACATGTCTAATTAGTTCATCTGACATCCATTTAGTCCTAAATCTTGAACAGTATTTCTTTGTTTGGTATGAAAAGCCTAGTAGCTTCCAAGATGAATTCTTTGAATGCTTCCTATTTTGAATTTGCTTTTGGTAACATCATCAGTTGGTTCCACTGTATAGAATTTAAATACTGTCTCAGACCACCGTAGTCACCTTTTATGAAAGCAAAAACCCTTCCCTTTACCCCTGATGGTAGTTACCTCTTTGAGTAAATCCCACTTCAGCACACTGTGATCACTGCCACATAGTGGTTCCTTTATCTGCAGATTCTTGATGCATAAAGAATCACTATTGTTAATCAGATCAAGGGTATTATTCCTTCTAGTTGCCTCTTGAACATGCTGCTGCAGAAAACAATCATCCAATAAATCCACAAAAGCCTTGCTAGTGTATGAGTGACCAACCCACAAATTCCAGTCAATAACTGGGAAATTAAAATCCCACATTATAAGACACTCTAATTTACTGGCCCACTCTATTTCTCTGCACAATTGCTCATTATACTCATCAGATTCATTAGGCCTATAATGCACCCCTACACTCATTTTTCCTTTCACAGTGCTTATGTCACACCAAACAGACTCAACATTGCAATGTCCACCAACATCAATTGGATGCACTTCCTTAGATTTTGTGTTTCTTAACTAACAGCATAACCCCTCCTCCCTTCCTGTCCTGTGTGTACACATTGTACTTCCCAAATTCCAGTTCTGCACTGCTTATGTCTGTGTGACACCATGTCTCTGATATCCCAACAATATCTGCCTTTGATGTCCTGACTAGCACTTCAAGCTCATTGAATTTATTAACTATACTCCTAGCATTGGTGTACAAGCAAGTATACATGCATCTGTTTGTACTCTTAGTTACCCTAACACAGCCCATGTATTTACTTGTTCCTCTATGACTCCCAGCAGTCCTGGAAATTCCCATTGCCTTGGTTTCCATTCTGCTGCTCAATTGCATTTCAATAGAAGTAGTGCAAGAATCACTTTTACCTCTGCCAGTGGCTACTGTTAATCTATTAGTCTGTGTATCCCTCCAAGCTAGCAGTTTTCCGACCCACCTAACTCTGCCTCGATAGCATCAGCAAATATTCTTGCACCCTTTCTATTTAAGTGTATCCCATCCCTGTAGAAGCACTCTCCTGTTAACAAGCACAGACCAGGCTGAGAAAAATTCTATCCCTTAAGCCTTGCACAATCTCTCCAGGGCCGAATTGATTGACAAGGCTCTCATCATATACTCCCTGTAGGCATCCCGAAAGAGGTCAGTGTGGACGAGCCCCACCAGGTGAAGAATGGGGGAGCAGGGAGCGGAGAACACTGAGACCGCTCTCCCCCTGCTTGGGGATGTGGTTTTAAAGGGAGCTGGGTTTGAGTACAAAGTTTGGATCACCAAATGGCGTGTTGTGTCGATTCCAGTAGGATGGTCAAACTGCCCATCCTGCTCTGGGGGGGGGGGGTAGGATATATTCGCTGACAATAGGAAGTGGGAGAGACAGACATTTACTTTTTTTTAATTATTATTATTAGCATTAGCCATGTGGTGCAAGGAAGCCTGAGGCTTATGCTGCACCAACCAAAAAAAAATTTTCTGAATTACCCTGAGAGAGAGAGAGAGAGAGAGAGAGAGAGAGAGAGAGAGAGAGAGAGAGAGAGAGAGAGAGAGAGAGAGAGAGAGAGAGAGAGAGAGAGAGAGAGAGAAGTGGAAGGAAATCACCAAGAAAGAGAAGAATGATGATATCCAGCTCAGGAGGCTGGGAGTGTCCCAAGCCCATACTCACCAGATATGAGCCCCTGAGGTTAAATGCGCAACAGTGTCAAAAGCTTTCCTGAAATCGAAGTATATGATATCAAAATTATTTTTTGCATGCAGTTCCTTTGTAACCACATCATAATATCCTATAAAATTTGTCAGACAAGACTTTCCCTTAACAAACCCATGCTGTGTCTGAATTATTGCTGCAGTCTTGTCTAGATGATCCTACAATGCATCTTTAACCAGTGACTCCATTATTTTACCCAGTATTCGGGTAAAACTAAGTGCCCGTATAAGTGATTAGCATTAGTAGAGGCATTTGATGCAAGAAAGCAAGCTTATGCAGCATCAGCCAAAAAAAAATAAAAATAAAAAATAATAAATAAAGAAACCACTTCCACTTCACCCCTCTGTTCATTCAAAATACCTGTCCAGCTGAGCCTTAAACTTATTTAGGCTATCAACTTCCACAACAAGGGATGGAAGTCTGTTCCACCAACCAACCACCCGCTGGCTAAAGGCAAATTTCCTCACGTCTATCCTACATCTGTCTTTCCTCAATTTGAATTTATGCCCTCTCAGGTGATTATTCTGAGCAAGAGGAAGAATCCCATCAGCATTGAGCATGCTCAAACCATTCAAGGCTTTATACACCTCTATCAGATCACCTCGCCAGTGCCTAGTCTCCAGACACTGTAATTTGCAAAACTTAAGCCTTTCTTCGTAAGAGCACCCCTTTGTTCCATTCACTAATCGTGTTGCTCTTCTCTGTACTCGTTCCAGCATCTCTACATTGTTTCTTGAAATGAGGCCTCCAGACCTGTATACAGTACTCTAGGTGTGGCCTGACCATTGCCTTATATAAGGGAATAATCACCTCCTTATCCCTGCTAGAAAAATTCCTATATATCATTGACAATACACCATGAGCTACTCTTGCAGCCTGTCTGCACTGCTCAGAGAACTTAATATCTGCCTGCACAACCACCCCCAAGTCCCTTTCATTCTCTACCACTGTCAGTGTAGTACCACAGAGTTGATACGTTGCTCTGGGGTTGCTGTTTCCCATGTGTAGTACTTTACATTTGTCAATGTTAAACTTCATTTGCCACCTCTCAGCCCATCTGCTCAACCTTTCCAGATCCTGTTGCAGCAGCATAGTGTCAGTAGTGTCCTTGACAACCCTTCCAACCTTTGTATCGTCTGCAAACTTGGACATTAAGCTTGATATACCATCATCAATATCATTTATAAATACAGAAAACAATAATGGACCCAATACTGAACCCTGAGGGACTCCACTAATAACATTAGTCCACGATGAGCAGTGTCCATTGATTACCACTCTGTCTTCTCCCCCTCAACCACCCCTTTATCCATAGTAGCAATTTGCCTCCAATGTCACACTGCTCCAATTTGTGTAGCAGTCTTCCATGTGCAACAGTATCAAAAGCCTTTCTAAGATCCAAGTATATAATATCAAAGTTATTCCCTGCATCCAGTTCTTTTGTGACTGTATCATAGTATCCAATCAAGTTGGTCAGGCAAGACTTCCCCTTAACAAAACCATGCTGTGTCTGAGCTATAACTGAAGTCTTGTCTAAATGATCCTGCAGTGCTTCTTTAACCAGTGCCTCCATTAATTTTCCTGGAACAGAAGTTAAGCTCGCAGGTCTATAATTACTTGTGTCAGCCTTTGATCCTCCTTTGTGAATTGGGGTCACATTTGCACATTTCCAGTCTATGGGTACCTCCCTTGAGTCCAAGGAAGCTCTCATAATTATGGCTAAGGGTTTGCTTACTTCCTCTGCTGCCTCCTTTAATATAACTGGATAGATCCCATCCACCCCGGGTGCCTTTCTTGTGTTTATCTTCAACAGTTTCTCCTCCACTTTACTCCCAGTTATTTCAAGATTCTGTAGCTTACTGCTAGAGTTGAATACACCTCTGGCATTCCCCTCGCTGAATAACTCATCATGTGTGAATGTCGATGCCAAATATTCATTTAGTTTGTTAGCTACCTGAGCAGGATCATCAACAGTTGACCCATCGATATCAAGTGGTCCAATCTGATTCATCCCCTTCCTTCTAGAGTTTACATAAGTAAAGAACTCTTTGCTGTTTTTCTTTGCATCCCTTGCCAAAGATTTCTCGTAATCTGCCTTCGCCTGCCTAACCTCCTTTGTAACTTGGTTGCATATCAACTTGTATCTATCATAGGCTTCTGTGTCATGTGTTAATTTGTAAGTATCCCATGCATTTTTCTTCTCTGCCATATGCCTCATTAGTTCATCTGACATCCATTTTGGCCTAAACCCTGAACAATATTTCTTAGTTGGTATGTAAAGCCTAGTAGCTTCCAAGATAAGTTCTTTGAATGCTTCCCATTTTGAATTTGCTGTTGGTAACATCATCAGTTGGTCCCACTGTATAGAATTTAAATACTGTCTCAGTCCATCGTAGTCGCCTTTACGGAAGCAATAACCCTTCCCTTTACCCCATCAGTGTGGACGAGCCCCACCAGGCGAAGAATGGGGAGCAGGGAGTGGAGAACACTGAGACCGGTCTCCCCCTGCCTGGGGATGTGGTTTTAAAGGGAGCTGGGTGTGAGTACAAAGTTTGGATCACCGTGTTGTGTCGATTCCAGTAGGATGATCAAACTGCCCATCCTGCTCTGGGGGGTGGGGTAGGATATATTCGTTGACAATATGAAGTGGGAGAGACAGACTTCATTCATAATATGCATTCTCACTCTACTTGCATTCCATTTTTGTACATTTTTTTTTTCTGTTAGGTTATATATATATATATATATATATATATATATATATATACACACACACACACACACACACTGTGCTGCCACTTTATTAGTTACACCCATGCTGTGCACACAAATGGTTTGTCCTACAATGTTGCAAGTCACATGACCACAGTTGTGGATATAAATGCAGCAGAACAACATTTCTAGTATCAGTTAAGTGTCCAAAACATAGCAAGAATGGGGAGAAGGAGTGATCTAATGGACCTCAAATGTGGCATGTTAGTGGGTGTAAGACTTGCTTGGACAAAGCATCTCTGAAATGGCAGTTCTCCTGAACTTTTCACGCACCAGTTTCAAGGGTGTATCTAGAATAGTGCAATGAACAGAAAACATCCTTTCAACGGTACTCCTGTGGAAGATAATTGCTTGTTGATGAGAGAGGTTGGAAGAGGATGGCTAGAATTGTGCAAGAAACAATGGGCCACAATGTCACACATCACCTCAATACCACCGTGGTGCGCAGAACAAAGTATCGCAATGGACCACTAGTTTCACTTTGTCACGAATGGGCTACAACAGCTGATGGCCATATTGGGTGCCTTTGTTATCAATGAAGAACAAGAGAGCATGCCTCCTGTGGGCACAGCAACACCAGCACTGGGCTATTGAGGATTGGAAAACAGTTGCTTGGTCTGAGTCGAAGTTTCTGGTGCATCATGTTGATGGAACGCTCAGAATTTGGTGAAAGCAACATGAATCCATGTCTGACAATTATTGTTGTTAGACCTGTCATGTCTGATGACTACTGTGTAAGGTGGTAGGGGCAGCATTATGGTGTTGGGAATGTTTTCTTGGCACACACACACTGGGTCCATTGATACTCATAACATGAATCTATGAGTATCAATGGACCCAGTGTGTGTGCCAAGAAAACAACAGTTTTCTTGGCACACAACATGAACAGATACACTTGCTGACCAAGTGCATCTGTTCATGTTGACAGTTTATCCTCAATTAGATGGTTACTTCCAGCAGGATGATGCACTGCTGCACAAAGCCTAAATCACTATGGAATGGTTCCAGGAACATGATAATGACTTTTCTTTAGTGCAGTGGCCCACTCAGTCACGGATCTCAATCCTATTGAACATCTTTGGGATGAGCTGGAAATGGCTGTTCGCTGCAGGCCTACACCTCATTTGAATTTCAAGGAACCATGTGATGCACTCATGTGTGCATGGTACTCCATTCCTGCACAACGTTTTCAGCATCTTATTCAATCCATGACCTTACTAGGTAAGTGTACCTAATAAAGTGGCAGCACAATGTACGTATATATATATATATGTGTGTGTGTGTGTGTGTGTAATTTTTCTTATCACTCTTCATCTTTTTTCTCATACACCAGGGGGGTATGCAATAGTGTGTAATGTAAATTTAATACTAATGCATAACAGTGAAATAAGAATGAATATAAATGATTGAAACTAGGGTTTAAACTTAACTGTAACATTTATAGTTTGTGTTCTTTTTCTCACACAGTTACACTCATTCATCCTTCTGGCATTCATTTATTTTGTTCGACTCGCTTTCTGCACCACACTCTCTGGGCACCTCAACTTAATGTTATTCTTCAGTTGTGGTGCAGCCCTAGCTGCAAGTTTTTTGCAGGTTAGGGAAGAATGCAGTGATAGTGTTTGTGTTAGTAAATGTTTGTTAGTATATATATATATATATATATATATATATATATATATAAAGTAATATAAGTTATTTCTAACTTTATTTTTTCGACCAATTTACAATTTCTCTTCCGCTCATCCATTCGTAAAGGGAACTTTACTGAGAAACTTATTGTGAAGGCAAAGTTTGTTCTGCCATGAGTATTTTAATTAACTAAACAGTTTTAATCCTGTTGGCTGCAGAACCATATGAAGGAACAAGATCATTCTCTAAACTTAAAATAATTTCAGTGAGGCCCAAAAACATTGTATCCTTAAGTTCTAACATCCTGAAAATTAAGTTGTTAGATATTTTGGGCATCCTTTTAGAAAGTTTCCACGTTAAAAAATTACTAGTGAGGTGGTCAATGCAGATGAGAATGCCGCATCTAAATATCCTGATGTTTAAAAAAATAATTTAAGATGGTGGATATACTGATCAACAAATATTTAACGTGGATGAAACCGGTTTATTCTGGAAAAGGATGCCTTCCAGAACTTATATTTCTAAGAAAGAAAATACTCAACCTGGACTTGGTGTCTAAAGATAGTCACTTTTATTGGGAGGTAATGTTCAAGGCAATTTTAAATTTAAACCGATGCTTGTTTATTGGTCTCCAAAACCTCTTGCCCTAAAAGGCTATAACTATAGATCACTTCCACTTATTTGGCGATCAAATAAGAAAGCATGGGTGACCCAAGCTATATTTGCCCAGCTGTTGAAAAATATTGCATGGAAAGCAACATTACATTTAAAGTTCTACTAATTTTGGATAATGCTCCAGGTCATCCAACTACTCGGTTCATTATGTGAAAATGTAAAAATCATTTTTTTGGCACCAAACTCAACATCTTTGCAGCCCATGGATCAAGGGACCATCGCAACATTGGCTTACTATATAAGAAAAACATTTGAACAGGCAATTGCTAAAACTACAGGAGACTGCAATTTCCTTAACAGAGTTCTGGAAAAATTATAACATCAGGTATGCAATAGAAAATATTCAGCATGCTTGGCAACAAATAACTGCAAACAACATGTGTGGAAGCACATTTTGCCTCATTGTGCAAATAGTAGTGGTTTCGAAGAAACTGTTATAGAAGAAATAACAAATATTGGAAGAGAACTTGGATTTGATGAACAAAAAGTGACAATGTTTGGGAACTGTTCAATTCTCACTCTGTAGAATTGACTGAAGATGATCTCCTACTTTTAGATCAACAAAGAGCATTTGAAGAAGGCAACAATGATGCCGAAGAATGAGATAATGTGCAAGTGAAAGAGTTCACTCTTAAGGAATTCGAAGATATCTTTCGAGCTGGAGAAGTAGTGAACCAAAAAGTTATGGTTGCTGACCATAACCTCGATCAAAGCATGCAAATTCACCAAGATGTGCATAAAGCACTCTGCATCTAACAGCATATGTACGAAGATTTAAAGGAGAAAACAGTTCAGTCTACCCTGCTAAAATATTTCGAAAGACAAAGATGTTTTTTCAGTGTAAGCTTACCTTTAGGAATATTTAGAATTTTTTTTTTTTTTGTTTTTATTTTGCTTTCTATAATTACAGTACTATATGACTTTGTCAGTAATAAATTTAAATTAAAAGTATATTCTTTTAATCCTTTACTGTAATATTTCGTTAATAAACATATAAAAACTTGTTTAAAATTTTTCATTACCTATTTCCTTCGAGCTGGAAGCAATTACTGTATTTTACACATAATTATAACTTCAAATAGTGCGAATTTGAATAATGTGACTACGTCATGGGATTCATTAGTCACACTAACCATGACCTAGCTGTATTTCAGACATTCAGTGGCCGGTGAAACTAAGAGTAACAAATAGTAATGCTCGAACAGCTGATAAAAAAAAAAAAAAAAAAAAATTAAAACTCTGACAGTTCATGTCTCATTGCCAGGGGACCATACACAGGTAGAAAAATAACCAAATGTGACGGATGGGAATAAAGGTAGGCTGGTACTGCCCTCATCATAACATACGTCTAATCAAAATACTGAATTCCCTAACCTGATAATGCTCATGGAAAGGACTTTAAAGAGACTGGTATAGACATGCAGCTAGAGCTACCTGTCATCTGGAAAAAACTAGTAAGCTGCAGGTTTCTGAACTATGCTAATATGAATGAGAATGATGAATTAATGAGAACGATGAATGAATGAGAACTGTAGTGAAAGGGTGAGTAAATGTAAAGGTGTGAGTATAAAAAGAAATGCTAGGAAGGGTGAGTGAATGATGATGGATGACTCCGGGGATGAATGTGTGAGAAAGCGTTTGAGACCATTATAGTGATTGCAAAAGCAAAAGTCTTTCCCTTTGTTCTTGATAATAATTACATCTTTAAATGTATCTTGCATCAATATGTGATCACTGCCTCCTACTGATTCCTTTATCTGCAGCTTCTTAAGACATTCATTGCTTCTTGAATGCAAATGTGGCTTTGGATTTTGTGAAGGGGAAACCATCCTACTTTTAGAACTTTTTCTTCCAATTTGACAGAAGAAAAACTAGATATTTTTGTCAAACAACGTCCATCAGTGGCTGATTTCTTCAGTCTCAGTCAGAAGAAAGCCAAAAATGTTTCTGCCCTTTCTAATACAGATTGTCTCAATCCTGCTGTTTTTGATCCCATGATAAATTGCATTTGGAAAGCCAGCAGCAAATGTATTAATGCATGCCATTAATCAGATCACGAGTATTCATTTCTCTTGTTCCTCTCTAACATCCTGATGTAGAAAATCATCCAATAAATCCATGTCTTGCTACTGTGACTGACCAATTAAGAAGTTCCAATCAGTATCTGGAAAGATAAAAACCTCCATTTTTATGTATAAGTTAAGTGTGATAGCATCATTAATACATAGCCAAATCTGAGTTAACAGAATGTTTGCAAGGCAGCATCGTTTTAAGTTATATCTCATATTGTGAATTCCTTCACAACAAGTTGCCATGATATTGCACTACTTTGAATAAGTAACGCTTCACCTGAGGAGAAGTGTCTTATTTGTAACGGTGAAGCGTTACTTATTTGAAGTAGTGCAATATCATGGCAACTTGTTGTGAAGGAATTCACAATATGAGATATAACTTAAAACGATGCTGCCTTGCAAACATTCTGTTAACTCAGATTTGGCTATGTATTAATGATGCTATTGCACTTAACTCATACATAGTCTAGACTTTTTCATAGCTTGAGGCTTCAGCTCTAAATGCTTTATAATCCTCCATTTTTTTTAATACATTCTCATTTTTTGGGACACTACAGTTGTGTGTTACACTCATCAGCCATTAGGTCTATAACACACTCCAACTCATTTTTGTTTTTTTGTTTTATATCGCAATCAATCAGCATTGCACTGTCCACATACATCAATTGGGTGCATTGCCTTTGATTCCATGCTTCTTAACTAAGAGCATAATCTCCACCCCTCCTCATGTGTGAATCAGTGTATCATCTGTTATTCCCACATGTCACTTATTAGCTGCATAATTTTATTTATTATTATAACATACAGTTAATTTTATGCAGCTGACCTGTGAATTATGCAAATTGCCAAAACAAACCATGTTTCATTTGCTGTTGAAGATTTTCTTCAAAAGGCCATTCAAATGTTTCTGCCTGGTACTTATATATTGGTTGGTGAACACTGTCAAATTTATCCAACAGCATAGAAGATACCTAGCTTTTAAACTACTTTGCATTCAGCAACAACTTTAATCTGTGGTATGAGTGTTTCCCCCCACCCCTACTTATTTAGACATTATTTGACTATATCACATTTATTTTATTTTTTTTTTTTGATTTTAAGTTTATCTTTAAATTTTGTTCCTTTATGTGGGGATGTCATTATTTAGAAATTTCCAAGTGGTATATGACTTTCTAATCTCAGTCAGATGTTTTATGTGGGAATGTTACATGTAATGCTAAAATTTTAACAAACCTCATAAGAAGATACAGTATTTTAATTCTTAACTTTTCTTCTCTATGCAAGGTGGCCCACTCAGGCCAAAAAAATTTACAAGCAGTAATTTCTGATTTCCTTCAGATCTCTACATATGAAAGTTGCACATATTTGCTAGTGTTATATAACCAAATTGTTACCATGGAAATTTGTGCTTGCTGACAACATGAGGATGCCTAGCTATTGCAAAGTATGATGCTGTTATTTTATATTGCATACCTGTGAATGAGTAAATTACTTGAATGACTACATTTGTGTACTATTAGAAGTCTCATACTTTATGAACATTTTTGCTTGATGGCTAGATATATTAATTAACAGCCAAGCAAGAACATTCTGACAATGGAAACAGTTAAGTGTAAAATTTAACATTTTGAAAATAATATTTCAACTATGAGATAAGATGTTATATTAAGATAGATTAGAGAAATTTTCAAAATGGCTAGTTAGAACACATATGGGTTTGGAATGAGCAGTTTTCTCGTTGCTAATATTAGACGTTTATAATCATTATGGGGCTTCTCGATCAGTTACTTTTCATTCTTTGTAGAAGATAATGCTGCTAACTGAGCATGTGTTCTTCATTTATCTCATTTTGAGCAGAGAAAAACCTTAAGCGTGTAGCAGGAAAGCTACCAGTGGATTTTGCAATATATTTCTTTACCTTTTCCAATAATAAACTGGGCTAATACCTTATTGTGGGTGGGGGGAGGTGACAAAGCTAAATGACATTTAGCTTTGTCAGTAAATGTCATTTTGTTTTTCCAGTGTACCAACTTCTTAGAATTGTTTATAGCCATTAAACTGATATTGGCATTATGCATTTCTGGTTCAACAAAAATAGCTATATAAATACACTGAATGGACGGAATTCATTGGGTTCCTGGGCAGCGTGATGCTGTCACCCCTGTCGCTAGTGGATGAACCCACCACTTGGCAGATATATAGGTACACTGCATTCATGTAGACAGTAATTTGATGTCAGTATAGATAAATCTTGAGTTAACCGACTTTGAAAGAGGGATGATAGTGGGTGCCTGACACATGGGTCACTATTGCAGAGGTGGTACAGAAATTGCACTATCTCTGTTCAATAATATCAAGAGTGTATCAGGAATATGCCATTTTCGGAATAACATCTCATTGTGGATAGTGCTGTGGGCGGAGAAAGGTGGTGTGTGTACGAACGTGGCTGTCGAAGTCTGTCTCGCATTGTTTCAGCCAAACAGAGAGCGACAGTGGCACAAATCACCGCAGACTTCAATGAGGGAAGATGCCAGAAACATCTCCACCAAGACCATCAGGCGGTCATTAGCCACAATAAGTTATGGGAGCACCGATCCACCAGAGTTCTAATGCTAACACCACAACACAGGACTCTACACCTCAACTGGGCTGTAGCCAGGTGGGCAGGAGCAGCAGTGCGTAGCACACGCTTCTTGATTAGACCGGGGTTTGAGCCCATGACCACCAAATACGGAGGATGCGGAAAGGTCAGGGAATGACCACCACATATCCCCGGAGCAATATGGCCTTAGTTGCTAATGCTCCTAAAAACCAAATAACAACCACCACCTCAACTGGGCAAAAGAACATCAGCACTGGATTTTGGATGATTGGAGACAGGTTTCCTGGTCTGATGAGTTCTGTTTTCAGTTATTTTGAGCAGATGGGAGGATGCGTATTTGGTGGAAACCACGCTAAGCTATGCACCCTCATATCCACAAGGAACTGTTCAGGCAGGTGGACAGTTTGTAATGGTCTAGGGCATGTCCATCCTTGCAGACCATCTGCATCCCTTCACGGTCATCATGCACCCACAGGGCAATGGACTCTTCCAGCAGGATAGTGTGCCTCCCCACAGAGCCATGGTGACTAGAACTTGGTTCGAAGAACATGTCTCAGATTTTACCACCATGGAATGGCCTCCCTGTTCACTGGACATGAACCCTATGGAGCATCTCTGAGATGCTGTGAAAAGATTCGTTTGATCTTTCAATCGTCCACCCAGGAATGTAACGGAATTATGGACAGTGGTGCAGCAAGCATGTGGAAATACCTGTGGGACGCTTTCGTGAACTACTTTACTCAATTCCTCTCCGCGTGACTGCCCTTATTTGGGTGAAAGGTGGGGCTATCTGGTAATAGGTAGGTGCTGACCGGGATAGCCGGGTGGGTAAAGTGCCTGCCTGGCAACCCAAAGGTCGCAGGTTCGATTCCCGTCTTGGGCTTGGATCAAAGTTCTGCAAAAACCTTGGGAGGTGCATTATGGCCACAGAAGCCTATGTGCCAACAACTACCAAAAAAAAAAAAAAAATAGGTAGGTATCCCATTATTTCTGACCACTGTGTATATGCCACTTGTTTCCACAGGGCTGCCTTCCTGTTGTAAACAGCAGCGACTCCACACTCACCAGCAATGTGTGGAATTTTGTGGTGTGATGTATTAATATTGGCACATGATGCAAGAAAACAAATGTTATTTAGTGCTAGCAAAAAAAAAAATCCACACTATACTTAAATTTATTCCAACTACTCACAACCTCCGCAACATTAGGTGGACTTTCATCCAATGATTGATTATTCATTAGCATTAGTAGAGGCATACGATGCAAGAAAGCAAGCTTATGCAGCATCAGCCAAACCCCTCCCTCCCATTTCATCCTTCCATTCGCTCCAAATGTCTGTCCAGCTCAGCCTTAAATTTATTTTGGCTATTAGCTTCCACAACAATTTGAAACTGTGACCCCTCAGGTTCTTAGTCTGAGCAAGACAAAGAATCTCATCAGCATTCAGCTTGCTCAACCCATGCAAGGCCTTATACACCTCGCAGGTGCCTACTCTCCAGGCACTGCAATTTGCAGAACTTAAGCCTTTCTTGGTAAGAGCACCCCTCTATTCCCCTCACCAATCTTGTTGCCCTTCTTTGTACTTGTTCTAGCAACTCTACATCCTTCCTAAAATGAGGCCTCCAGACCTGTACACAGTACTGTAGGTGTGGCCTGACCATTGCCTTGTATAATGGGATCATCACCTCTCTGTCCCTGCTAGCAAAATTCCTATATATCATTGACAAGACTCCATGACCTGCCCTGGCAGCCCGTTTGCACTGTTCAGCGAACTTCATATTTGGCTGCACAATTAATCCCAGGTCTTTTTCACTTTCCACTTCTCTGAGTGCAGTACCACCCAGTTGATACGTTTCTCTTTGGTTATTGCTACCCATATGCAGTACTTTCCGTTTGTCAATGTTAAACTCCAGTTGTCACTTCTGAGCCCATTTTCCCAACTTATCTAGATCCAGTTGGAGTAGCATACTGTCGTTAACAACCCTGCCAACCTTTGTATCATCTGCAAACTTGGACATTAAACCTGATATACCTTCATCAATATCATTGAAAAATACACAAAACAATGGCCCCAACACTGAACCCTGGGGAACTCCCACTAATAACATTTGTCCACGAAGAGCAGTGTCCATTGATTACCACTCTCTGTTGTCATCCGCTCAACCATCCCTTTATCCATTGTAGCAGCTTACCCTTGATGCCATACCTCTCCAGTTTATACAGCAGTCTTCCCTGTGCAACAGTATACAAAAGATTTCCTGAAATCCAAGTATATGATATCCAAATTATTTTTGGCATTCAGTTCCTTTGTGACCACATCATAGTAAGCAATCAAATTGGTCAGACAAGACCTCCCTTTAACAAACCCATGCTGTGTCTTAACTATTACTGCAGTCTTGTTGAGATGATCCTGCAATACTTCTTTAACAAGTGATTCCATTATTTTCTCCAGAACACAAGCTCAACTCACAGGTCTGTAGTTACTTGTGTCACCTTTTGAACCTCCTTTTTGAATTGGTGATACATTTGCACACCTCCAGTCCATGGGGACAATTATGGTTAAGGGTTTACTTTTACTTCCTTTGCCTCCTTTAATATAACTAGATAGATCCTGTCCACCCCAGGTGCCTTCCTTATGTTTAACTTCAACAATTTCTCCTACACTTTGCTGTTATTACAAAATCACTTCTCAGTTATTACAAAATCACTTGGCTCCCTGTTAGCATTTGATAAACTTCTGGCACTCCCCTCATTGAATAACTCCTCATGTGTGAATGTAGATGCAAAATACTCATTTAGTTTATCAGCTACCTGTGCATGATCATCAGTAGTCAACCCATCTATGTTAAGTGGTCCAATCTAATTCGTCCCTTTCCTTCTAGAGTTTACATAAGTAAAGAACTCTTTGCTGTTTTTCTTTGCATCCTTTGCTAAGGATTTCTCGTAATCTGCCTTCGCCTGCCTAACCTTCTTTTGATTATAGACTAGTTTATACCTGCCATAGGCTTCTGTATTGCCTGATACTTTATATGCATCCCATACATTTTTCTTCTCTGCCACTAGCCTCATTAATTCATCTGACATCCATTTAGGCCTAAACCTTGAACAGTATTTCTTAGTTGGAATGAAAAGCTTAGTAGCCTCTAAGATTAAGACCCTGAAGGCTTCCCATTTAGAATTCACTGCTGGTAACATCATCAGTTGATCCCACTGTACAGAATTTAAAAACTGTCTGAGACCTCTGTAGTCACCTTTACGAAAGCAAAAGCCCTTCCCTTTAGCCTTGATGGTAGTTACATCTTTAAATAATTCCAACATCAATACATTGTGTTCACTGTCACTTAGTGGTTCCTTTATCTGCAGATTCTTAATGCATGAATAATCACTACTGATAATCAGATCAAGAGTATTACTCTCTCTGGTTGTCTCTCAAACATGTTGCTGTAGAAAACAGTCATCCGATAAATCCACAAATCCGCAGTTGACACCACGAAGAAAGAGTGCTATTTTTGCTTTATGTGAGGAAGGATGTTCTTCCCGTCATTGCTCATAGTGTCTTGCAATCAGTTGACGGTGAGTAGATTTCTTTCCAAACTCAAGAATACTGGTTCTGCCTACAGGAAAAAAGGAACCGGATGCAAACGAGTCTCTACACCAAAACAGGACCGGTTTAAAGTGCTTATGCCTTGAAAACCATAAAACTTCTTCATTTGAGCTGAAAAAGAGAATGGTAAGAACATGCAGGAGTGGTTACAAATGCAGTAACAGTCAGAAGATGTCTCTTCAAAAACAGACTAGCCCTTCTTCCTAAGAAGCCCCTCCTCACACAAAAAATGGAAAAGGCCCAATTAATTTGGTGTAAGGAGCATGTCAAATGGATCCCTGAGCAGTGGAACTCCAGTTATTTTCTCGGATGAGAAGAAATTCAACCTGTATGTCTCTGATGGGAGACAAACGATTCGCCATAGATGTGACGAAGAACACCATCCAGACTGTATGGTGTCTACAGTGAAATTCCCTACCAGCCAAAATGATATGGGGGTGCATTTTGTATCATGGAGTAGGTCACCTGCAGTTTATAAAAAGTGCTGTAAATGCCAATGGATACCTGGCTATATTGGAATGCAAATTGCTGCCGACCATTTCAACCTGCAAAGTAACTGCATCTTTCAGGAAGACTTTGCTCCTTGTCGTCAAGCAAAAAGTGTAAGTAGGCACTTCTGTAGTTACTTTAGATTCATTTCTGCATTAGAGGTTCAACAGTAATGTGTTTACATTTGTTACAGGTGAAAAAAATGGTTGGAAGAACAGTCCAGACCTGAATCCTATAGAGAACTGTTGGCATCGTATGGAATTTGCAGTTGCCAGAAAGAAACTAAAAACCCTTCATGAACTTCAGGAAGCCATAATTCATGTTTGGAACCACAAACTATCAGTTAATTATCTTCAGAAATTGATGTTGTCAGTGCCTCGACGGTGTGCCGCTGACATCATGGCCAGAGGCGGTTCAACTAAATATTAGTTTGCATCTGGTGAACTCTTCATTGTTTTCCATTTAAAATTATAAATTGAAGCAAATTGAGGGCTTCTGATAACATTTCAGCCATAATTGTCATGTAAAACTGTTGTATAAAAGTTGCAAATGCTCATTTTGGAATATTTTGAGATTATTTTCAAATATTACTTAGCTTTGCCTTAACTATTAATAAATATCTTTTGTTTATATTTCTATTTGTGATGTTAGTCATTAATGTAACATACCATCATGAAAAAGGGTTAGAAATGTGACATTTCTAGGTGTTGCACTTTCTTTGAAACCAGTTTACTTTAATTAGGTCAACCTACAGCTGCTAATCTTATTTCTCCTTCCTCAAATGTGGTTTTCAGTTCGGTTTGCAGTATTACAGATGTGACGTAATCATTGTCTTTTATGTTGGGATGATCTTTGTTGCTATTGGTGAAGTTTCTATATATCATTGATAAGAACCCTATGGTCTGTTTTAATATCTTTTTGGAAATACTTGGATTATGTCCAACTTTATAGTTGCCCCTAGATCTTTTTTTATACTTTGCTACTTTGAGTTTGGTGCTACCCAGATGGTATATTATTTTGATTGTTGCCAGCTGTTTTGATAATTGTGGTATTTATCATTGTTAAACACGATTTGTCATTTTCTAGCTCATCTGCTGAATTTATTCAGATTCTCTTAAAGAAAAATACCTTCATTACTGTCATTAACCAATGTGCCCACTTTTGTGTCATCAGCGAATTTAGACATAAAAAAGAGCCAAACTGGCCTCTGTAAAATCAAAACATCAGTCTGTGAAGAGCAATGGCCACTTATATTATTTGTTTCCTACTACTTAATTGCCCCTTTATCCACAGTAGTAACTCATTCGTAATGCCATGTTACTCCAGTTTGCATAACAGTTGTGCATATGGTACAATATCAAAAGGCTTTACTGAAATAAAAGCATATGATGCCTATTATTCTTTGTATCCCTTTCCTTCGTAAGTTCCTCATAGCAAGCAAACCAGAATTGTGGAGCATGAACTCACTTAAATCCGTGCTGCGATTACTTTATGGCTCACTCCTGTGAAGATTGATCTTGCGTTACTTAACCTATCAATTCCATTATTTTCCCTGGCATGGAGGTTGCACTTAGAGGTCTTTAGTTACCCATGTTATCCTTAGGAATAGGAGATACATTTGCACATTTTCAGTCTAGGTACTTTCTCAGAAATTTAAGGATGCTCTTATTATCATGGACAAAGGTTTAATTATCTCTTTTGCAGCTTCTTTTAATGCAGTTGGATAGATTCCATCCTTCCCAGGCTCTTTCTTCACTTTTAGCTGCAGCAGTTTCTCTTCCACCTTACCCTGGATCTAATTTGATGTATTCATCAATAGATGAATATTATACCAGATCATTATTATACCATTCATATCTAGTGGACTAATTTGGTTCATCCCTTTCCTTTTATTCTCATGCAAAGAATACCTTGTTGCTTTTCTTTGCATCCTTAGCTGAAGATGTCTCATCTGCTTTTTCTGCCTTTCTGAGTAATTCATTATACAGGCAGTTCTTGCTTTGAGTTCCCAGGTTTACAAATTTTTTTTTTTTTTTTTTTTTTTTCCAAGCATCAACAAAAATAAATATGAACATTAATTGCAAAAAATGAAGGTTAAACATTCATAAATACCGCATTTAAAACTAGGCGCATAGCTATACAATACAGTGTACCCTGCTTTACGATATTAATCCGTTACCATCGTATTGCGAAAATATTGTAATGTGAACCCAATAACACATCATTTTTTGGTAATTCGTTCCACATGCTAGCTGGGTGGGTAAAGTGCCTGCCTGGCAACCCAAAGTTCGCTGGTTCGAAACCCGCCTTGGGCTTGGATAAAAGTATTGAAAAAAACCTTGGGAGGCGCATTATGGCCACAGAAGCCGATGCGCCAACAACTACCAAATAAAAATATAAAAAAAAATTCATTCCACGACCTCGTTAGTTCAAATTTTCACTATATAATTCCCTAAAAGGTCATTTTTATAGTGTAAATTGTGTTAGTTACCAATTCAAATCATTAAACACTACACTTTCATCGTTATAAGAACCAATTTTTGAACGGCTTTGTTGATACTGGATATCATCATTCTTCTCTTTCTTGGTGATTCCTTCTGCTTATGTCTCTCTCTCAGCGTAATTCAGAATTTTTTTTTTTTTTGTCTGGTGTGGCATTAAGCCTCAGGCTTTCTTGCATCATATAGCTGATAATAATATTTTTCTAAATCACGTTTCTGGAAGTCACGACCATAAAACAAAAACAGTTTGCAATCTCTGGTTTATTGGGCTTTTCTGTTACTCCAAGCAGTTATAAACGGGTATTAAACTCAATGTTATTGCATTTGTGAAAATACCGATAGCTGGAATTGTGTGGGTTTTTATGTTATGATGAAATGTGTTTGCCCTTTACTGAAATCTTCAATCGTATAAAAAATATAAATTTTCAGGATCTTCTCTTCATTCTTTTTTTTATTTTTAGCTTCATAAGCTTGTTACTCTGCGCAAATCGTGCTAGTTGCAATTTGTGTGTTTTGTTAAAAAATGCTTATGCATGCTATTGAAATTTATAAAGAAAAGAGAAGATGATCTTGGAGATCAAGAGTTCGAATCTCACCGGTGCCTACAAGGGCTTTTTTAATCCCGGGGACTCGCATCTGGTGAGTATGGGCTTGGCACACCCAGGGTCCTGAGCTCGATATCATCATTCTCCTCTTTCTTGGTGATTCCCTTCTACTTCTGACACACACACTCTCTCTCTCTCTCTCTCTCTCTCTCTCTCTCTCACTCTCCCCCTCCTAACATTCCCATGCCTCTTTTGTTTTTTCTCACCCCTTGAGTGCCTGCCATCCTTCGTGAGCGGAAGGCTTTCCTTCAGCCCTGGGACATGGTAAACACAATGATAAATGGCCTGCCTCCTCCCAACAAGGAATGGGTACTAGGTAACAGCTCTCACTGTTATTGCTGCTCCCTGCCAAGAGGTCAGCCATACAACATACCATCCCACAGTCATCTCACTGCACGCTCAGTCTGGCTCTACTGAGTTTGGTACTTTCACAAAATGTGGAGTTGTAAGAAACTTCTGGTGCCATGTTGACCCTTATGCAATACAAAAATGCTTATCTTGTGAGAAATACAGGGTTGTTAAAATTAAAGTATCCCTTTGTAGAGGGCTCTGGAGTGAGTTCTGAGGATCGTACTGAAGATAAATTTGGACAACAGGTACAATAAAGAATGCACTTGCCATTTATTGGGGAAAAAAAAAATTCGTTACAAAATTTGTCATTATATGGTGTTGTGTGACTATATCTCGTGTAACTATCTTAGTTACGATTATGCAGGCACCTCTGTGGGCAGGAGCGGCAGTGCGTAGCACACGCTTCTTGATTAGACTGGGGTTCGAGCCCGTGACCACCAAATACGGAGGATGCAGAAAGGTCAGGAAATGACCACCACATATCCCTGGAGCAATATGGCCTTAGTTGCTAATGCTCTTAAAAAAAAAAAAAAAAAATTATGCAAATAACATAAGTTATTGTCACAGTGCCACTACTCAGCTTTACTGTATAAAAGCAAAGCAGTCTCTTCAAATTCATACAGTAGATGTTTGCCTGCACTACAGAAGAAATGGCAACAACATTGTAGGAAAAGTTGCTATTAGTAAAGCTGTACTATGAGAACAGCAACAATGCAGCTGTGGCTATCAGATAATTCCAGCATCAGAAGCGCATAAGGCGTGGACCTATGACTGTTTGTACTGTCTGCAAAATGATTGCGAAATTTGAAGCAACAGGACATCTTGATGTTCAACCAGGTAGAGGTCGAAAACGAGTGGACATCCTCTTATGTTGAAGATATGGCTGTTGCGGATTTATGAAGTCAATCTCCATGTGGTAGCGGAAGTGTGCCAGCTGTTTCTCGTGAAGTGGACATGCCGTATTCCACTGTAAGGCTAGTAATACGTCAGGTATTGTGGTACTATCCTTACAAGGTGCACATGCTACAGCAGCTAAAGCATGGTGTTGCAGATATTTGTTTCATATACGCACTTCAGTTTCTGTTGCGAATGACAGCAGATATCACTTGGCCATGGAACATCCTTTGGAGAGATGAAGCCCAGTTCTGCTTAAATGGATACGTGAATACACCCAACTGTTGCATTTGGCCAACAGAAAACCCACAGGTTATCAAAGAGGTCTGTTGCATTCTCCAAAAGTGACAGTGTGGTGTGGATTTACGGCCACATTCATGATTGGGCCATATTTTTTGAACAGGTAACACAGACTGAACACTGCGCCTGTTCCATCACTGGACAGCAATATTACGAAATGTTGGTGAATTTTGCAATACCAGAGCTGCAACAACATTTGGGTGCCTTCAGGATACCATATTCATGCAAGATGGTGCGACACCCCACATCCACCATTGTGTCCAAAGATTTCCAAGCAACACTTTACAGATGAACGGGTGATCAGCCGTTGTTTCCAGACATCTTGGCCACCCCGATCACCGGACCTTACCCCATGCGACTTCTGGTTGTGGGGTTTTTTGAAGAACCAGGTGTATCGGGAAGGATGTCAAACTCTGGCAGATCTGAAGGACAGCATTAGATGTCATGTGCTGGCTATTCCAGTAGACATGTTACGTTCTGCTGTAGAAAGTGCTGTTCTTCCAATGGAAACTGTTGTTGACCAAAATGGAGGACATATTGAACAACTGTAGTGCTGTTCAAGTGATTTGTATTGCCACAGCTGCCATATAGTGACAAATTTTGTAACTAATTTTTTTTTCCAATGGCAAACGCATTCTTTATTGTACCTGTTGTCCAAATTTCTCTTCAGTACAAGCCTTAGAACTTGCTTGAGAACTCTCTACATAGGGATACTTTAATTTTAACAACCCTGTATATCCTTCTGGGTGTCCTAGGCTTTGGCATTGAGCTCATGTTATCCATTATACATCTGTATCCCACATAACCCTTATGTTGCCCTAAATAACCCTCATCTATCAACCGCAATGTGTTGTGGTTGGATGAGGGATAATTTGTATACCAGTTACAAAAAAATTTTCTTTTTAATGGCTGTTATAAGATGCCAATTGAAATATTAAATATAATCCTTAATAAACTGACTGAAAAGTGAAAATATTGTCTCTATTATAGAAAATGGCTTGCGAAAAGGACCTGAGTGTGGATATGATCCCATTCCCAAATTTTGAAAAAAAAAATTAAAAAGCAGTCTGTAAGAATAGTCCAAGTTATCTTTCAGTATAATAATTGGGTAACAATGTTTATATAAGTAAACTTTTTACTTTTGAATAAAATTATCCTAATTATATTTGTGGAAAGGTCTGATTTCCATTTCCTTTTGTCTGCCATAAAATTGCTTAACTCTAAATTCATGAGCATTTTGAAATTAAATAAAATACCTTGATCTTTCACAGGTATCTATTAGACTGCATGATGCACACTTTTGTGGAGGAGCCATATTAGACAAACGCTGGATCATCACAGCTGCACATTGTGTGTACAGGTGAGTTCAATGTTTTTTATTTGACTCTCTGCATTCAAAAATTTAAATCTGAAATGCAAGGATTATTTATGATAAAATCTGTATTCACTTAGAAAACTTGAGTACAGAACTCTTTTTGGCCACTGATTGTGGGATTTTAATTTCCCAGATATTGACTGGAATTTGGGGGCTGGTCACTCATACACTAGCAAGGCTTTTGTGGATTTACTGGATGATTGTTTTCTACATCAGCATGTTCGGGAGGCAACTAGAGGGAGGAATACTCTTGATTTGATTATCAGCAGTGATTCTTCATGCATTAAGAATCTGCAGATAAATGAACCACTAGGTGGCAGTGATCACAGAGTGCTGAAGTGGGATTTACTCAAAGAGGTAACTACCATTAGGGGTAAAGGGAAGGGTTATTGCTTTCGTAAAGGCGACTATGATGCACTGAGACAGTATTTAAATTCTATACAGTGGGACCAACTGATGATGTTACCAACAGCAAATGCAAAATGGGAAGCATTCAAAGAACTTATCTTGGAAGCTACTAGGCTTTACATACTAACCAAGAAATATTGTTCCAGGTTTAGGCCTAAATGGATGTCAGATGAACTGATGAGGCATATGGCAGAGAAGAAACATGCATGGGATACATACAAATTAACACATGACACAGAAGCCTATGATAGATATAAGTTGATCTGTAACCAAGTTGCAAAGGAGGTTAGGCAGGCGAAGGCAGATTACGAGAAGTCTTTGGCAAGGGATGCAAAGAAAAACAGCAAAGAGTTCTTTACTTATGTAAACTCTAGAAGGAAGGGGATGAATCAGATTGGACCACTTGATATCGATGGGTCAACTGTTGATGATCCTGCTCAGGTAGCTAACAAACTAAATGAATATTTTGCATCGACATTCACACATGAGGAGTTATTTAGTGAGGGGAAAGCCAGAGGTGTATTCAACTATAGCAGTAAGCTAGAGAATCTTGTAATAACTGAGAGTAAAGTGGAGGTGAAATTGTTGAAGATAAACACAAGAAAGGCACCCGGGGTGGATGGGATCTATCCAGTTATATTAAAGGAGGCAGCAGAGGAAGTAAGCAAACCCTTAGCCATAATTATGAGAGCTTCCTTGGACTCAGGGGAGGTACCCACAGACTGGAGATGTGCAAATGTGACCCCAATTCACAAAGGAGGATCAAAGGCTGACAAGTAATTATAGACCTGTGAGTTTAACTTCTGTTCCAGGAAAATTAATGGAGGCACTAGTTAAAGAAGCACTGCAGGATCATTTAGACAAGACTTCAGTTATACCTCGGACACAGCATGGTTTTGTTAAGGGGAAGTCTTGCCTGACCAATTTGATTGGATACTATGATGCAGTCACAAAGGAACTGGATGCAGGGAATAACTTTGATATTATATACTTGGATCTTAGAAAGGCTTTTGATACTGTTGCACATGGAAGACTGCTACACAAATTGGAGCAGTGTGACATTGGAGGCAAATTGCTGCTGTGGATAAAGGGCTGGCTGAGGGGGAGAAGACAGAGAGTGGTAATCAATGGACACTGCTCGTCGTGGACTAATGTTATTAGTGGAGTCCGTCGGGGCTCAGTGTTGGGTCCATTATTGTTTTCTGTATTCATAAATGATATTGATGATGGTATATCAAGCTTAATGTCAAAGTTTGCAGATGATACAAAGGTAGGCAGGGTTGTCAAGGACACTACTGACACTATGCTGCTGCAACAGGATCTGGAAAGGTTGAGCAGATGGGCTGAGAGGTGGCAAATGAAGTTTAACATTGACAAATGTAAAGTACTACACATGGGAAACAGCAACCCCAGAGCAACATATCAACTCTGTGGTACTACACTGACAGTGGTAGAGAATGAAAGGGACCTGGGGGTGGTTGTGCAGGCAGATATTAAGTTCTCTGAGCAGTGCAGACAGGCTGCAAGAGTAGCTCATGGTGTATTGTCAATGATATATAGGAATTTTTCTAGCAGGGATAAGGAGGTGATTATTCCCTTATATAAGGCAATGGTCAGACCACACCTAGAGTACTGTATACAGGTCTGGAGGCCTCATTTCAAGAAGGATGTAGAGATGCTGGAACGAGTACAGAGAAGAGCAACACGATTAGTGATTGGAACAAAGGGGTGCTCTTACGAAGAAAGGCTTAAGTTTTGCAAATTACAGTGTCTGGAGACTAGGCACTGGCGAGGTGATCTGATAGAGGTGTATAAAGCCTTGAATGGTTTGAGCACGCTCAATGCTGATGGGATTCTTCCTCTTGCTCAGAATAATCACCTGAGAGGGCATAAATTCAAATTGAGGAAAGACAGATGTAGGATAGACGTGAGGAAATTTGCCTTTAGCCAGCGGGTGGTTGGTTGGTGGAACAGACTTCCATCCCTTGTCGTGGAAGTTGATAGCCTAAATAAGTTTAAGGCTCAGCTGGACAGGTATTTTGAATGAACAGAGGGGTGAAGTGGAAGTGGTTTCTTTATTTATTATTTTTTATTTTTATTTTTTTTTTGGCTGATGCTGCATAAGCTTGCTTTCTTGCATCAAATGCCTCTGCTAATGCTGATCCCCTTTTAAGCCCTACCTTTATCAGTGGCCCAAATTAAAATATTTTCTTTTATTATTCTCAATAATAAAACATTGATCAGCAAACAAAGAATTTTTAACTTACCTTAAATTTCCCCTTCCATGTTTCATATACACAGATTAAAAAAATAAAATTAAAAATCAGTGTCTTTATGCAGTCTGCTCAAAATACAATCACTTATCTTGGCATTTCAGAAATTCTAGCGAAAAAAGATTAACTACCTCTCAGGATTAGTGGAATTTGTTAGCATTGGTATGTCAACTCGTGTGGTGTACAAAATGAGCAGAAAGTCCACTTTTTTGCTGATTCCCATAGACCCTCCTGCTGGGTGACAAGAACTGTATAGTAGTTGGGAAAATTGTGATAACTCTTTGATATTTTGCAGCCCATCCAACAGTACATTGGATTGGCTGCTATAGGCTCTAATATGATGTCTCTGAGTAGTGTAGGCAGTTCGTGGGGGGGGGGGGGATTTTCATTATACAGAAATTTTAGTGTCGGCAACTGTCATTGAGGAAAATGTGAAGGAAGTGGAGGAATTTGTAACAAAAGAGACATCTGTGTAACAACTTGTATTGTAACAAATATCATGAAGTCAGGGCATATCCATCACTGGAATATATTATTCCAACTTCCTTCTCATTTATGCAATCAAGAAAAGATGGAGAGGAATGCTGGCAAAGTATGCTTTTACTCCATGGCGGTCCCTGTTACAGAATTTATCCAGTGATATTGCTAAATATAAGAGAACTTGTCATACCTTTTTGTAGGAAAATTCTTCAACCCAATGCTCACATTCAATTGATTCGGTTAATACATTATGTAAAAGGTCCAAGTTAAAAATGCGATATAATCCATTTAAAATATTGTTAATTTAACCCGATTTTCTAAACTTGTCTTGTATTCAGTTCCCATTATCCACTCACCGCCAAGAAGCGCACCAACCCACCCAAAACTAAACCAACCAGCAATAAACAGACTGGAAACCGAAGACAGTCATCAAATTCTACATTAAAATCTTTTTGACTAAACTTCTTTATAAGTGACCAGATTATTTCTTCTGTGATCTGTGCTCACAAGAAGTAAAGTAACACTTAACAAAATCCACTCTCTTTTAAAATCGAATTCAATTAAAATAAGCAACACGCGACAAGATTATTTTTGTTAACCAATGCAAATAGTTATGCACATAAAGGTCCACGAGTCTGAAATGGTGAGTGGTCTATATACGTTTATTGCATTTAATTTCATTTCTAGTGTTGCGACTATTAAGAGTTTTATGTATTCATTTTGTATAATAATTACACTCGCTTCGTTAAAAAGAAAACATGCTTCTCTTGGATGGTGTGAAAGGAAAGTTCAGAAGCACCTGTCCTTTTTGCCCTCACAGATGCTTGGCGTTGAATTCTCATAGAAAGATAATTCTGGGTAGAACCGATGTAAAAAGAGTTACATTCACCACATGCAATGTTATAGACTATATTGGTTCGTTCCATGTTAGAGATTGAGAGTAGTCTTCCTCATCTTCAATATTGTCTGGAGTTTATTTATAATGGCTGTGCCACTATTTTAAATTCCGTGTTTTTAAAAATATTAATGAACTGGATATACCACTGCTGTACATAAGGAACCTTAATGAAATTTCTATCTGTAGTGTTCTTCTAAGCAAAACTGATTCAGATTTTTGTTTCACCTGTCATTGAATGCTCCCAGTTATACTTAATGAATATTCCCTTTCAAAAATCTTGTAGCAAGTTCCCTGAGTTCGACATTAAGATTCCTGCATAGAACTATATCTGTATACATTGTAGAATTGGTTGAAAATGATACTCCTTTTATAAATAAAAAGGTGATTAACTTTAATAATGCAAAAATTTCCCTGTGTTTGTTGGTTTACAGTATATTTTACAATGTGTTATTGTTAACGTAAAGTTAAGAAAATTTGTAGATTTCTGTCCTGGTTTTTCTTCTTCTAAAGTGAATTCGAGCCTTGTATGTCTTTTGTTTAAAGAATCCACAAGATTATTAACAATATTTTCCTGTGAAATAACAAGGATATCATATAGGTACCTACCATAAAATGTTAAACTGGGAACTGATTTAAATATAATTGTTCAATATTGTTAAGGTAAATTTCTGTGACTAGACTGCTCAGGCTCAGTCCCATGGGAAGGCCAAAAATTTGTCTATAAATGTTAGATTAAAAATCAGTATAATTGGCCTGAATAAGAAATATGATTAAATGAAATATTTCGGTGTTTGGTAACTTGGTTTTATTCCATGTTATGGAATCACTGTTAATCAAATCTCATAATGTATTGAGCAGATATTCAACGTCTACATTTGTATATAGTGAGACCAAATCTAGGGATAACAATTTATCATCATTATCTAACTTTTTGTGTTTTAATTTATTAAAAAGTGAATCTGAATTTTTTATGCTGAATTTTAATATAAAACGTAAAGGTTTTATGATTTCATATAAATAAGATGCCAGAGATGCAAAGGCTGATTTTTGTAAGGGACGATAGGTCTAATCAGATACCCCGTTTTGTGCAACTTAATTTGTCCAAACAACACGGTAAGTACATTATTGGTTCTTGCTTTTAAATTCTTTAGTGTTGCCATTCTAATTGTCTTTTTTTTTCCCCCCTATATTCGGTTAGTGTTATTGTACTGTTTTATCAAGTTATCAAACGTACTTCTATTTTCCAATTTATAGGTAGTGTTATCTGATATAATATTATTCAATTTCTCAATATAGTCCACCTTATTTAAGACAACCACAAGTGTCCCCTTTATCAGCTCTTTGTATTACAATACCATTTTTTCTTAATTTTTGTAATTCAGTTCTTTCTTCTTTTGATAATTTCGGTATATTAGGGTCCTTTGAATTATTGATAATGTTATTAATCTGCTGTATTAATCCTTTATTTTTAGCATTTCTTAAACCGTATTCCAATTCAGTTAGTTTTTTTTTTTTTTTTTTTTTCGGAAGAGGTATAGGTGGCAAATTATAATAAGACCTTTGTTAAGGAGATTTATTTGAACTGTGGATAGATTATAAGAGGATAAATTTACAACACTAAGGTTTGAATTATTTTCCTGCATATCTATATTAAATACGATGTCATTATGTGGTGTGGCTAATTCCATCACAAAATGTTGAGTTTCTAATACTACCTACCTCCCTCCCTATCTTCACTATATGTCGTGTTATTTCTGCTATAGAAGCTTATGTTACTCCTTGTTGGTTCAACATATCTATTATTAGCCATAAGTAAACAATGTTTTGTTTATGTCTCGTGTTTATTTCATTTTTTAATGCCTTTTTTCTAATTTCAATAACTGACTTTAAGTAATTCTAAGCATTAAGATATCTTTTTACTTTATTTTGGAGGTTTTGTAGTTGATGGCTAATAATAGATATTAGGGTATTAATAATAGATATTTATTTCATTTCATTTTATTTTCATTCATTTTACTAACCCCTCTCAGAGCCTTATAAATCTCAGTCAGTCTTCTCTTAGGTGCCTGGTCACCTGGGCATAATCGTAACTAAGATAGTTACACGAGATGTAGTCACACAACACCATATAGTGACAAATTTTGTAACTAATTTTTTTTTTCCAATAAATGCAGCCCATGTAAGCAAAGTCTTACGTGGGCTGCAGGAATTTGTGCGATCACCCTTCTGCTGACCTTGCTGTGAGAGTTAATGTCTTTGGACCCTTTCAGGAAGCTCAATATCATTTTTCAGATGAGGGCTCTGTATTTGAATCCCAGTATTCTTACAACTGCTTTATAATTTAAGCTCTATCTCTCTCTTTTTTTTTTTTTTTTTTTTAGGGACAGTCTCCACACTTGAACACATTATTCCAAGTGTTGTTCAACAATAGCCTTATATAATGGGATTTTGACATCCTTATCTCTACTAGAAAATGTTTGATAAATCATCAATAGGATACCATGGGTGCCTTCCTTGCAACCTGTCTACAATGCTCGGAGAACTTCATGTCTTACCTTAAACTTATTCATTCAGACTACATATAAGGCTGTACCGCATTTAATACTTCAAGCAACCTATGGATTGTCAGAAGTTTGTCCTATAAACTAACAATAATAAATTGTCTTACAAGGATCTTACATTAGTGCATTAAACTAAAATAACTGACCTGATTTACTAGAAGTAGGCACTAGTTTGAAAAAGAGAAATTATTGCAATACTGCATAATGTTTTGCTGTTGTGATTGGGGACACTTTTGTCCCTGCAGTGACACAGAATCTGGAGCTTAGTTTCTTTAGAAATTACTATTATTAATCAATCTAAAGGAACTAATATTTATTTTAATGAAATAGCATGACTCAGTGGATAAGTCTGTCATTCATCATCCAGTAAGTGAATCTCTTACTTAGTCAGTCGGTGTTATTACTATATAGGTTGACTTATGGAAAAGGTTGGAGAAACAAGTGTCCTCCAGACAGGTGCAATATAAAAGCATAATGCTGTGTTGTATTATATTCTCAAACAAGTATTTTTAAAATACTTGTTTTGGAATGGCACCTCCATAGCCATGTGGGCAGGAGCAGCAGTACGTAGCACTTGCTTCTTGATTAGACCAGGGTTCGAGCCCCTGACCACCAAATACAGAGGATGCAGAAAGGTCAGGGAATATGGCCTTAGTTGCTAATGCTCATAAAAACCAAATAACAAACAAACAAATAACTTGTTTTGAAATGGTACCTTTTGTTATTGATTTTTTTTTAAATTAAAATTGCTGTATTTAGTCAATGCAGCTCACATAATAAGAATTATGTTATACATGTAGTGATTGTTAAGTTATCAGCTAGGAAGTTCTTTTAGCATTAGCAAGGGCACATGATGCAAGAAAGCAAACCTATATAGCATCAGCCAAAAAAAAAAAAAAACTCCCTCATTTCACCCATCCCCTTGCTCCAAATGTTTGTCAAGTTCTGCCTTGAATCTATTTAAGCTATCAACTTCTACAACAGATGGAAGTTTGTTCCAGCAGTCGACCACCGCTGGCTAAAGGCAAACTTCCCCACATCTATCCGACAACCATCTTTCCTCAATTTGAATTTATGCCCTCTCAGGTGATTATTCTGAGCAAGAGGAAGAATGCCATCAGCATTGAGCATGCTCATACATTCAAGGCTTTATACACCTCAATCAGATCACCTTGCAGGTGCCTAGTCTCCAGACACTGTAATTTGCAAAACTTAAGCTCTTTCTTCGTAAGAGCAACCCTTTGTTCTGTTCACTATTCTTGTTGCCTTTCTCTGTACTCGTACGAATAGCTCTACATCCTTCTTAAAATAAGGCCTCCACACTTGTATATAGTACCCAAGGTGTGGCCTGACCATTGCCTTATACAAGGGGATAATCACCTCCTTATCGCTGCTAGGAAAATTCCTGTATATCATTGACAAGACACAACGAGCTACTCTTGCAGACCGTCTGCACTGCTCAGAAAACTTCATATCTGCCTGCACAATTACCCCAAAGTAATTTTCATTCTCTACCACTATCAGTGTGGTACCACAGAGTTGATACGTTACTCTGGGATTACTGCTTCCCTTATGTAGTAAAGTACATATACTTTACAAAGTATATGTACTTTACATTTGTCAATGTTAAATTTCATTTGCCACCTCTCAGCCCATCTGCTCAACTTTTCTAGATCCCGTTGCAGCAGTGTACAGTCATTAGTGTCATTAACAACCCTGCCAACCCTTCGTATTGTCTGCAAACTTGGACATTAAGCCTGATATACCATCATCAATATCATTTATAAATACAGAAAACAATAATTGAGCCAACGCTGAACCCTGAGAGATTCCACTAATAACTTTAGTCTATGAAGAGTGGTGTCCATTGATTACCACTGTCTTCTCCCACTCAACCATCCCTTTATCTCTAGCAGCAATTTGCCTCCAGTGTCACACTGCTCTAATTTGTGCAGTAGTCTTCCATCATCATTCTCTTTCTTGGTGATTCCCTTTTGTGTCTCTCTCTCTCTCTCTCTCTCTCTCTCTCTCTCAGGGTAACTCGGGAATTTTTTTTTCGCTGGTGCAGTATAAGCCTCAGGCTTCTTTGCACCATATAGCTGATAATAATAATAATGTGCAACAGTATCAAAGGCATTTCTAAGATCCAAATATATGATAGGAAAGTTATTCTTTGCATCCAGTTCCTTTGTGACTCCATCATAGTATCCAATCAGATTTGTCAGACAAGACTTCCCCTTAACAAACCCATGCTGTGTCCGAGCTAGAACTGAACTTGTCTAGATGATCCTGCAATTGCTTCTTTAACCAGTGCCTCCATTAAATTTCCCTGGAACAGGTCTAATTACCTGTCTCCCTTTAATCCTCCTTTGTGGATTGGGGTTACATTTGCACATCTCCAGTCCATGGGTACCTTCCCTGAGTCCAGGGGAAGCTCTCATAATTATGGCTAAGGGTTTGCTTACTTCCCTTGCCGCCTCCTTTAATCTAACTGGATAGAATCCATCCACCCCAGGTGCCTTTCTTATGGTTATCTTCAACAATTTCTCCTCCTCTTTACTCTCAGTTATTACTAGATTATCTAGCTTACTGCCAGAGTTGAATACACCTCTGGCATTCCCCTCCTTGAATAACTCGTGTGAATGTGGATGCAAAATATTAATTTAGTTTGTTAGCTAACTGAGCAGGATCATCAATAGTTGAACCATCGATATCAAGTGGACCAATCTGATTCATCTTCTTCCTTCTAGAGTTTACATAAGTAAAGAACTCTTTTTGATGTTTTTCTTTGCATCCTTTGCCAAAGATGTCTCATAATTTACCTTTGCCTGCCTATCCTTCTTTGTTAACTTGGTTACAGACCAGCTTATATCTATCATAGACTTCTGTGTCACATGTTAATTTATATGTATCCCATGCATTTTTCTTCTCTGTCACATGTCTAATTAGTTCATCTGACATCCATTTAGGCCTAAATCTTGAAGAATATTTCTTTGTTGGTATGAAAAGCCTAGAAACTTCCAAGATTAATTCTTTGAATGCTTCCCATTTTGAATTTGCTGTTGGTAACATCATCAGTTGGTCCCATCATATAGAATTTAAATACTGTCTCAGACCACTGTAGTCACCTTTACGAAAGCAAAAACCCTTCCTTTTACCCTTGGTGGTAGTTACTTCTTTGAGTAAATCCCACTTTAGCACACTGTGATTACTGCCACCTAGTGGTTCCTTTATCTGCAGATTCTTGATGCATGAAGAATCACTACTGATAATCAGATCAAGAGTATTACTCCCTCTAGTTGCCTCCCCAACATGCTTCTGTAGAAAACAATCATCCAATAAATCCACAAAAGCCTTGCTAGTGTGTGAGTGACCAACCCACAAATTCCAGTCAGTATCTGGGAAATTAAAATCCCCCATTATAAGACATTTCTGATTTACTGGCCCACTCTATTTCTCTGTACAATTGCTCATTATACTCATCAGATTCATTAGGCCTATAACACACACCTACTCATTTTTCATTTCCTAGTGCTTATGTCACACCAAACAGACTCAACATTGCATTGTCCACCAACATCAATTGGATGCACTTCCTTAGATTTTGTGTTTCTTAACTAACAGGTTAAACCCCTCCTCCCTTCCTGTACTGTCTGTCCTTTCTGTACACATTGTACTCCCCAAATTCCAGTTCTGCACTGCTTATGTCTGTGTGACACCATGTCTCTGATATCCCAACAATATCTGCCTTTGATGTCTTGCCTAGCACTTCAAGCTCATCGAATTTATTAACTATACTCCTAGAATTGGTGTATGTGCAAGTATACATGCACCTGTTTCTACTCTTAGTTATCCTAACACAGCCCATGTATTTACTTGTTCCACTGTGACTCCCAGCAGTCCTGGAAATCCCCATTGTGTTGCTTTCCTGGCTGCTCTCAATTGCACTTCAATAGAAGTAGTGCAAGAATCATTTTTACCTCTGCCAGCGGCTACTGTTAATCTATTAGTCTGTGTATCCCCCCCAAAGCTAGCAGTTTTCCGACCCATCTAACTCTGCCTCGATAGCGTCAGCAAATATTCTTCCACCCTTTCTGTTTAAGTGTATCCCATCCATGTAGAAGCAGTCTCTCCTGTTAACAAGCACAGACCAGTCTGAGAAAAATTGTACCCTTTGAGCCTTGCACAATCTCTCCAGGGCCAAATTGATCGATAATGCTCTCATCATATACTCCCTCCTATCGTGTCTGGGCAGAATTGCAGACACTTTCAAATTCAACCCTAGCTCACGGCTTTTTTTTCAGCATTGATTTGTACTTGTTAAGTAATTCCACCGGTCTCCTACTCTTAATATCATTAGTGCCAACATGTACAACAATATCACCCTTTGTGCCCTTAAAAGATATCTGCTCTACAACGTCATCAACCTTTGCCCCTAGCAGACATACCCTGGTCCTGTTGCAACTATCCTTTTTGCACAATATGTTCCCCATTTCTCTGACAATAGTCACCTACAACAACTAGTACCTTTGGGACCAGCACATTCTGCCTTGGGGTTTGCTGCTGTATTGCTTTCTGTACTGTTGGACATTTGCAGGTTGAAGCTACCATATTTCCTCATGTATAAGACGCACCTTAATTTTGGGGCCCGAAATTTGAAAAAAAAATGTATTACATATAGTTATCGAACTCAAGTTTTATTCATAATAAAATTCATACAACTCCTCAACATTGTCAAAACTCGCATCCATTAGCTTGTCCACATCTGTGTCTGATAACGAATCACTGTCTTCATATATTGCCTCATCCTCCGTTCCATCTATGACATTTGAAATGCCACACTTCTTAAATGACTTGACAACGATCTCAATCTTGATATTATCCCAGGATCTTTTCATCCAGGTACCAACTTCTCCTATAGTTGGTTTCTTCACTCTTCCTGCTGGTGTCAAATTGTCACCAGAAGACTTCATCCATTGGTTCCATTAGTCTCTCGTGGCAGCTTTGAAGGGTTTGTTAATGCCGACATCATGTGGTTGGAGCTGGGATGTCAAGCCTCCAGGTATGACGGCAAGTTTTGTTTTTGCTCTGCAGCAATCTTTGTGTTTTTGTTACGTGTGCCCTGAACTGATCAAGCACCAATAGGGCAGGTTTGCGTAAGAGCCCACCTGGTCTCCTGCTCCAAACTTTCTCAAACCAGATCTTCATCCCATCCCGATCCATCCAACCCTTTTCATGAACGTGGACAATCACTCCTCGAGGAATGTCTTCTTTCGGCATTGTTTTGCATTTGAAAATCAGCATAGGAGGCAGCTTGGTTCCGTCGGCACAACAAGCTAGAACAACTGTATAATGGCTCTTTTCGTGTCCACTTGTCTTCACAGTTACAGTTTTTACTTGAGACATCAAATTGAAGGGGGGGACTTCGTCCATATTTGCAATCTGTCCCAACTCAAACTGATGTCTTCCAAAAGTAAATGACAAAACAATGAAATTCAAGGACCTTCTGCTCATAGCTTTCAGGCATATTTTGGGCAAGTCTGGTGCGTGTATGCATGCTTAGTCCATTCCGTTTCACGAACCTGAAGCACCAATTGTGTCCTTTGAAATCAGTAACTTCTTTTTTCATCAGCAATTCTTGCCTCATGCTGTGAACCATCTTTGTGGACACAGGAATTCCAATTGCCCTTTTCTCTTCAATTCCCTCTCTAAATCAGGCCATCTTGCTGATTTGCCTCTCATGGCCTTCTTCTGCCATGGCATTTTCAGTAGGGTTTCTTCTTCCTGTAGCCAGTCTCGGATTGTTTTCTCATTTTTTTTTTTTTCCTTTTCTTTTCTTTTCTTTTTTCTTTTTTTTTATGTGAACCCCAAACACGAGAGGTATTAGAACCTATGGTACTTAGTACCGTGCTTGGGTTAAAGGAGGAGGACCAGACTTACGTTCAGCAGCACGATTTCCATTCACTTTTGCAAACTGGATCACTTAACTTGAATTCAGCATTGTACGAAAATCTTTTCCAAGCCATTTCTGGGCAGAATGTGGCAAAACGTAACCTAATATACCGGTAACAAGTGCAAAACAATGAGCGAAAGACAACAAGTGCGAAAAAGCAGGAAATGTAAGTACAAAAATCTACAACCACTGTATAAGATGCACCCAGTTTTTAGACTCCAAATTTTTCGAAAAAGGGTGCATCTTATACATCGGGAAATGCGGTACTTGTTGTCAAGTGAGTAATACCAGTAGGTTCAAAATGGTTTTGACAGTTTTGGATTGAGAGTAATGAGTAGCAGATTCATCTACTGGATGGTGTTGTTTGATTAGAAACAACACAAGTTCCTTTTAAGTTGAATTGCGGAAAAATGTAGTACAATGGACCTTCACTTTACAATATTAATCCATTCCAGAGACACCATCGTGTCATAAAAATATTTTGACTAATATACGATAAAAGCAATTTTGGTAATTCATTCCAAGACCTCAGAAGTTGAAATTTTTGCTATATAACTAAGCTATTTATCTCTCTAAAAGGCAGTTTTTATAATGGAAATTGTACATATTGGTTAAAAAAAAATTGATTTAAAATGATATTTTGACTAAAGCACAACACAAAAAATCACTTCAACTAAAGAATGCAAAAACAAAACACACAACACGTTTACAAAGGCTGCTATTGGCTGAGAGGAAAGACCACGTTCGGTTGGAGACATTCATAAGCCAAGCCCATCTTAAAGTGAAATAAGTAGGCACCTCTTAACATATGGTCACTGGTTAATAGAATCAGCCACTTTATAGAATAAAATTTCAGAAAACCGAGTCAAATCATTAAAATGCACTGCACTTTCATCATTATCATATGTTTGGTTATAAGAATAGATTTTGAATGCCTTCGTGATATTTCGACTATTAAGCAATTTGCAGTTTTTGGTTTATTGGGCTCTTCTTTTAGTGCAATATATTTTAAATGGGTTGTAAACTATCTTATTGCATTTGCGATAATACCAATAATTGGAGTCTGAGATTTTATGTTGAAATGTGTTTCCACTTCCGTGGAATCTTCAATCATATAAAAACAAATTTTCAGAATCTTCTCTTCACTCCCATTTTTTTTTTTTATAAACTTGTTACTCTGTATCTCACTTGCGTGTGTCGTGTTAGTTGCAATTTTATGCATGCCATGTTCTTTGTTATTGATTGCTTATGTTTTTTACTGTTTTAAATTTTACAACAAAAAAGTCAGTGAACAGAAATATCAATTAGTTAGCATGTACATATTACTTACAATATTAATTAAGCTATGTACATTTTGCCAGCCTGTGAAAAATATTCCAATTTTCACTTTTCATTTAATTTTGTTAATTTTTAATTTAATTGGCATGTTAATAAAGTTTAAATTTGTGCTTTATAGCCCGTGGATAATCCTCCTATTTTTGCTTATCAGAATCGCCGTTTAATAGAATTAAAATTCAATTCGCAAACGGGATCACAATAACCAGTGTTTACCACATTATTTTGTGAAAGGAGTCCATCATAAAATGATTTGAATGTAAAGTAACCAATTGAACTACTGTATTGCTAAAGAGCTTAAACTCAACCTCTATAACTGGAGGGGCAAAAGTTACCCCAGACATTCACAACAGGAAAACAGTGCACTGTTTAATTTTTTCACCCTCTAAAAAATGACCTAAAATTTGGAATCTATGACAAACAAAAAAAAAAAAAAAAAAAAGATTGGAATTACAAAACAGCCTTTTACTTTTTTTGTTGTAATTTAAAATGTTTGGAATTACAACAAGATGTGTTGTAATTCCAATCATGTGGCATAATTTTATGCCACATATTTATCTCATATATACTTACGTCATAATGGACAGGGGATTATGATTTAAAAGGGAGAGGTGGTGGTGCAAGAATGAACTTGCATGGATCACATACAGTTACAGCATTTTGAATTCATAATTTTGCCCACATATTTATTTGTATCCACATAAGGTCATTAAAAGATCTGTTAGTAAGTCAGTTGTTATAATCAGAGTTTATTTTTTGTAAAATATAATCTTCCAGAATGCTGAGGAAGTCTCCCTACACTATAAAGAGAGTGTGTGAGGTCTGGGGTTTTTCCAGGGGATACTTTTAGAAAATCATGGTGCTAAGTACACAATTTTCAATTTCGGGGGGCTTTCCCAAATTCTAAACAATTAGTTTTGAATGTTCTTTTTTTTTCTTTCTTCCCCCTCTCTGAGATCTCAAAAATTATTTTATCATTTTGAATGTTTTTATTTTGCTGCTTGCCCTGCACTCTAACTTCTTTGTTGCAGTGTGTTTTAATAAAGTTATCATTTCCTTCATTTGATACTATCAAATGAAGGAAATGAAGGAAGGATACTATAATAATATCACACCTAAACAAACAATGTGTTCTCATTCCTCGAGTGATGCTTTTAAATTATGGCTTCATTAACACTAATTTGACATTTCAAATTAGTGTTAATAAAATTAATAAATCTAATTTAATAGATGTTATTTTTTTATTATTTCGAAATGTTTTAATGAAGATTTCCACAGTAAAAGCATGTTATCATATTTTTTATTGCCATTTGTATTTTTATTATTTATTTTTACTTTCCGCTAACACGCTACATGCATGCAAATGTAATTAGTAATAATAAATAATTTATTTATTTTTATCTTCCGGAATGCTGTTCCTGCTGGAAAAAAAGCTTTGGTTATTATCTTATAGTATGAATACCAAATTAAGCATATGCAGTTTTATTTACAGTATTCAAAATCACTGCATGTATTCAATTTTTTCAGTTTACTGAAGTAAAAGGGTATGAATATTTGCATAAAAATAGAAAAAATAACTTGAGCAGTTAACATCGATGATAAGGATTTAGGGAAGTTTGATGTGTTAACTTTTGTGTAAACTGTTTGATTGGATGCTATGATGTGGTCACAAAGGAACTGGATGCAAAGAGAAATTTTGATATCATATATTTGGATCTTAGAAAGGCTTTTGATACTGTTGCACATGGAAGACTGCTGCACCATTTGGAGAAGTGTAGCATTGGAGGCAAATTGCTGCTATGGATAAAGGGATGGTTGAGTGGGAGAAGACAAAGTGGTAATCAATGGACACTGCTCTTCATGGACTAATGTTATTAGTGCAGGTCTCCCAGGGTCAGTGTTTGGTCCATTGTTGTTTTCTGTATTTATTAATGATATTGATGATGGTATATCAGGCTTAATGTCCAAGTTTGCAGATGATACGAAGGTCGGCAGAGTTGTTAATGACACTAATGACAGTACACTGCTGCAACAGGATCTAGAAAAGTTGAGCAGATGGGCTGAGAGGTGGTAACTGAAGTTTAACATTGACAAATGCAAAGTACTACAAATGGGAAGCAGTAACCTCAGAGTAACCTATCAACTATGTGGTACTACACTAATAGTGGTAGAGAATGAAAAGGACCTGGGGGTAATTGTGCAGTCAGATGAAGTTTTCTGAGCAGTGCAGACAGTCTGCAAGAGTAGCTCATGGTGTCTTGTCAATGATGTACAGGAATTTTTCTAGTAGGGATAAGGAGGTGATTATCCCCTTATATAAGGCAATGGTTAGGCCATACCTTGAGTACTGTATACAAGTCTGGAGGCCTCATTTTAAGAAGGATGTAGAGCTGCTGGAAAGAGTACAGAGAAGAGCAACAAGATTAGTGAATGGAACAAAGGGTTACTCTTACAAAGAAAGGCTTAAGTTTTGCAAATTGCAGTGTCTAGGGGCTAGGCACCTGTGAGGTGATCTGATTGAGGTGTATAAAACCTTGAATGGTCTGAGCATGCTCAATGCTGATGGGATTCTTCCTCCTGCTTAGAATAATTGCCTGAAAGGGCATAAATTCAAATTGAGGAAAGACAGTTGTAGGGTAGATGTGCAGAAGTTTGCCTTTAGCCAGCGGGGTTGATTGCTGGAACAAACTTCCATCTGTCGTTGTAGAAGTTGATAGCTTAAATAGATTCAAGGTAGAACTAGACAAACATTTGGAGCGAATGGATGGGAAATGAAGGTTTTTTTTTTTTTTTTCTTTTGGCTGATGCTATATAAGCTTGCTTTCTTGCATAGTAGTAGTAGTAGTGGCATGTGATGCAAGAAAGCGTGTATGAGCTTATGCAGCATCAGCCAAAAAAAAAATCACACCATTCTCTCCAAATGCCTGTCCAGTTCCTACTTAAATTTATTCAACCTATCAACTTCCACAACGACAGATGGAAGTTTGTTCCACCAATTAACCACCCGCTGAATAAAGGCAAATTTCCGCACATCTATTCTACATCTGTCTTTTCTTAATTTGAATTTATGCCCCCTTAGGTTCGTAATCTGAACAAGTGGAAGGATCCCATCAGAATTCAGCGTGCTCAACCCATTCAAGGCCTTATACACCTCAGTCAGATCACCGTGCAGGTGCCTAGTCTCCAGCCACTGCAATTTGCAGAACTAAGCCTCTCTTGGTAAGAGGATCCCTTCATTCCCCTCACCAATCTTGTTGCCTTTCTCTGTATACGCTCAAGTAAATCTACATCCTTCCTAAAATGATGCCTCCAGACCTGTATGCAGTACTCAAGGTGTGGCCTGACCATTGCCTTATACAGAGGGATAATCACCTCCTTTTCCCTGCTAGCAAAATTCCTATATATTTTGTGTATGATGTGCCTATGCTGATGCTTATTGGGATAAGACAGTAGTTAATGTTATGGTTATACATCATGTATTTAGTGTATAACTCAGAAGCTCTAGGTGGAGCACATATAAAGCATAAATTAGCATTAGTTAGAGGAATATGGTGCAAGAAAACAAGCTTTCTTGCACTATATTGCCAAAAAAACCCTTCCCATTTCTCCCATCCATTCATTCCAAATGTTTGTCTAGTTCTGCCTTGAACTTATTTAAGTTGTTGACCTCCACTACAAGTTTGTTCCAACTATCAACAACCTGCTGGCTAAAAGCAAATTTCCACACATCTATTCTATAATAACTAGCTCTTGTGGGACCAGTGCATCCTGACATGAAGGTTGCTGTTGTGTTGCCTGATGGTCAAGTGCAAGCTCTGGCATTGATGTGGGCAGCTGAGAGCTTGATGGGTCCCCCAATTTAATTCCTTTGAGGGTATCTCCTCTGTCCTTCAAGCTCTCAAACCCATAACAATGCTGAGTTAGCACCTAACTGCTTACATCGAGCATGCGCGCGCACACACACACACACACCACCCTTGGCAACATGTCCCATCCCAGAAAGTCTGCAAACATTTCACAAGTTGCGCATTTCTTTAGGCTGTGATGATTGTTGGTTAATCGTCCCCTTCAGTTCTCCCCCGAGCCACAGCACTCCCCCTACTTTGTGTACATTGCTTTGCTGCTCTAGTATGGGGTATGATTTCTATTTAAATATGATTTAATCGATTAACAACGAAAATTAATACAATTTACTTGACTATGCAATACTATACTAATCTAATGTGGTAATACGTATTCTGCCATGTAGTTTTATGTTATACCTTAGCTGTCAAATTCGAGATGTACATTATTAAGTTACGCTATACCGTAATTATCACAATGCTAAATTAATTATATCCTTAGCTAAATACAAAAGATGTATGCCCAAAAAGTGATTAAAACCTTAAATACTTATTTATTTCAATTGAAACCCTACTATTCTTCTACACTACTGATTTTGATATAAATCAGTTATGCTATAATATTCGAGCCAAAACACCAATACGATAGTGGTAAGATTAGAGAGTTGTAACTTACTAAGCCACTAGCTGAATTAAAATAATATATATATGCTACTGAGCCTATTTTATCTATTTGTACAACACAAATTAATATGTTAACTATTTAAAAAAAATTTACACAAAATACCTATTTATTACAATTTAAACACAACTATTCTTCTGAGCTACTGGTTACACTACAATATTTCTGCCAAAACACTGCTACAATAGCAGTAAGAGTAGAGAGTTTTAACTTACTAAATCACTAGCTAAATTCAAAAAATAAGCTAACGAACGCCACTAAGCCTATTTAATTCTTAAACTTTATCTAAAATTTATCTTAATCTTAAACTTTATCTAAAAAGTTAGGCTGGGGAAAATTTGAGTGTTCATCATCATAAAATTTAAATCTTTAACTTTTTGATATAAATCAGTTTTAGACAGATCCAGTGTTGAAGTTATGCTCCCATCATTGGGCCTGACTATCTGCATCTATAGAGTTGTCCAAAATTTGTGTAATTTAAATATTATTAATTATAAAAAAAATTATGGTCAATTTTGAAAATGTATATATGCAGCTTAATGTTCACATACAATTTTGAATAAAAGTATTGTTCAACTACAAACCCAGATTGAAATGGAGGAATGTTATCAATAACTTCACTGTGGATAAATGTATAGAAGAGTTCCTAAGAGTTTTTTTTTTTTTTATATTTCTATTTTTCTGTATGTGTAGGTTAACAATATGAGAGAAATTAGATCTTTCATTTGGATTGTGTGAATTTTGAATTACCCTGTAAAATCAAGTAAGGGAGCATTTACTAAATGAAGACGTTGTTAGATGTGTATTCCATCCAGAAGATCTGCTCACTTGCAAATATGTTGTTACAGGTAATCTGAATAGAACAAAATTCAAGGAATAAGTAGTGAAATGTGAAATTAGGATTTTAAATTTAAGTATATAACACAGCTAAATTAGATAAGGTTAGAAGTTGATCACTTTCAGTTCTGCATAAAATGGGCATATAGATATGATTGTGGAGGCATTTGGTATGTGGTTGACAATTGTCAGGTTAATACATTAATATCTCAGAATAAAACATTATTTAGCCATGCATATGAAGTAATAAATTAAAATGGAAAATTACCCTTTTATTTCAAAATTTCAGTTTTAGTTAGCTTTAAACACCTCATGAATGCTTAAACTTCGTACTGAAAATTTTAATGGGTAATACTGACACTCCTATATTTAATCTTAGCTTTCAAAAATATAGATTGCATTAAAGGAGCAAATAGCAAACTCATGTTAATACCCATGATCTCACAATAACTGTTGATGATCTGTTCAAGTTAAACTAAATAAATATTTAGTTTGTCAACTTGAACAAACTAAATAAATATTTTGTACATTCCATTCATACATGTTTTTAAGGATGGGAACACCAAGTTATAACTAGGAGCTAAATGATTTTGCTATAACTGAGAAGAACTTGGAAGAGAAATAGCTGAAGCTGAAAGTAAATAAGTTACCTGGGGCTAATGGAATCTATTTATATTAAAAGAAACAGAAGAGGAAAACCAACCTGCCATAATTATAAGTGTATCCTTGGATGCAGAGGAGATTCCTATAGGTTACAGATGTGCAAGTGTATTTCCTGTTCACATGTGCACCAATCATGTTTAAAAATTAATTTTGAATTCCTTCTCTATTACTATATGTATAATTATTGGTTTCCACATGTGTTGAATTGGTCAGTTTTGGTTTTAACATCAGGATGTTTGTTTTCATGTCTTCAAAACGTGCTGGATTCTTGAATGTAATTTAGCCACATTCATAAAATTTATTATTGTCCTAATCTTTTATGTTTTAAACTTATATCATTACTTACAATGTAAGCATTAAGTAACTGCATTCATAATATTTAACAAGTGTTTGTTTCTCCAGGAATCACAGGCGGCATTTTGTCATTCGTGTTGGTGAATATGATGCAGCAAAGAATAATGATACCAGTCACGAAGAAGATTTTACTGTGCAGCGTATTGTTCTCCATCCTCGGTACTCAGTATTCGGGCGCTATAATAATGACATTGCTCTGCTCTATCTGAATGAAGATATCAAATATAATGACTATGTGACACCAGTATGTATACCAGTAAACACAACAGTTACAGGAAAGGAAGCAGTAGTGGTAGGATGGGGTTGGTTAAGTGAAACTAATAAAGGTAACCTGGCATGTTATATATATTTTAAGTTTGAACTAAAAATGCAAATTTGTATTTAATATTTTTATTGAAAATCTTTTTTTTTCCATTAAGCATTCTGCTTTGTTGGGTTTAGGAGAAATAATTTTTATCTCCTTGGTCTTTCTTGTTTATTTTTATTCTATTTCATATCTACTCCTTAATGTATTATTAGCTTTTTTTTACTTCATTTATTTGTTTATTTTTATTCTATTTCATATCTACTCCTCCTTAATTTATTATTAGCTTTTTTTTACTTAATTTATTTGTTTTATTTTTGCTGGTCTATCTCTTATCTCCGGTGCATACGTTATATTATAGATTTGCTCAAAAAGTATCTGGATTATTCTTGTTCAGAGTTGCAAGAACAGAGTGTACTGTGGCAAAGTACAATGTGTTTAGGCATCTCTTCTTACCTCTATGCAGTAAGTTATTCACTTGCCTACAGTATTTTGTTACCAGTCAATAATGAAAACGTCTTTTCGCATTGTCATATTTCAAAATGTTGAAGTGTACTTTCACACATACATTCAGTGTGTGTGAAATTTTACTTTAAAAATTGGGAAAACTACAAGTTTGAAACATTTGGTCATAAAATAGCTTATGGGGACTCTGGGTTGTATACTAGTTCTCGACCGACACAGTTGTTTCAAAGAGGATAGCAAATCTATCTGCTTTGAAAAAAAGTTATCAAATCTGGATGGCTCTCAACTTCAGTAAATGATGAAATTTCCCATCAGATGTGACTTTGGTTCAGAATGACTAAAGGTTAACTGTTTGTGAACTCAACCAAATTTGTATTTTCATCAGATTTCATTTTGATGAAAAATTGAACACAAGATGCATTTCTACATACTGTGGCTGTTAACCAAGGCTGTATTGCTAGCATTTCTTGACTATTAAGAAATTGACTTTCTTAATAGTGAATATGCTCCAGAGAAATTAAGAGTTCTATGTTGAAATTGAGATGTTTGTGAAGCAGTTTGAATAAAACAACTGGAAAAGTAGAACTGCAAAAACCAAATTTCTTTGACACAAATGATTATGCACCGCCACATTCATCACTACTTATGCAGAGGTTTTTTTTTTAAACCAAAAACAGAATGACTCAAGTCCAGCAACTTGTGATCCACTCAGTTCCGTGTGACTTTTTTGTTTCTTGAAGTGGGAAGAAACCCTGAAAGGAAACTCATTTGATGTCATTCAAACAATAAAAAGTAATAAAATGGCAAAGCTTTCAGCATTTTCAAAATCAGCTTTCCAAGAGTGGGAAAATAAGCTCAGAAAACAATGCTTTCAAAGGGGATTAAGTTGCCTATTCCATAAAATGCTTATATTCATTGTCATGGCAATCCTGGTACTTTTTGAGCAGAACTGTTATTTTAACTGCAGCTTCCTGGTTAATGTTTGGATTGCTCCAAATTATATTTAACTCTCCTGATATTCTACTAGCTTTTAATGATTATTCTTCTACTTCTTAAGTCCCTATTTATTTGTATTCCATGATCAGTTAAACTTCATTACTTGCTCTATCATCTTCCATTCTCATTCTAACTTTTATCTTAATCATCTTATCTTATTTTATCAGTGCTTGTCAAACTTTTTTTTGACACCGTGCCTAAAATAATTCACCATCTCATCTATAATTTTTTAATTATATGACACCCCATCCTTTTTTGTTCCTTTCTTTAATTTGATGGCAAATGCAGTGGTATGCAGTTTACTATGCTTTTTACAATTTTTTTTTTTTTTTTTTTTTTTTTTTTTTTATTATAATAGATTAGCATAATTATATGCAGCAATAGGAAATCAGAGTGAAAACAGTACTAATGTGATTCCAAAATTTGGGACACAATGTGGTAACTGAAAATCTTGTGACATCCACTTTGGAAAGCTCTACCTTAGTGGTTCTGCTGCTGTAGTTTTCCCTATGGATATTTGCTTATACTCTTTTGCTTTTTTATTAAAATTATGTAGCATTCTTTGTAAATTGTTTTTATTCTATGTCATTAATATGTATAATCTGCATAGCAGATATGTAATTTTTTTTTAAAAATTTTTCATTCTAATTCCTTTATTTACTTCCTCAGTTAATTCATTCATTGTTAAACTAAAGATATTGTGACTCAGTAAGTCTCCTTCTCTTCTATTACTTTTGTATTGCTTTAACTTATTTTAATTATGCACTGTTTTATTATGCACAGCAATATGTAGGAAGAGTGTCAACAATATCAAAAGGAATATTTTTATTTATTTTTTTGTTTTAACTTACACAAAAATATTCCTTTACAAAGCTTATGGAAATCAAAACTGAAACCTACAAACAAAGGTGACCATGTGATGTAACTTTTACTACAAGCTTGTATATGGAGCAGAGCTATTTCTTGTGCGTGTGCATGCACATGTGTACACACTGTGAATAGGCAACACAGAATAGTTCTGATCAGTGCCTTGAAATAGACCCAAAGCCAGTGGCTTAACAAACCGGATTGAAAAATAATAGGTGAATTTAGATTAATATAGGAAAAACATTTTTAATTAACTATAATAGGTATATCAAGGTTTTAAAAGCAATAAAGTACAAAGCTTAATTTGTCTTTATAGTAATGTTATCAGGAGTGTTGTACACAAACTAAGTTAATTTGGACTTTTGATAAAGTCTGCTAATGCTGATGTAGTTGAGCTTACAGAGCTGTGTCTCTGTAAAAGATACAGGATGATTTCATATCATTGATACTGTTTGAGAAAGTGATGGTCTGATTATTTAAAAAAAAAAAAAAAAAAAAAAAAAAATCTGCCCGAAGGTGCAAAATTATTGGGAGTCAGATCAAGGTAACGTGGATATTGAGTCACTGTGGTGTGCAATGACTTTCAGTTGAAGGAAGATGTGTGGAGGGTATATCATAGGCTAAATGATTGGAGTATAACAAAAAATCTTTCTAGGCAGATTTGAATATGCTCATTGGTATGCTTTTCTCATTATGTTGACTTAAACCAACCTCTTATAGACAGAAATATATGGACTGGAGATCCATATATAGTAACAGTTTGTGGAACAAACTGGATGATTGCTACTTTGCATATCTGATAAAGTGCAAGGGCTCCCATATTCTAGATCTGGTTCTCACTAGAGGGCCTAACTCCCTAGTGAGAATTAGAAGTTAGGCTTGATGATCAACTCAGCAGTTGATCAAGCATCATCCCTTTTGATGATCAAAAACTTGATAGTAGGAGAACCCAGCAGCAGGTAGTGACTACAATACCATAAAATAAATTGTAGCTAAAAAACTTGTGCTTCCTTAGCTATGCATATATGCACGCGCGCGCGCACACACACACACACACCTTTTTAATTATAACTGAACACATGCCCCCCTTCTCCTCAAGGAGAGCCCCTGCCCTCTTTTGAGATCATCATATTACTGAATTTACATCAGTAGTACTCCTTAACATTCACCAGAGATTTGAGTTTGTTTTCAATGATAAAAATATTATTACAGTCGGTCCTCGTATAACACGTGTTTACATTACACGAATTTGATCATACACGATTTATAAATAGGGGAACGTTATCTTATATAACACGAACCGAATTCGCTTAAGCACGATTCGCCTTTGTGTTTACAAGAAATGGCAGTCGAACGCGGAATCACCCCAACAGAATGCAACACGATAGGAATGAAGAAGATTCTGAAAATGTATTTATGTGTTTTATATCAGTGAAGGGGAAACACATTTCACCATAATAACGTAAAAACCAACACAATTCCAGCTATCGGTATAATCGCAAATGCAATTAGATGGAGTTTACTACCAGTTTATGATAGATTCCACTAGCAGAAACAAAACTGGAAATTGTTTTTATTGTTTTATGGTAGTAACCCCCAGAAATGTGCTTTAGTAAAATGTGGGGTGTTAATAGTGTATCTCGGCCTTTATGGTGTTGTTTATTCAGTTGCTACCCGCGCGCAGCTTTGTTTATGTGTATCAAGCATGCCTCCTCATTTTGTAATTGTGCTTTATTCCCTAAAAATTAGTAAAATACTTAAAAGGTGTGAAAAGGAAGCGTCCTGGTGAAGAAGACACTGCAGATTCAGAGAAAAAAAAAAAAAAGCAATATCGATAAACAAAGGCGGACTGAGTCAAAAATTCTTACCCGGGAAAATTTATAGTGGCCCCATACTACAGTTTATGGCCAAAATCACACCGGCCTCCGGTGCACGGGGATTTCCCGGGTAAGGCTTATGGCCAGTCCGCCTCTGTCGATAGAGAAAAACATGTGAAATTGTGAAACGCTTTGAGCGAATTGAAAGGCCGTGTGATATTGCACGTGCTGCAGACCTAAATGAGGCAACGCCGAGAATTACAAAGAATGCGGAGAAAATAAAAACAACTTTCATAGCGGGAACAACTCAAAGTGTAATTAAAATCCATTAGATTAAGACAAGAATTGGAAGGGATGGAACGGCTGTCATCTGTTTGGATAGAAAATCAAACAAAAAACAAGTTTGCTTACGATAGAAGCAAAAGCATTAGCAATATTTTATTACGTAATAAAATACGTAAGCATTTTATTACGACTTACGTATTATAATTTATACTTACGTATTATAAAATACGTAAGTATTTTATTACGACTATTTTATTTAAAATAATTTTTTACGAATAAAATACGTATTTTATTCATAAAAAATACTTTTTTAGTATTAAAAAGTACTAAAAATACTTTATTATAATATAATAAAAAATATTTATTTTTTATTATTTATTATATTATAATAAAAATATATTGTATTTTTTATTACGTATTTTAATCGTTATAAAATACGTAAGTATTTTATAACGATTAAAATTTCCCGATTATTTATTGTGTTTGGTAATGTTTTGATTCCAAATGTGTGTTCAATCTTGGGTGGTCGGCACCTAACCCCACTTTTCCCATAGGGCCTGTTGTTTATATTGCACGATTTTGCATTGCACGAGAGTTTCTAGGAACACAACTATCGTGCTATACGAGGACAGACTGTATTGAGAAGTGTACATTCAACTCATCTGCTATGTTACGAAACATATTTTGTTATATTTTCTCTTATAATACTCATACAAATTGAAACAGAAGCTCTTGCCTTTACTTTAAAGTTAAAGACACGCTTACCAGTTTCAAGAGAGGAGACTATAATAGAATTGTATATCTTGGGCTCAATTAACTGGAGTGACAATGGTTCTGGATAAAAGTATGCTGTGAAAAATACAGTTCGGCCTTTGATATAATGCAAGTGTCAGGTGACAGCTTTAAAGCTGCTACCTGTTATAAGGGAAGCATGTTAGAGCGGAAAAAAAATTATCATTCCCCCCCCCCTAGTATTTTTTAAAATACTCTTAGTAAGTACAGTCGGTCCTCGTATAACATGTGTTTACATTACACGAATTCGATCATACACGATTTATAAATAGGGGAACGATATCTTATATAACACGAACCGAATTCGCTTATGCATGATTTGCCTTTGTGTTTACAAGAAATGGCAGTCGAACGCAACACGATAGGAATGAAGAGAAGATTCTGAAAATGTATTTATGTTTTTTATATCAGTGAAGGAGAAACACATTTCACCATAATAACGTAAAAACCAACACAATTCCAGCTATCGGTATAATCGCAAATGCAATTAGATCGAGTTTACTACCAGTTTATAACAGATTCCACTAGCAGAAACGCAACTGGAAATTGTTTTTGTTTTATGGTAGTAATCCCTAGAAATGTTCTTTAGTAAAATGTGAGGTGTTAATAGTGTATCTCTGCCTTTATGGTGTTATTTATTCAGTTGCTACACGCGCGCAGCTTTGTTTATGTGTATCAAGCGTGCCTCCTCATTTTGTAATTGTGCTTTATTCCCTAAAAATGAGTAAAATACTTATAATATTCTGAAGTTTCTGAATTTTCTAATATTCTGAAGTAAAAAAATTCCTTTGCAAAATAAAAAACTTACACTAAATACTGTCTTCTTAAGCTTCTCAAAGGAACATGGAAATGTTCATGTTTTTGAACTTTGACTTTCAATAATTATTGGGCCAAATTCTAGTCATGTTCAAATATTAACGAGAACACATCAATTAAAATACTATAACAAACACATTTAGATGACGTACAGGTGGGTGTATATTGAATTAAAACCATAAACCCAACTGGTAAATTTTATTTTGTAAAGTACAATAATAAATTTTATCAAAGTATGAAACAAATTCTTATGCTCAGAACAAAAAGTTGAGTAAGTGTACTGAATTTCAGGCTTCCATCCATTGGGATCTTGGCCCCATGCTATATTAACTAATGACCATGGAATACACTGGTGTTCAAAGAAAGTGCATATCACCCCTTAAAATTGCAATTGTCATCCGAATAACGTAAGTATGGTAATATTTCTTAGATGTCATAAGAAAAGGTTGACACGCATAGGTGATATAATATTACATCAGCTGTTACTTCAGCTATATAAGCACGCTGTGCAAGAGTTGCAGTCATTCCTTGCTTGTGTCAGGGTGCCGAGTTGCATGTAGTTGATGCCACGAAGGAAGTGCTATTGTTGCTTTAGGTGAGGATGTTCTTCCCGTCATGTTGCTTATAGAGTGTCTTGTAATCAGTTGACAGCAAGTAGATTTCTTTCCAAACTCAAGAATACTGGTGTTCTGCTGATAGGAAAAAAGGAACTGGACACAAACGAGTCTCTATGCCAAAACAGGACCTTGTTTTGAAGTGCTTATGCCTTAAAAACCGTAAAGCTTTTTCATCTGAGCTGAAAAGAGAATGGGAAGAACATACAGGTGTGGTAGCAAGTGCAGTAACAGTCAGAAGATGCCTCTTTAAAAATGGACTTGTAGCCCTTTGTCCTAAGAAAAAGCCCCTCCTCACACAAAAAAATGAAAAAAGGCCTGATTAATTTGGTGTAAGGGGCATGTCAAATGGACCCCCGAGCAGTGGAATTCAGTTATTTTATCGGATGAGAAGAAATTCAACCTGCATGGCTCGGGTGGGAGACAAACGATTTGCCGTAGACATGATGTAGAATACCATCCAGACTGTATGGTGTTTACAGTGAAATTCCCTACCAGCCAAATGATATGGGGGTGCATTTCGTATCACGGAGTAGGTCACCTGCAGTTTATAAAAAGTTCCGTAAATGCCAATGGATACCAGGCTATATTGGAAGGAAAATTGCTGCCAACCATTAGAGACCATTTCAGCCTGTCTAGTAATTGCATCTTTCAGGATGACTCTGCTCCTTGTCATCAGGCAAAAAGTGTAAGTAGGCACTTCTGTAGTTACTTTAGCTTCATTTCTGCATTAGAGGTGCAACAGTAATGTGTTTACATTTGTTACAGGTGAAAAAATGGTTGGACGAACGGTCCGTTACAACTCTTACAGCTTGGACCTGAATCCTATAGAGAACTGTTGGCATTGTGTGGAATCTGTAGTTGCCAGAAAGAAACCAAAGATCCTTCTTGAACTTCAGGAAGCCATAATTCTTGTTTGGAACCACGAACTATCAGTTGATTATCTTCAGAAATTGATGTTGTCAATGCCTTGACGGTGTACTGCTATCATGAGGGCAAGAGGCAGTTCAACTAAATATTAGTTTGCACCTGGTGAACTTTTCATTTTGTTTTCCATTTAAAATGATAAACTGAAGCAAATTGAGGGCTTCTGATAACATTTCAGCCATAATTGTTGTTTACCAAAACTGTTGTATAAAGGTTGCAAATGCTCATTTTGGAATATTTTGAGATTATTTTCAAATATTACTTAGCTTTGCCTTAACTATTAATAAATATCTTTTGTTTATATTTCTATTTGTGATGCTAGTCATTAATGTAACATACCATTGCAAAAAGGGTTAGAAATGTGAAATTACTGGGTGATGCACTTTCTCTGAAGACCAGTGTATAATCATGCAAGGAAGTGCATGATCTTCAAAGCTTATTTTTCATAGCATAAGTGGAAAGACACCAATTGGAAAACTGGTTTCTAGTGGGAAAAAAATTTGTCCTTTCCAATGGTACTAGAAAAAACAAATTGGAGGTGTTTGACACCTTTGAGATATTTGACTCTTAACATAGGTCAAATTTGTTGTTTCAAATTTTTGCCATATGTTCATAGGCAAATATCTCAATAAGAAAACAAGCTCCTGGGCTGGTACTTGTTCAATATTGTGGCATGATGATGATTAATAAACTGGCCAAACAGCAGGTTACTAGAGGTGTTTATTTTAAAGTTAATGATTGCCAAAGTATGGCTCAGATTTGTTGCAATGAATTTTCATGGCCACTTTCAGGTAATTTTTAAAAACATTGATTTGTGTGATTAAAGAGGCCTGTGTGCTCTGGATTCATTATTACTATTGGATTACTGCGGACACAGAGCGAAATGGAGACAACAAATCCACAGTAATCCAATAGTAATAATTGATTTGTGAGCTTTGCTAATGGAATTAGTATTCAGTGCAAAAAGTTGAACAAGTTTACCAAATTTCAGGATGCTAGATGCTGTGGTTGTGGAATAGCAACATATGAAACTGCAAATTCTTTGCAATCAAATTTGCATTTCATGAATTGCCACAAAAAAAAGGCCTTAGTGCCTGAACCTTATTATATATGGAGCTGAAATTTTTCAGAAGTTCATATGTAAAGCCACACCAAGTTTGAACAAAATTTCAGATGCACTTGTCATCCAAACTTTGGAGCTATTTTTATAAATTATGTTTAGAGATTTCACGTTGACATGCTTAAAACTGGGGACTTCAACTTTTACTGATGCACAATAGCTTTAGCTTGTGATTTCCAATCTTGTGTGTGCACAGTCACACAGTAATTCTCTTCTTTAGTTTTCTTGTCCACTTTGTTGAATGCCTTTTTTAATTTCCAGAGACTTGTCAGGGAGACGTTTATAGTACAGTGCCATTTCATCACAGCTGTACGGCTAACTGTTCATCTGTGCATTCATCACCCTTGAATTACATTACATAGAAATTCAGGGAATGCATCTGCTGCTGTAATATTACCAAATGCAGATTTGTCTATGAGACTAACCTGGGATATCTCACAATGAGCTTTCCATCTCCAAAGTCACTCTTTGATAGCTTTAAATAAGACATCTCCACCAAGTAGCTTATGAAATTTAAGTGCCCATGCTTTCAAAATTACCCCATTTATTGGTACTCCTTCACAACACTTCTGTAGAAACCACTTGTATAAGCATTGGTTCACACCACTGTTTTCATAAAGTCTAGTTTTTTTTCTTTGGTGGCCTACTTCATCTTCTGTGGAGTCTATAAATGAATGCAAATTTTCTTCCTCTTTCATACAATCACGGGTCTTTCCTTCTGGAATTCCATAATTGCAAAATATACTGCATTTTGTTTTGCCACTCTTAACTTATTCGATAATCTTTATATTTTTTCAACTGTATAATTTTTTTTCTTTTGGTGATCATTACTTCAGTCCTGCTGATGTACTAATTTTGCCACACATTTATTTCTGATGCTCTAGAACTTACCATGTTTTCTGGAAACTAAACCAAACTGTCACCTATCATAATGCTGAAGTGAAGTGGCATTATTTCTCCATAAAAACTTGTCAGTTCATGTATATTTTTTTTTCTAGCTTATCCCTCAGCAGTTTTTGCTATAAGTGTAACTTCCAGTTGAAGAAAGGATGTTGTGTGCTGTTCTTTGCAAAAATTTTCTTTGTAACTAATGTAATGCACATGACAAATGGTAGCTGTATTCCCCTCCAGAGGTAGCTGTTTGTAATTAGCATTCCACTGATATACTTTTTTATTGCATCTCTAGCTGAGGGGAGAAACTGGGTGTCTACAGTAATTGATCTCTGATGAATCCTGTTGTGTACAAAAATTACTCTACAACTGATACTGATATGTCGAAGCATATATACAGCCAAATTTTAGATAATTTCTCCCCTTAGAAATAGTAGTAAGATGTACAGTGGATACAAACATATACAGGGTGATTCAAAAAGGACTTTACAACTTCGTAAGTGTATAGAAATTTATTCAGGAGACTTATATAATTTATTGAACTGTCATATTGTACCAAAAAACATCAAGTTTTACCGAGAACAGTCATTTTGGTTTGATGTGACTGCCATTGGTGATATGGCAGACATTCCATCTGAACTTAATTTCCTCCCAAATGCAACATAACATATCCGCCGTAACTGTGGCAGTGATTTTAGTTTTGAGTTTGGCAAGATTGGTAGGTAAGGATGGAACAAGCACTCTATCTTTAATGAAACCCCATATAAAAAAGTCTAGAAGTGTCAACTCTGGGGAACGAGGTGGCCATGCTCGACCAATCCACCGACCTGGGAAACAGTTATTGAGGAATTCCCTTACCTCCATCAGGTAGTGAGGAGGTAAGGGAAGTGGAAGTGAAAGCATCCTTCGTGATCATCTTCGTTGAACTGTGGAATGAGAATTTTCCAGCATATCCAGATACACGATACCATTGATGGTTGTCTCATGGAAAGAGAAGGGTTCGTTTCTTCAAACCAAAACACACAGAGCACGCTCTGCTCTTGTGAAAGTAGCCATTTTTGAAATGCAAGCTGCTGGCACTCGCAATGGCGGAACTCGGTACTGCAGCACTACATCAGTAAAACTTGATGTTTTTTGCTACAATATGACAGTTCAATAAATTACATAAGTCTCCTGAATAAATTTCTATACGAAGTTGTAAAGTCCTTTTTGAATCACTCTGTATAGTATTCACTTTTTAGTGTCCAGTATGAAATTGTTAGTTCTTTGAACAAACTACTTTTTTTTCATAATTTGGTTTGTGGGAAATGACCATACATGTGGTATATCCAAAACCGTATGAAGAGGCATGTTATAATGAGGTTGCACAATTTTTAAGGGATGTACCTTCTAAGTCACAAACATGCTTATATCACTGATCAAGTCCTATAAATGTAAGATGCCAAACTTTTATTGGACAAAAGAAACAAGCATGGGACAGTTAATACAGTCGTGATTTTGATTTATATGAGCATTGTGTAAGAATATGTAACAAAACCATTTATGTGGTAAGACAGGCAGAAGTGAATTATAAGGGAACACAGGGATAGGGAGTTCTCATGTCAATACAAAAAAAAAAAAAAGTAAGCAAAATAGATCCATTACTTGGTTGCAGTGGAAGATCTATAGAAAGCTGAGCAAAAGTGGCATATGAGTTGAACAGATAATTCTCAATGATGTTTACAGTTGAAAGCAAGCTCAAATCTCTTGAGCAAGTTAAGCAGTCAGGTTAAGCTCAAATCTCTGGAGCAAGTTAAGGAGTAAATTCAGAGGATGTCTCCAGGGAAAGACGATAAATATTTAGTTTTTTAAAAAACTGCATATGAGTGTCATTAAACACAAAATTACCTGTGGACTGAAGGACTACTAATCTCTTTTGAATCAGCAAAGGTTGTGCTAAAAGAGTGGAGTTGGATAACTTCTCTTTAATATTAAAAGATGGCCAAATGAGTTTGACCTGCATTGGTAAGCAAGATAGTCTGTGGTTAAGGATGCAATTCAGGACCATCTTGACAAGGATCAATCAAATTACTATGATGCAGTTAAAAACAGTTCAAAGCAGTAACAATATTGACATTATATGTTTGTACTTTTGATACTATCCCTCATGGAAGTTATATAAACTGGAAGAAGTTTGAGTTACTGGTAAGATCCTACACTGCATTGCAGTCTGCCTAAATGATGAGACACTGATCCACCATTAAGGCTGACCATTTAAAAGCTCTATGCAGAGGTCTCCCCCAACTCTATATTATCTCTGCGATGCATACAGTTCACTATAAAGGCCAGATTGTGTAAGTATTGAGTTTGTGTATTGTAGTGTAATGTTGGGTTATGTTATGTTCATCTGGTCTCTTAGCTGCGGGATGCTTGAAAATCAAGCCTTCCCCTTACTATTTTGGGGGGGGGGGTGGACAGGGCAGTAAGTAAGTAGATTGTATGAATACTCTGGGTGTTGCCTGAGCTTTCCAGGGAGGCCAATAGGAGAGAAAAAAGATAGACAAAATGGGAGGAGGGGGTAAAAGCAGGAAAGGGGGAAAGAAGAAAATCTGGAAGGGAGCATGACAGTTTGAGTTTGTAACAAAATGGGAAGGCACAGAAATTTCCATGTAGTGTAAACAGGTGGCACATCGTGTCCTATCCACAATTTATAAGACCATTGTCAGCAGGTAGAATGATAACAATGTGATTCTACCTACTAGCAAAGGGTAAGTGTCATTATCCTTCTGTATAAAGTGATGGTTAGACCATATTTTAAATATTGTATTCAGATCTGAATACTGCACCAAAAATAGACTTAGACCTTCTGGAGAGAGAAAGAAGGGTAACCAGATTAATGATGATTGCAAATTGATGCACATATGAAGAACTCAGAGTGGACCTCAAAATTTGACAACTAGACAGTGTGTGAGTGATGTGTATAAGGCACTGAATGGGTGGAGTATAATGAATGAGAAAGGTCCATCCTCTCTTTAGGTGAGACAAGCACATAAATATATAAAATATTTGGGAATAGCAGAAGATTGAATCTTGAATTTCATCTAGGGGTAGCAAATTGTCAAACACTGGAATAAGTTGTCTCCCAAAGTCAGTCAAAGGCCATGAGTCAGGTTAAATTCTATGTAGAATTGAATAATTATCTGTTAAAACAAAATGAATATTCTGTTTTATTATTTTATTTTATTAAACTTTTGGAACTGTTCTTGTATTATACAAGTATTTCAGCTTTTCTTGAAAGATTGCAGTATTTATTGCATGGATCTTTATTTCTTAATCGGTTAATTTCAAAAAATCAGAAAAAAATATAAATTACCCCAGGGGCTCACATCTGGTGAGTTATGGGATTGGCACACCCAGGGTCCTGAGCTGGATATCATCATTCTTCCCTTTCTTGGTGATTTTTCTCTCTCTCTCTCTCTCTCTCTCTCTCTCTCTCTCTCTCTCTCTCTCTCTCTCTCTCTCTCTCTCTCTCTCTCTCTCTCTCTCTGAGTAATTCAGAAATTTTTTTTTTTTGGCTGGTGCAGTATAAGCCTCGGGCTTCCTTGTACCATATGGCTAATAATAATAAATTCTTTGGAAAATTAAAAAAAAAAAAAAAAAAATAGACTGATCTGTGAAGTGAGGTGAGGCAATAAAGTTGCCAGACTGGCACTGTTATGTGGTGATGTTTCAGTTTGAAAATAAATGGATGTGGTATTTTACACTTCAAAGTTCCTCCAACAAATGATAGTACAGAGATTGTCCAGTAAGCTGACAAGTCACAAGAAACAACCAGTTTTATTAGTATGTCACAATTTTGTAGTGAAGCAACAAGTGAATATCAAATTTTGCTTTAAACTGAGAAAACCTGCAACAAACTTCTGAACAGTTAAAAACTGTTTGTGGTGCTGAAATATTAAGTCATACCAGTGTGTTTGAATGCTATAAGCAGTTCAAAGGTGGACCTGAGGATATTCACGATGGCCCAAGAACTGGGTATCTGTCAACTTCTTGAAATATGGACAGAGTTGCAAAAGTTCAGAAAATTGTGGCAAGAGGTCATTCTTTGATCCTCACAATGACTGCTGATGAGATAGATATGAATAATGAATTTTAGTAAATAAAATTGATGAATTTGAAGTGCTGATCAAGACATCAAAGGCAGATATTGTTAGGATATCAGAGACATGGTGTCACACAGATACAAGCAGTGCAGAATTGGAATTTGGCGGGGTACAATGTGTACAGAAAGAACAGATAGGGGAGGAGGGGTTATGCTGTTAGTTAAGAAACACAGAATCTAAGGAAGTGCATCCAGTTGACACCATGGGTGGACAATGAAATGTTGAGGCTGTTTGGTATGACAAACACTGGGAAAGGGAAAATGAGATTAGGAATATGTTATAGGCCTAATGATCTGATGAGTACAATGAACAGTTGTGCAGAGAAATAGTGGGCCAGTAAATCAGTGTCTTATGGGGGATTTTAATTTCCCAGAGATTGACTGGAATTTGTGGGTTGGTCACTCTTAAGCTAGCAAGACTTTTGTGGATTTATTGGAGGATTGTTTTATATAGCAACATGTTTGAGGGGCAAACAACCAGAGGGAGTAATACCCTTGATCAGATTATCAGTGATTATTCATGCATTAAGAATTTGCAGATAAAGGAGCCACTAGGTGACATTGATCACAGTGTACTGATATGGGATTTACTTAAAGATGTAACTACCATCAAAGGTAAAGTGAAGGATTTTTGTTTTCGTAAAGGTGACTACAATGGTTTGAGTTTTTAAATTCTATACAGTGGAATCAACTGATGTTACCAATGGTGAATTTTAAATAGGAAGCCTTCAGGGACTCAATCTTGAAGGCTACTAGGCTTTTCATACCAACTAAAAAAATACTGTTCAAGGTTCAGGCCTAAATATAATTTAATCCATTATAATCCATTTAGGATGTCGAATGAATTGAGGCTTGTGCAGAGAAGAAAAATGCATGGGATGCATATAAATTATCAGGCAACACACAAGCCTATGGCAGATATAAGCTAGTCTGCAATCAAGTTACAAAGGAGGTTAGGCAGGCGAGGAGAGCTGCGTCCTTTGCCAAAGATTACGAGAAATCTTTGGCAAAGGACGCAAAGAAAAACAGCAAATAGTTTATTTATGTAAACTCTAGAAGGAAGGGTATGAATCAGATTGGTCCACTTGACATACATGGTTTGACTATTGATGATCTGCTCAAGTAGCTGACAAACTGAATGAGTATTTTGCATTTACATTCACACATGAGGAGTTAATCAAGGAGGGTAATGCCAGAAGTTTATTAAACTTTTAACAGGGAGCTAAGTGATTTTGTAATAATAGAGCAATGTTGAGGAGAAATTGTTGAAGTGAAGTTAAACATAAAGGTACCTGGGGCAGATGGAATTTTTTAGTTATAATCAAGGAGATAGCCATAATTATGAGATCATCCTTAAATTCAGGGGAGGTCCCCATGTACTGGAGATGTGCAAATGTATCCCCAATTCACAAAGGGGGTTCAAAGTGACACAAATAATTATAGACCTGTTAGTTTAACTTCTGTTCCGGGGAAAATAATGGAGTTGCTGGTTAAAGACGTGATACAGGATCACCTAGACAAGACAGCAGTAATAGCTCAGACACAGCATGGGTTTGTTAAGGGGAAGTCTTGTCTGACCAATTTTATTGGATACTACAAAGGAATTGGATGCAAAAAATAATTTTGATATGGCATTAAGGGCAAGTTACTGCAATGGATAAAGGGATGGTTGAGTGGGAGAAGGTGGAAAGTGGTAATAAATGGACACTGCTCTACATGTACTAATGTTATTAGTGGAGTCCCTCTGGGTTCAATGCCGAGCCCATTGTTGTTTTGTGTATTTATCGATGGAGGTATATCAGACTTCATGTCCAAGTTTGCAAATGATACAAAGGTTGACAGGGTTGTAAATGACAGAGATAGCATGCTACTAAAACAGGATCTGGAAAAGTTAGGCAGATGGGCTGAGAAGTAGCAAATGAAGTTTAACATTAACAAATGCAAAGTACTTTGTATGGGTAGCAGTAACCCAAAAGAAATGTAACGTGTGGTACTACACTCAGGGAGGTGGAGAATGAAATAGACCTGGTGATAATTGTGCAGTCAGATATGAAGTTCTCTGAGCACTGCAGATGGGCTGCCAGAGCAGGTCACGGAGTTTTGTCAATGAGATATAGGAATTTTGCCAAAAGAGATAGGGAAGTAATTATCCCTTTGTATATAAGACAGTGGTCAAGCCACACCTTGAGTACTGTAGACACGTCTGGAGGCCTCATTTTAGAAAGGATGTTGAGTTGCTAGAACAAGTATAAAGAAGGGCAACAAGGTTGGTGAGAGGAACAAATGGGTGTGCTTACAAAGAAAGGATTAAGTCCTGCAAGTTGCAGCATCTGGAGACTAGGCACCTGTGAGGTGATCTGATCGAGGTGTATAAGGCTTTGAATGGTTTGAGCAGGTTCAATGCTGATGGGATACTTCTGCTTGCTCAGATTAAGAACCTGAAGGGGTATAGATTCAAATAGAGGAAAGACAGTTGTAGAATAATGTGTGGAAGTTTGCCTTTAGCCAGTGGGTAGTTGATTGCTGGAACAGACTTCCATCTGATATTGTTGAAGTTGATAGCTTAAATAAATTTAAGGCTGAATTATACAAACATTTGGAGTGACTGGATGGGTGGAATGGGAAGGTTTTTTTTTTTTTTTGCTGAAGCAGTATAAGCTTGCTTTCTTGCATCATATGCCTCAACTAATGCTAATAAGGAGATGATTTGGCAAATTCTGAATGAAGATTTAGGCAAAATGAAGACCTGTGGAAAATTTGTGGGGCACAGCCTCAATGATGAGCAGAAGAAACGAAGGCTATCGGCATGCAAAGACTTCATCCATTCTTGCCAAGAGAATCCTAATTTCTTTGACTGTATTGTTACTGGAGATGAGTGTTGCATGTTTCAGTACAACCTAGATGTGAAGTGCCAGAGCATGCAGTGGAAATCATTACCAAGACTTATCTGTAGACCACAGCACTGACCCCCCCCCCAGGTACAAATTTACAAGGAATTTGTAGTGTGTGTGTGTGGGGGGGGGGGGTCAGTGCTGTGGTCTACAGATAAGTGCTTCAAAGACTATTGAAGCATATTTCCTGTGTGAGGCCCAATTTCAAGAGGAAGGTAGCTGGTTCTTGTTGCATGAAATGAACCAGCCCATTCTGCTGTGAAGATGGCATTGTTATAGATCAGTGGTTTTCAACTGTGGTGCCACAGCACCTTAGGGTGCCACAACATTCCAGGGGTGCCATGTAATTTGGGTTTAAGTTACTTAAACTCTTTTTTTTAAATTTATGTTTACTTAGTACCTCTATATAAAGAATAAAATTATTATATACTATATATATAATTTGTATTATGAAATGTAATTTTTATAACTATATTATTGTAATAACTATCATATAACATATATTTTTTAATATTAGATATATACAAGTATATGCGCGCGCACACACACACACACACACACACACACACACACACACACACACACACACACACACACACACACACACACACAGAGAATCGGATCTAACAGGCAGAAAATTGAGTAGGGGTGCAGCAAAATAAAATAAATTACTTTGGGGGGGTGCCATTATTAAAAAAAAAGGTTGAAACTCACTGTTATAGATCAAACATCCACCCCTATGCTCCCCCATTTAGCACCAGTGGTCTTCTTTTTGGATGCTTTGCTGACTCTTTTTGGCATGCATAATAAGTACATTGTGTTATGGTGATTACTTTGAATAAAAATCAAATCATTTTGTGTTCTTTTTATTGCAACAGTCCAGGAACCTTTATTGCCACACCTTGTATTATTTTGATCACTTTTATGGCTGTAAAAACCATTGTAAGCACATGAAATTTTAAACTCATGCATGTTTGTTTCTGTTTATTATATGTACAAATACTTTTAAAAAATTAAAGAAATGTATATACCTAATTAGATACAATTCTAATCTTTAATTTCATATTTTTTCAAAATTTTATTTCTCATTTGACGTGCTTCATTGTGAGGAAACATAGAACACGTGATAACTACTTATCACGCTTCCCGTAGAGTAGCATCCATCTCGAATGAATATTGTGTTGCATTTCTTCATCTTTACTACATGAAAACAATAATGATTTTTCAAAAACAACTTATGAATGAAAAGGCAATTAATATTGAATGTTAAACAAACACAGAATTGAAAATTTTATACAAATGCCAGTTCCTATGGTAGTTTCATGCAAATGGAAAAGGTACTACAAATGATGGTGGTGCTCACATATAATTACTCTGGAAACTGTAAGAAAAAATTCTGGCACCATTACAGTGAAAGTTTGACTACATTTAGGAAGCTAGAAATAATTTCAAATTTGTAATCATTAAAATGTAACATGGAAGTGTTATATTTGAAAAGTGCTTATCAGGTGCCATGCCACCATTGCCAAGTTTAAAAAAAAAAAAAAAAAAAAAAAACCCAAATTGGCTTTTCTGTAAGTGATTCATTTGAAATCCTGTGTTCACTGTAGGGAATTGAAGATTTGTGATAGTTTGTTTTAGCACACACATTAGTTTCATGTTAAAGGTGTTTTTTTTTTTTTCTTTCTTTTTATTGTAGTAACATTGCAGGATTTTATTTTGTTTGTACTGGTTTATCTGTGGACTGCTGATTCCTCAAATACCCTGGCTGAAGGAATTTCTGAACATTCACATAAGCTGACTTGAAAATTTCAGCCCCAAAGTCCTGAACAGTTGCTGACACTCTTTTCTACCAGTGCTTAGCATAAACAGCGTGCATCAAAAGAGCTTTTAGGTCTGTGAGAAACTGAATATCATTATGAAAAATACATCCATATAAAGCTACATACGATTTTTTTTTTAAAACAAAATTGGATTGATCACACAGCAGTTTTTTTTTTTTTTTTTTTTTAGAAGAATGATTCCAATAATTATACTAATAATTTATCTTGATTATGATTTATTGTATCATAACCAAACCTGCAAGCAAGTATGTAGCCATATGTAGTAAACAAGTTATTTTATAAACAGTTATTAGAGTCCTGCTTACCTCACACCAGAATAAATTTGTCACATATAGTTGGTGGTGAGCTGTGAATATCTTAACAATGGGCTTGCACTTTTGCCGGCTTTTTGATGTGAAACATCCTTCGGGGGTACTTACCAAGTAAATCTGATCGGTCATGGAAGTGACGTCATCCACTGCATCTGCCAGAGTTGTTTCCCATGCTCAGACCACTAGTCTGTGTGGAGCACTCACTAGTAGTATGATTAGAGCACGTGACTCATTTTTCGTGACTAGTACAATATATCGAGTTCTAACCTTTTGGAATTTTTGAATAGTATGACGTCACAATCATATTTCCTGCAGTTACTACCGCAGTAAGGATGATTGCAAGTATTTGTCATATGACTGCAACAATACAAAGATTTGTTAACAATTTCTTATTTCATCTCGCATTTTCGCATACGCAGCTGTTTGGGGCACCCAACATACATTCCATTGTTAGGTGCAGAGACATTTAATACGTTACAGTAGCAAGTATATGTGTCTTACTTTAGTTATCATAAATCCATCGTACATTGTGTTTCAGAAATTATGGAAATATGTGAATGATCAATAAAATATTTACAATACAAAAGCTCTTATTTCGTAATTAATATACACAAATCAAAATATCTAAAAGAAATGTGAAGGATGTTTCACATAAAACCATCTACAGTGCATGCTTGGCAGACAACTTTTTTATTCTTTTTTTTTTTTTCACAACTAGGGAAATATAATGGATACATTTTTTCATGATAAAATTAATATTGCAAATAAAAAATAACATGAAAATATTTCTCATCACAAATAACAAATTATCACAAAACATTCTAGAATATAAAAACAAATATTACATAAAAAACAAACTGTTCTAGAAAAGGTACACAAAAATTGCAGATTACATGAAAAATATTATTACACAAATATTCAAGAAAAATTTATTCTAAAAATTTCCATATGCAATTTACTTCTTTATTATTAATATTTGTTTTCGATCTTCTTCTTTGCTCAACAGCTGAGCTATTATTATGCAGGAATGATTTGACATAACGATCCAGATCAAATTGAAGCAGTGGTTTTCCATTTAGATGTATGGTCATCATAATCTGCAACGTGTTTAATTGTCAACATTATTCATTCATTTATTCACACAATATTATTCATTACGCTGAAAGCTTGCTCAGCTTCAGCACTGCTAATCGCAATGGTTTCATTGATATTTCTGGCTTTCTTAATTTAAAAGGAAATTTCAGTCGATTTTAAAGATAAACTGTCTTTGACAATAACTCTAAATTTAATCATCAATTTCATATTTTATAAGAAAACAAATTTCTTATTCAGTTTTCACCGTCTTGCCACCGAGACGAAAGTTCTTTCATATTCCACGATTTCCAGTAGGATATGTTTAAAATTTCTTTCAGTGGTATCATTATTTTCTTTATTTAATTTAAAATCACTCTATTGCATTAATAACTTATCCTTTAAGGATTAAAACAATGCATTTAATAAATAGTCACGAGGTAATTTTACTGTTACTTTAGATTCCTTCAAATTCTTTCCACTTCAACATGCTCTCAATTTTAGCTTCATAATTTCCTTCAGAATTTTTCAAATTAGCAATAGCATTGATAGTTCGAATAATTAATTTATCTGCTTTTACCATAGTGAATCTGTGAAAGCTCCTGAAAGGTAAGACAGCTCCTGCAGGATGTCAATCATTAGTGCTAAATAGTTAAGAAATTCCAGATTTAAAAGTAGATTTAATAATCCCGAATATTTAACTTCTGATTCAAAATATTTGCACAATGCAGGATAATTCCCTTAACCCGCAATTACCATCCGCAAACTACAAGCTGCTCATCGTAGCCCAAACAGATGACCGATTTTTGTTTCCATATAAAGTTCTTTAGCAATCATCTTTAATTCGCGCTGGGTTTTTAGAGATTGGTGATATAATAGTTTTTTTTTTTTTTTTTTTATATTGCTCCTATGCCATTATATTTTAGAACATTTTCTACACAGTGAAAGCCTCGACAAAATTTCGAAATCTGCCAACATCTTCATAAAGTTAATATAATATCTTAGTTGCCTCAATTCTCCCCCCCTCTACGTTGCTACTGTCACTGGTTCTTTGAATATTATGTAAAATGTTGGAATCACACAGATGTTCAGCTACTGTGACCATGTAAACATACAGGAGAAATTTACTGGAAGGTGTGAATCGCCCACTTCTCCGAAAAACATACGCCCATTTGTCAGAGCAAACGGGAACCACAACACAGCTTGACCAGAGGCTATTATCCATGTCAGGGAATCTATTTAATCCTCTGACTGGCTGTGAAAAGCATATTGACTAGCGTGACTTCTCGGTGACTGCATAGGTTTTACAGACTCCACTAACATTGTGAAACAGTTATCGCTTTCGCCCTTAATTCACACTTTCTAATTACCTAAAGGCCACAGGTGCGAATAATATGTAAAGTTCTCTCTCCTAATCCGTTTGTTACAGGAAAATTTTCTTCATTCAACGGAAACTGCTGTATTTTAAATATAATTGCCAAGAGGAATTTAAAAAAAAAATTTGATATAAAGAAGTTGGTTAAACAGAGGTCTCACTTTAATTAAATCAAAAATGGAGCAATTTTAAAATACACAACTGATAGATTGCGCCATTAAAATACTGGGTATGGGGCCCTGCTTGCCCCCACTGTAGTTTCAGCTCTGTATACTCAATAATTGTATCCAGGATTTCATTTGTAAAATAAACGATTGTCTCAACAATGGGCTTGCAAATTTTCAAAAAAATTAACAATGGGCTCTTGCGAGCCCACTATAGTTCACCACTGCATATAGTCTAATATTTCCTTACTATAAAGTTATTTATAGTTATAATTGTGGATCAAGTTTGTCAACACACTTTATCCACAATTTTTTTTCTCTCTTTTTCCTGAAGTTCGTAGGTTATTCAAATCACTGTGGAGCCCAAACATCCTCTTGTTTGGAGGTATTTGAATAGGAAGATCAGATGCTAGTAACATAGTTTGAAGGGAGATTTTTTGCATCAACATATTGAAGTTTCTTTTGGGTGGGATGAGTAGATTCACTTACATGTTGATCATGATCCAGGTACTTGTTCCTTAAATCTTGAATTTGGTGTATTATTATACACCACATGATCAGGAGGGAGTAGCTGTACAATATGATAAAGTTCTCCGAACAGCTAGACAGGCTGCTGGGACAGCTCACGGGGTTCTTTGTCAGTAGAGACAAAGATATAACAGCTATAGTGGATATAGGTGTTCAGTAAATATAGTGGACATATTCTGTTATGTGAAGCATTGGTTTGGCCTTACTGCAGTATTGCATACAGCCTGGAATATCCAATCTTAGGAAAGATGTGGACCTGTTAAAGAGGATACATAGTTCAATGACAAGATTGGTTAAGGACATGTAGGGGGAATTCTTATCGAGAGAGTGATTTGAGAGCTGGAATTAGATGTTTTGAAAAAAGGTACCTGTAGGGTGACCTAATCAGGGTGTTTAAGACCTTAAAGGGTTGACTAAACTAAATGTTATGGGCATTTTTAATGGGCAGAAAATAATTCTTCAGTTGGAATGATTGAGAGTGCAATAGTTCATGCATTGGAGTGGACTGTGGTTCAAGGCTTGTGCAACTGCTAAATATGGTTAACAATTGTATTCATTATCAAAATGATTAATTGTAAATTCTTCTGAACTAATGGCCGTGTCAGAGTATAAACAGAACATTTAAACTCCCACATACTTTTGTATAGGTGCCTCCATAGCCAGGTGGGCAGGAGCAGCAGTGAATAGTACATACTTCTTGATTAGATCGGGGTTCGAGCCCATGCCCACCAAATACGGAGGATGTGGAAAGGTCAAGGAATGACTACTGCTTATATCCCCGGAACAATATGGCCCTAGTTGCTAATGCTCCTAAAAACCAAATAACAAAACAACATACTTTTGTATAGGTTGGAGTTTACTTAAATTTGAGGGATTGGACTAAAACTTGAAATAAATAGGTACATGGAGTGAGAAAAGGTGATACTTAATCCCCCCCCCCCATGATACACAAGCCTTTTCCTTTTGTCATAAAACATTATCTAACCCATTTTAAATATCAACAGCTGAAAAACGTGTCACATATTTGGCATTGGACAAAGTAACTTTCTAATGCTTCCTGTACCTCAAGGGTGAATGTGGCTGATTTGCATTAGGTCAAGTGACTCTCTGTATAATCTCTTTAAATATTTCCTCATATTCTTTCAACACCATATTAGCATTAGTAGAGGCATATGATGCAAGAAAGCAAGCGTATGCAGCATCAGCCAAACAAAAAAAAAAAAACAAACCACTCCCATTTCACCCCTCCGTTCGTTCGAAATACCTGTCCAGCTTTAAATTTATTTAGGCTATTAACTTCCGCAACAAGGGATGGAAGCGTTCCACCAACTAGCTGGCTAAAGGCATATTTTTGCACATATATCCTACATCTGTCTTTACTCAATTTGAATTTATGCCCTCTCAGGTGATCATTCTGAGCAAGAGGAAGAATCTCATCAGCATTGAGCATGCTCCAATCATTCAAGGCTTTATACACCTCTATCAGATCACCTTGCCGGTGCCTAATCTCCAAAACTTAAGCCTTTCTTCGTAAGAGCAACCCTTTGTTCCAATCACCAATCTTGTTGCCCTTCTCTGTACTCGTTCCAGCAGCTCTACATCCTTCTTGAAATGAGGCCTCCAGACTTGTATACAGTACTCAAGGTATGGCATGACCATTGCTTTATACAAGGTAATAATCACCTCCTTATCCCTGCTAGAAAAATTCCTGTGTATATCATTGACAAGAGAGCATGAGCTACTCTTGCAGCCTGTCTGCACTGCTCAGAAAGCTTCATATCTGCCTGCACAATTACCCCCAGGTCCTTTTCATTCTCTACCACTGTCAGTGTAGTACAGTCTGTCCTCGTATAGCACGATAGTTGCGTTCCTAGAAACCCTCATGCAATGCAAAATCGTGCAATATAAACAACAGGCCCTATGGGAAAAGTAGGGTTAGGTGCCGACCACCCAAGATTGAACACGCATTTGGAACCAAAACATTACCAAACACAATAAATAATCGGGTAATTTTAATCGTTATAAAATACTTATGTATTTTATAACGATTAAAATACGTAATTAAAAATAATATTATATTATAATAAAGTATTTTTAATACTAAAAAGTATTTTTTACGGATAAAATACGTATTTTATTCGTAAAAAATTTATTATATTAAATAAAATAGTCGTAATAAATTACTTACGTATTTTATAATACGTAAGTATAAATTATAATACGTAAGTCGTAATAAAATATTGCTAATGCTTTTGCTTCTATCGTAAGCAAACTTGTTTTTTGTTTGATTTTCTATCCAAACAGATGACAGCCGTTCCATCTCTTCCAATTCTTTGTGTCTTAATCTAATGGATTTTAATTACACTTTGAGGTGTTCCCGCTATGAAAGTTGTTTTTATTTTCTCTGCATTCTTTGTAATTCTCCGCGTTGCCTCATTTAGGTCTGTAGCACGTGCAATATCACATGGCCTTTCATTTTGCTCAAAGCGTTTCACAATTTCATATTTTTTCTCTATCGACAGAAGCGGACTGGCCATAAGTTTAAAATAAGTTTAAGGCTCAGCTGGACAGGTATTTTGAACGAACAGAGGGGTGAAGTGGAAGTGGGGTTTTTTTTTTTTTTTTTTTTTTTTTGGCTGATGCTGCATAAGCTTGCTTTCTTGCATCAAATGCCTCTGCTAATGCTAATGCTAAGCCTTACGGGGGAAACCACGGTGGGCCGGAGGCCAGTGTGATTTTGGCCATAAACCGTAGTACGAGGCCACTACAAATTTTTGACCCAGTCCGCCTCTGTTTATCGATATTGCTTCTTTTTTTTTCTCTCTGAATCTGCAGTGTCTTAGCCAGGCCGCTTCCTTTTCACACCTTTTAAGTATTTTACTAATTTTTAGGGAATAAAGCGCAATTACAAAACTCGGAGGCACGCTTAATACACAGAAACAAAGCTGCGCACGTGTAGCAACTGAATAAACAACACCGTAAAGGCCGAGATACACTATTAACACCTCACATTTTACTAAAGCACATTTCTGGGGGTTACTACCATAAAACAATAAAAACAATTTCCAGTTGCGTTTCTGCTAGTGGAATCTGTTATAAATTGGTAGTAAACTCCATCTAATTGCATTTGCGATTATTTGTATCGATAGCTGGAATTGTGTTGGTTTTTACGTTATTATGGTGAAATGTGTTTCCCCTTCACTGATATAAAACACATAAATACATTTTCAGAATCTTCTTCGTTCCTATCGTGTTGCATTCAGTTGGGGTGATTCTGCATTCGACTGCCATTTCTTGTAAACACAAAGGCGAATCGTGTATAAGCGAATTCGGTTCGTGTTATATAAGATAACGTTCCCCTATTTATAAATCGTGTATGATCGAATTCGTGTAATGCAAACACGTGTTATACGAGGACCGACTGTACCACATAGTTGATACGTTGCTCTGGGGTTACTGTTTCCCATATGTAGTACTTTACATTTGTCAATGTTAAACTTCAATTGCCACCTCTCAGCCCATCCTTTCCAGATCCTGTTGCAGCAGTATACTGTCAGTAGTGTCCTTAACAACCCTGCCAACATTTGTATTGTCTGCAAACTTGGACATTAAGCTTGATATACCATCATCAATATCATTTATAAATACAGAAAACAATGGACCTAAGACTGAACCCTGAGGGACTCCACTAATAACATTAGTCCACAATGAGCAGTGCCCATTAATTACCACTCACTGTCTTCTCCCCCTCAACCATCCCCTTATCCATAGCAACAATTTGCCTCCAATGCCACACTGCTCCAATTTGTGCAGCAGTCTTCCATGTGCAACAGTATTAAAAGCGTTTTTAAGATTCAAATATATAATATCAAGTTATTCCTTGCGTCATAGTATCCAATTAAGTTGGTCAGGCAAGACTTTCCTTTAACGAAAACCATGCTGTCTCTGAGCTATAACTGAAGTCTTGTCTAGATGATCCTGCAGTGCTTCTTTAACCAGTGCCTCCATTAATTTTCCTGAAATAGAAGCTAAACTCACAAGTCTATAATTACTTGTGTCAGCCTTTGATCCTCCTTTGTGAATTGGGATCACATTTGCACAATTCTAGTCTATGGATACCTCCCCTGAGTCCAAAGAAGCTCTCATAATTATGGCTAAGGGTTTGCTTACTTCCTTTTCTGCCTCCTTTAAATAACTGGATAGATCCCATCCACCCGGGCACCTTTTTTATGTTTATCCTCAACAATTTCCTCTTAGTTATTACAAAATCATCTAGCTCACTGCCAGAGTTTACTTCACTTCTGACATTCCCCTTCCTGAATAACTCCTCGTGTGTGAATGTAGATGCAAAATACTTGTTTAGTTTGTTAGCCACCTGAGCAGGATCACCAACAGTTGAACCATCAATATCCAATGGACCAATATGATTGATCCCTTTCCTTCTAGAGTTTACATAGGTAAAGAACTCTTTTCTGTTTTTCTTTTCATCCTTTGCCAAAGATTTCTCATAATCTGCCTTTGCCTGCCTAATCTCCTTTGTCATTTGGTTGCAGACCAGCTTATATCTATCATAGGCTTCCATGTAACCCATTAATGTATATGTATCCCTTGCATTTTTCTTCTCTGCCATATGTCTCATTAGTTCATCTGACATCCATTTAGGCCTAAACCTTGAACAATATTTCTTAGTTGGTATATAAAGCCTAGTAGCTTCCAAGATATTCTTTGAATGCTTCCCATTTTCAATTTGCTGTTGGTAACATCAGTTGGTCCCACTATATAGAATTTAAATACTATCTCAGACCATCGTAGTCGTCTTTATGAAAGCAAAAACGCTTCTCTTTACCCCTGATGGTAGTTACCTTTTTGAGTAAATACCACTTCAGAACACTGATCACTACAACGTAGTGGTTCCTTTATCTGCAGATTCTTAATGCATGAAGAATCACTACTGATAATCAGCTCAAGAGTATTACTTGCTCTAGTTGCCTCCTGAACATGCTGATGTAGAAAACAATCATCCAATAAATCCACAAAAGCCTTGCTAGTGTGTGAGTGACCAACCCACAAATTCCAGTCAATATCTGGGAAATTAAAATCCCCCATTATAAGACTCTCTGATTTACTGGAACACTATTTCCCTGTATAGTTTCTTATTATACTCATCAGAGTCATTAGGCCTATAGCACACTCCTGCTCAATTTTGATCTCCCAATGCTTATGTCACACCAAACTGACTCGACACTGCACTGTCCAGCGATGTTGACTGGCTTCACTTCCTTGGATTTTGTGTTTCTTAACTAATAGCATAAACCCTCCTTCCTTCCTATCCTGTCTATCCTTTCTGTACACATTGTACCCCGCAAATTCCAGTTCTGCATTCCTTATATTTATGTGACACCATGTCTCTGATATCCCAACACTATCTGACTTTGATGTTTTGAGCAAAACCTCAAATTGATCAAATTTATTTACCAAACTCCCAGCATTGGTGTACACACAAGTATACATGCACCTCTTCCTATTCTTAGCTACCCTAACACAACCCATGTGTTTACTTGTATCGCAATGACTCCCAGCAGTCTCTGAAATACCCTGCATGTTGTTTTTCAGGCTGCTGCTCATTCGAATAGAAGCAGTGCAAGAATCCCTTTCACCTCTGTCAGTTGCTACTGTTAATCTATTAGTCCTTGTATCCACATAAGCTAGCAGTTTTCCGACCCACATAACACTGCCTCGATAGCATCAGCAAATATTCTTGTACCCTTTCTACTTAAGTGTATCCCACCACTGTAGAAGCAGTCTCTCCTGTTAACAAATATAAATGAACAGTGACTGTTCCTGATGCTTTTAAAATTTTTTTTTTTTTTTTTTTATCTTTTGGAATTTAAAAAATGTGTTTATTTGTGAACATTAGTTTTGCTTTAATGCAGTTCATTTCATATATTTTAACCATTATCATTCAATGGGCATGTTCCTACCATACTTACTTATGCATATACCATAAATGTAAGGCTCTATAATTGGATTTCTATGAGCCAGGCAGGTAGGAAAGACTAATTTTTCATGAAACATTTTTCTATGTTATATCATGTGAATTAAGTTTAATTATCCTTTATCAACAAATTTATCCTTCACTATTGTAAAATTTCTCCCCATACTCCTTGTCTTAGGAAGTCTTTTGTCAAAGAAACTGCAAAAAGTTCGTGTACCTCTACTGGAAAACAGTCAGTGCCAAGAGTGGTTTTATGAGGCCAAGGAAAAGGTAGTCATTTTGTCTTCACAAATGTGTGCTGGATACAAAGGAGGAGGAAAAGATTCGTGCCAGGTAGGCGTGACGTTTTCATGGTAATAATAAACATGAATGATGTTTTAGCATTAGTGTTAGTAGAGGCATACAATGCAAGGAAGCAAGCTTATGCAGCATCGGCCAAAAAAAAAAAAAAAAAACTCCGCTTCCATTTCACCCTTCCGTTCGTTCCAAATACCTGTCCAGCTCAGCCTTAAATTTATTTAGGCTACCAACTTCCACAACAAAAGATGGAAGTCTGTGCCACCAATCAACTACCCACTGGCTAAAGAGAAACTTCTGCACATCTATCCTACAAATGTCTTTCCTCAATTTGAATTTATGCCCTCTCAGGTGATTATTCTGAGCATCAATCAGATCACCTCGCAAGTGCCTAGTCTCCAGACACTGTAATCTGCAAAACTGAAGCCTTTCTTCGTAAGAGTAACCCTTTATTCCATTCACTAATCTTGTTGCCCTTCTCTGTACTCGTTCCAACAGCTCTACATCATTCTTAAAATGAGGCCTCCAGACCTGTATACAGTACTCAAGGTGTGGCCTGGCCATTGCCTTATACAAGGGGATAATTACCTCCTTATCCCTTGTAGAAATATTCCTGTATATCATTAACAAAACACCATGAGCTACTCTTGCAGACCATCTGCACTGCTCAGAAAACTTCATATTTGCCTGCACAATTACCACCAGGTCCTCTTCATTCTCTACCACTGTCAGTGTAGTACCACAGAGTTGATAAGTTACTCTGGGGTTACTGCTTCCTATATGTAGTATTTTACATTTGTCAATGTTAACTTAATTTGCCACCTCTCAGCCCATCTGCTCAACCTTTCCAGATCCTGTTGCAGCAGCATAGCATCAGTAGTGTCCTTAACAACCCTGCCAACCTTTGTATCGTCTGCAAACTTGGACATTAAGCTTGATATACCATCATCAATATCATTTATAAATACAGAAAACAACAATGGACCCAACACTGAACCCTGACGGACTCCACCAATAACACTAGTCCACGAAGAGCAGTGTCCATTGATTACAACTGTCTTCTCCCACTTAAAACATCCCTTTGTCCATAGCAGCCATTTGCCTCCAATGCTGCACTGCTCCAATTTGTGCAGCAGTCTTTCATGTGCAACAGTATCAAAAGCCTTTCTAAGATCCAAATATATGTCAAACTTATTCCCTGCATCCAGTTCCTTTGTGACGACATCATAGTATCCAAATTGGTCAGACAAGACTTCACCTTAACAAAACCATGCTATGTCCGAGCTATAATTGAAGTCTTGTCTAGATGATCCTGCAGTGCTTCTTTAACCAGTGCCTCCATTAATTTTCCTGGAACAGAAGTTAAATTAAAAGGTCTATAATTACTTGTCAGCCTTTGATCCTCCTTTGTGAATGGGGTGACATTTGCACATCTCCAGTCCATGGGTGCCTCCTCTGATTCCAAGGAAGCACTCATAATTATGGCTAAGGTTTTGTTTACTTCCTTTGCTGCCTTCTTTAATATAATTGAATAGATCCCATCCACTTTTTTATGTTTATCTTAAACAATTTCTCCTCCACTTTCCTCTCAGTTATTACAAAATCATCTTGCTCACTGCCAGAGTTTAATTCACCTCTGGCATTCTCCTCCCTGAATAACTCCTCATGTGTGAATGTAGATGCAAAATACTCATTTAGTTTGTTAGTCATTGGAGCAGGATCATCAACAGTTGAACCATCAATATCCAGTGGACCAATCTGATTCATCCCTTTCCTTCTAGAGTTTATATAGGTAAAGGACTCGGACTCTTTGCTGTTTTTCTTTTCATCCTTTGCCAAAGATTTCTCATAATCTGCCTTTGCCTGCCTAATCTCCTTTGTGACCTGATTACAGACCAGCTTATATCTATCATAGCTGTCCATCACCTTATTCCTGCTAGAAAAATTTAAACAATTTATATGTATCCCATGCATTTTGCTTTTCTGCAACGTGTCTCATTAGTTCATCTGACATCCATATAGGCCTAAACCTTGAACAATATTTCTTGGTATATGAAGCCTAGTAGCTTCCAAGATTAATTCTTTGAATGCTTCCCATTTCCAATTTGCTGTTGGCAACATCATCAGTTGGTCCCACCATATAGAATTTAAATACTGTCTCAGACCACTGTAGTTGCCTTTACGAAAGCAAAAACTCTTCCCTTTACTACTGATGGTAGTTACCTCTTTGAGTAAATACCACTTCAGAACACTGATCACTACCACTTAGTGGTTCCTTTATCTGCAGATTCTTAATGCATGAAGAATCACTACTGATAATCAGATCAAGAGTATTACTTTCTCTAGTTGCCTCCTGAACATGCTGATGTAGAAAACAATCATCCAATAAATCCACAAAGCCTTGCTAGTGTGTGAGTGACTTACCCACAAATTTCAGTCAATATCTGGGAAATTAAAATCCCCCATTATAAGACACTCTGATTTACTGGAGCACTCTATTTCCCTGTACAGTTTCTTATTATATTAATCAGTCATTAGGCCTATAGCACACTCCTACTCAATTTTGATCTCCCAATGCTTATGTCACACCAAACTGACTCGACACTGCACTGTCCAGCAATGTAGACTGGCTTCACTTCTTTGGATTTTATGTGTTTCTTAACTAATAGCATAACCCCTCCTCCCTTCCTATCCTTTCTGTACACATTGTACTCTGCAAATTCCAGTTCTGCATTCCTTATATCTGTGACACCACGTCTCTGATATCCCAACAGTATCTGCCTTTGATGTTTTGAGCAATACCTCAAATTCATCAAATTTATTTACTAAACTCCTAGCATTGGTGTACACACAAGTATACATGCACCTCTTCCTATTCTTAGCTACCCTAACACAGCCTATGTGTTTACTTGTATCACAATGACTCCCAGCAGTCTCTGAAATACCCTGTATTTTGTTTTCCAGGCTGCTGCTCATTCCAATAGAAGCAGTGCAAGAATCACTTTCACCTCTTCCAGTGGCTACTGTTAATCTATTAGTCCTTGTATCCCCCAAACTAGCAGTTTTCAGACCCACCTAACACTGCCTCAATAGCATCAGCAAATATTTTTGCATTATTGTTTGTATAATAGCAGTGTAGGTTGTTAATCTTATACTGCTGGGGCAACTGTTAGGAAAACAAGCTCATTAACATTTTAATTTTCTGGAATTATATGAAGGAAGGTTGTTCTAAAGAGCTGAAATACTTTGAATATAGAAAGAGGAAAGTTAGTTCAGTACATTTGAAATGAAACTTCAAATAGACAGTGTCACCTGGTGATTAGAAATTGTTCCAATTAGAGAAAAAACTACCCTGGGAAATTTGGATATATTTCAAGGGTGGCTTAGGTTAAATTGTTTCTCAGAAAGAAACTTTCTTCACCCACAGCCATAGAAATAAAGGGAAACATCCAGAAAGTTTTTTTTCACTTACCTTTCCTTGGATATATACATACCATTCTAAAAAAAATCGCACTTCCTTTCTTCTTTTCAGTACAAGTAACTGATTTTGTATACAATATATCCTGTAGTGAATGCGACTTGTATCAAGGCTCGACCTGGCATACTCTAGATTTGACGATGAAACAGCATGCCACTTTGGTCCGTTCTTTGCGTGCAATTGCATCAGAATTGGCTTTTCATGCCATGGATGAAAGTCGTTCATACATTTCTTTTTAATGAAGCAAAAATTCTGAACATCCAACACAGTTGCACAAAGTTTTTAATCACTGAAACCCTTGAAATTAAGTTACACGCAAATTCTGTCAATATACGTCGCCTCTACCTCATTTTGAATTCATGGTTTTTTATGCACATGCACCAGAATAAATATCTCCATTTAATATCTTTACACATACACACCGCATTATTTCCTATCTGTGATCAAGACAGTTTGTCAAAGCTTAATCAGCTTAAGGAAGGAAAGTTTCTTAAAATTGTTAAATTCTGTCGTCTTGATTTATTTCATCACAGTGATTTTAAATTAAATTTTGATACAATGTCTTCTCTCACTCATAGTTTTGTGGGTGTGGTTTGATGTATTTTGGGGCTGAGTTGGGATTCTCGACCTTCGATTCTGAGGCATGTCGAATCATTCATGGTGCTGTGAGTGCAAGAATTCATTAAATTATTTTATCTGTCTACATTTGGAGAGAATTTCTGAAGTTGTTCTACATTCCACATTGAGGTAATTTCTTTAATCTTTTAAATATCGTTACAATGTACAACCTATTGAGCCTTCTAGCTCTGTTTTCTTATTAATCAAATTTATTTTGTATAAGCTAAGAGTAGAAAATTTTTATCTTGTCTGAATAGTTGAACATTCTGGTTTCTTGTCAAAGCTGCAACTTTTTGGCACTGCAACTTCTGTCCATCTATACTCCCACATCTGTTAAAACTGGATGGTTCTATTGCATCCTTGACTAATAATAAAGCAAACAGTACATTCTACTTTTCTTCCAACTCTTGTAATTATGATCTTGGTAAACCACCTCCTACAAAGTGTAGTAGGTGGTTTACTCAGTACACTTGCTCATTGCCTCGTGTGGTCGTTTGACAGAAGGATACTAGAAGAATTCTGAACAATCTTGATGTGAACGAAGCTCTAGATCCTGATGGCATTTCTCCACTTGTTATCAGAAGTTGTGTTCTGAGCTTGCTCCTCTTCTGTTGCCTTTGCCTTTTTGCATTTTCTTATTGTGCTGGTGTTTTTGCTTTTGCTAATTTCCAGCCAGTTTCTGAAAGGAGTGACAAATCTCTCCCATCAAAGTATTGCCCTATTGTGCTTACTCCTAATCTGCTGCTAACCAACTGCCAATTCTTAACCTTCCACTGCTAACATGGTGCCTGACAGGCACCACTTTTTTTTTATTTGTAAATGAAATAAAATCCTCCTGTGTACCTTTGCTCACCAGTTCTCTAACTGGTTATTATCAGTATCTGTTAATTTATATTATTTCATTTTGAAATAATATAAATTAAGAGAATTGATTTTTGTTAGGTGTTTAACAGTTGCCAGGTGAGCAAAGTATCTACCTTTCTTCTAGGCAACCCCCATTGTCCTTGTAGGAGCTGGTAGAATTGCTGTCCTTGCCACACTGGGTGGAAAAGACCAGAGTTTGAGTCCCATTCATAATGCAAGGAGTTATTATGAGCCTTTTTCACAACGTGGTTGAGTTAGTCAGTCTTGGGCGAGGAGAGCAGTTTTTTCCTTGCAGAAACTCAGGTTTTTCATCCAGAAAACATAAAATTGACCATAGAACATGCAATTTATAGGCAGTATATTCGGAGCAATATGGCCGTAGTCGCTGATGCGCTTAAAACCCTACAGCAACAACAATAGCAACCCCCATTCTCACATGGCATCTGTGAGATGCCCAGCAACAGATGTCTAATCTTCCTGCAGAGTTTTGATTTTGCTGGGTAAATGGGGGGGGGGGAGAGCTAAAAAAATACAGACATTCGTGTTCAGTCTGTCAGCTCCAATGTAAACATCAAGTTTCAATCTAGGGATTGGTGACCTTAAATCCTTAAAAATATATATGTGATAACTTTATTATTGGTTTCTCTTTATTTTCATTCAGTATTTTTAATTGGGTTTGGTATATCAATTATAATTGTATTATAAACTGTAATTAATAGATTATTGTTAATTCAGGGAAAAAGCTAAATTATTTTTTTATAATTAAGACAAAAAAGGGATAGTGTTGCCTCGTGTTTTTGTTAAAATTGAGGGTGTGATATTGGAAGATTAAACTATCTTGAACTTCCATGTGATCAATGAGTGTATTGATCCCATCAGTGCTGATCTGCTGATGATATATTGGCCTCTATTGCTCATCTTTAGATAAATTTGATGGAAAAGTTTGTTGAAACTCAAGCAGTAGTCCGTGATCTTTTTAAGGCTTTTATTGTTTTTTTTTTTGCATAGGTCTTCTAAACAAGATTCCATCTTATGGATGGCCAACTGTTTTTTGCAATCGGGTATCCAGTTTTCTTTGATCACTCTTTGTGAATGATGGTAGATGGCTTCTGTCTTCTTCATTAATCCTGGTGTTTCATAATGTTCAGTTCTTTTCCCACTTTTTTCCTCTTGTATATTAATGACTGTACACTGTCTGGAAATCTTATCTCCAGGTTTTCTTATGATAGCACACTATGTTCCACCTGCCCATTTGCAAAACCTTGACTTCACAAATGGCTTCAACTTTTCAAATCTTCTCCAAGTCCTCAATTGCTTGCCTCCAAATGGTTCTTCATTGTGGCAAAGTAAACTTAGTTAATTTAATCCCTCTAAACTCAGTCCTGTCTTCTTTCTCTCAAAAAGTATTTATTGCTCTTAGGTCATCTGCAATGACACTTGGATATTCTAGACAATATGACATCTCTATTAGGAATAACCTAAATTATAGGTTAACTGGCTCAAGTTTATTATTATTATTAACCATATGGTGCAAGGAAGCCTTATGCTGCACTAGCCAAAAAAAAATTCTGAGTTACCCTGACACACACACACACACACACACACACACACACACACACACACACACACACACACACACACACACACACACAGTCAGAAGTAGAAGGAAATCTCCAAGAAAGAGAAGAATGATGATATCCAGCTCAGGACCCTGGGTGTGCTAAGCCCATACTTGCTTACTTTTCTTGCTCATCTTTATATCTCATCCTTACTCATCTCTCTTGGCTCAAATACATCACAAATATTACTTACTCTGCAGCCAAAAAACTGGGTATTCTCTTTTTGCTGTGTTACTTTTCTTTAAAACAACTATTCACTCTGTTCAAATCTGAGATCTGTCCTCTCATGGAATATTGTTTTATCTCGGTTGGTACCCCAAAACTTCCGTCTTCTATACTCTATTCAAAAGAGCCAGTCAAGTTAATTAAAATTAATGACCTATCTCTTACAAAGTCCTTCCACCCCCAATTCTCAGATGTTACAACCAGTTGGCATCCATTTACCGTCCAAATCCAAACTCATGAACCAACTCTTCCTTGTTTATCATACTTCTGTCAGGCACCTCCGTAGCCAGGTAGGCAGGAGCAACAGTACATAGCACACACTTCTTGATTAGACCGGTGTTCGAGCCTGTGACCACCAAATACAGAGGATGCAGAAAGGTCAGGGAATGACCACCGCATATCCCATAGCAATATGGCCTTAGTTGCTAATGCTCCTAAAAACCAAATAACTAACAAAAAAACAAACATACTTCTGTTTTCTGGGACAACCTTCCTTCTCATGTACTTCCAAAAAATTACGTACCGAAATTCAAGTTTAATGTCAACAAATATCTTCTATCTTTACAACCCATACAGTACTAATACTAGATAGTATGAAGCAGAGCTGTAATGCTCAATACGTTCTACATTGATATCAATATTTGTAAAATAATAAGAGAAGTTTTACCTCAGTATAGTACGTAGAACACTTCCGTACGATACTCTCCAGAGATTAAAACGAATTTTTTCGTTTTAATTTCTGGAGAGTATCATATGGAAGTGTTCTACGTACTATATTGAGGTAAACTTCTCTTATTATTTTACGAAGTACTAAATAATATAGGTTCCAATACCTTTTTTGTGGTTGGGGGTTTCATTTAAAAAAAAAAAAAAAAGTTATACCTTTCGTGGTGTAATACAATACTGAGGTATACCGTGTAATACTGTTGCCACGACATTAGATTGTATTTATATCAAGCCTAATTTATATTGTCTGTTTTAGACCAGATTTCTGTCTTCTGTAACACACTGACATACAAAAAATGTGTAGTTGTATTAAGAGAATTTAACATTGTATAAATTTGAATCTACTTTTCTATGAAAGATTTGGCACAAGATGCATTATATAAAATGTTGTAAAGATAGGACAATAACCTCAGTTTGTGTGCAGTTATGTACAAATTAAGTTTGCTAGGATGCATTGTTCACTTCATAAGTTGCCTAGGTATTTAGCAAATATACCTCATCCTATGGAGTGGAGCATGTTAATTTGAATTGTTTAGCAAATACTGTTGCAACTTCTGATGACTTCTATGTGAGAGTCACTTAACTACATTTTTTAGAAAATGTAGTTTGCATATATAGCTACACTTGTGAGCCAGAACATGCCTACCCATCTCCATGAGTGAATGCATTCCACAACACCTAGAAGTGATGCATGGGTCTGGGTTAGTGCTTGTCAGTTTGTCAATATGAAGCTTGTGTCATAGGGAAGGGAAAGTCCTGATTTAGTTTGGATGAGAAATGATTTGTGCACTAGGAAGTCAAGGGCATCTCTAACTCTTTACTTCTCATGTCTGATTATATGGTGATTTAATCATACTGTGGTTATTTCTCTAAGTTTTCTGCAGAAGAAACTAAATAGTACAATGAAAACCTTAATGTAAGTGCAGTGGACTCCTAACTGGAATGTCTGATTAGTCTATTTCAGACTCACTCTGAGAGGTTTCTTTTAAAACCTCCATAAGAATATTGCTTTAAGTTTCTTAACTCTGCATATAATTCTCAGTAACCTCTGTAATCAATCCCATAAAACATGTTTCCAATTGTTCCTTTTGTTTCCATAAATATATAAATGAATGTATATATATATATATATATATATATATATATATATATATGTGTGTGTGTGTGTACTCATACACTTTTATACATGTATACACTCTAGTGCCTAAGCATATATAAGTATATCAGGACATATTCATTCACATAAATATTTATACACATATGCATGAAAACACAGGGAAATAAAGATACGTTTATACACACTTATATTGAATTATGGGGGATATGATAATTTGGAGGGGGTTATACATTCTCACTGGTAAGAACTATACATGAACAGTCTGGAAACACAAGCCTTCACTCACATTCACACTGTACGACATGAATGAGATCTCCAGTCTAGCATAAACTTTCAATACATACTAACTGGCATCCATTATTTACACTACTAACCACTGCTCACAGTTAAGTTCATTGGAACTAGCCAAAGAAAACATACTCAAATAACCAAAAACATATACATTATACCTACTGATTCACATAAACATATAGAGTACTCAAATTCACATATACAGTATTACATTTAACATATATAAAACTGCTATCTGGGTGGGAAATGCATCTGGACAGGCCAGTGTTATTTAGGTCTGTCTATATTGGGATTTGTCGTGTTTCAGGTAGTTGTGATTGTCAGTTTGGATGGTCATAACTTGGCTACTTCTCCTCGACTCAAAGACCTTTTAAGCAAATGCACAGCATTTCATCAGAAATGAATAGATGTTCATCTCCACGATTTGTTAATGCCATCTTTGACATTAGTATACATATGTGGGAATAATTGGGACAGTCATGTATACATGTGCCCAATCCTCATCTGATCCACAGGTACATTTAGGATCCCAGATGAGTCTTAGTTGAGATAGTTCTGCATTCAGGGAACTGTACCCTGTAAGCAAGAAGGTTGCATAGAGACCAGAGGCATACCAAGGGGATGGGTTGGGTAACCCGAGGAAGGAACCCTCCTGGTGACTTCCCCTTTGGTAGTCATCTATCTGGTTTGCCATAGTTCATAGAGAGCATCCAATATTCTCTCCTAGTGACTGTTGGTATTTATCTTTTAAGCTTGTAATTAAGGCCCCTTCTTTTTACATCTAACTCCAGAGGGAGTGTACCAGAAGAACACAAGTTAATTTTCATTGATATTTAGCTAATTTTATAATGGTAATTATAAAAATATTTTCCAAGTTCGACCTGGTGACTAATCATAGCTCACCTGGGGATTCTTTTCTTTGTGATCGATGTAAGGAGTGCACCGACCTTAAATTACAATTTGGTGCACTGATGGAACAATTTTGAGCTCCCTGAAAAAAACGGGTGCTTGCCCTCGAGAATAATACACCTGGGAGCTCGTCAGGGACTCAATACTCCACAATCTACCAAGTGATGCACACCCGATTCGGGCCTCAAAACAGAAAAACCAAGTGCAAACTACTCTGATTAAAAAGGACATTATTTTATTAGGAGACTCCATTGTCAGGGAAACGGGGAATATTTTTTGTAATAAGGATAGGTGGAGTAGAACTGGGGTATATCTGCCAGGAGCAACTATTAATGACGTCACCAACAGATTGTCAGATTTTAAGGGAGGTAAAGAGAATATTATTATTCATGTGGGGACTAATGACATTACACGTACACAATCTGACGATTTGTTGGAAAAATACAGGACCGTGCTGAGGACATGCCGTGAGCTAGGCCACAATGTCTGTGTCTGCAATTCTGCCCAGACACGATAGGCAGGATTATATGTTAAAAGCCTTGTGGATTAACTCAAGACTTGAAGGTCTCTGCAAGGCTTTAGGGGGAAATTTCTATCAGCATAGACCACACTTGTAGGTAGAAGGAATTTGTGTTGTAGAGACGGGATACACTTAAACAAAGGTGGTGCAAAAATATTTCAGTATTATTGAGGATACCTTAAAGGTTCAGGGAAACTGGTAGTTAGGGGGGGATGTGGGTAATACTGACATGCATTTATCTGATAATATTGGTCAAAGTAACTCTTGCACATACCTCAAGAGTTCTTATCTGTTACCCCAACTGGACATATTATCTACATGTTCTGGGGCAGAAACGTTTCAAGTGAGCAGGTAGCTAATGCCAGGGAAGAGAGCCTTAAAAACTTTAAGGGTTGTGTTAGGGTTGTTAAATATACAAGAACAGTAAGTCTTAATTGTTTATATAGTAACGTTAGAAGTGTTCGTCAATAAAATGAGCAAATTCAAACTGCTGGTTAAAACAAGTAACGCAGACATAATAGGCTAGGGCTTATGGAGACGTGGTGCCACCTGGAAATTGGGGATGATGAATTTCAGTATGGCTTGTATAATGTATTTAGGAAGGATAGGGTAGATAGAAGGGGTGGTGGGGTAATGCTTATCAGAAGCAGCCTGAGTGCGACGATAGCTTTCCTGGGTTTAGACGTTTCACATGCTAGTATAGAATCAGTATAGTGTGAGATAGTTGGAAACAAAGGTATAATGCAGGTAGGAGTAATCTACAGACCAGGTTATTGTGAAGATTATGACGAAAGCCTCTACATGCAAATGGAATGGGCAAGTAAGCATCAATGTCTTATGGGTGATTTCAATTTGCCTCAAATTGATTGGAATAAATGGGAAGGAAACTCGATATGGGGAACAAAATTTTTAAATCAACTAGATGACTGTTATTTGTATCAACATGTCAGGGAAAGTACTAGAGAAAAGAATATCCTAGACCTCCATCATCACCCATGAATCAGATGACATAACAGGGCTGACAGTAGAGGAACCAGTAGCAGGAAGTGATCACGGAGTTCTACGGTGGATGATGATGATGATGAGAGAGGTAGCAGCAGTAAAAGTCAAAGGAATGGGTTTTAATTTCAGAAAATGAAATTACGATGCCTTAAGGTACTACATGGCCTCTATTAACTGGGTAGATATCACACACAGAATGAATACATTTGAACTGTGGTTTGCTTTTAAAACATTAATCACAGATGCCTTGAATACGTATTTAAAACATTAATCACAGATGCCTTGAATGCGTATTTACCATTAAAAAAATACTCCACGAGGAGGGTTTCAAGTTGGATGAATAGTGAAGTTGCCACATTACTTGAGAAGAAAAAGGTGGCATGGAAAGGTTACAGAGCAATAAAAAGTACTGAAGCCTATAACAGCTACAAGATGATCTGTAATAGAGCCACAGAAAAGGTTCGACAGGCAAAGGCAGTTTATGAGAAATCACTAGAAAACAGAGCAAAGAGGGGGGGGGATAAGGAATTCTTCACATATATAAATGCCAAGAAGAGCAGGACAAACCAGATCGGAACTTTACGTAAGGGAAAGGGGATAGTATTAAATACACCAGGCATTGCAGATTAACTCAACAGTTATTTTGCATCGATATTAACAAATGAAAAACCTTTTGTGGCAATGGGAAATTATCGACCTGTCAGTCTGACTTCAGTGGTAGGGAAAATCATGGAGGCAATGATCAAGGGTGGAATTCAGGATAATTTGTATCGAATTAATTCTCAAGGATACACAGCATTGTTTTGTAAAGGGAAAATCATATTTAACAAATCTGGTTTGCTATTTTTAAAGGGTCACTCACGAGCTGGATTTAGGGAATAATTTCGACATAGTTTATTTAGATTTCAGCAAAGCTTTTGACTTGCTCCCACATGAGCTGTTGTTTTACAAGCTGGAACAGGTTGGAATCGCTGGGAAAATCCTTAGATGGATAGCAGGATGGCTTCAAGGCAGGAGGCATAGGGTTGTGATAAATGGCTATTCCTCAGATTGGGTTGATGTAAGAAGTGGGGTTCCCCAAGGATCAGTATTAGGACCACTGTTGTTTTTAATTTTCATAAATGACATCGATGAAGGGATAGAGGGCGTGATGTCTAAATTTGCAGATGATGTTAAAATTGGTAGAGTATTTAATGATCACTATCAAGCTTGAGCTTCTTCGGAGAGACTTAGATAGACTTCAGGAATGGTCAGAAAAATGGCAGCTATGCTTTAATCCAACAAAGTGTAAGGTATTACACCTAGGAAACAGTAATCCCAAAATAACATATTCACTTGGTAGAGTTCAACTAAACCCAGTACTGGAGGAAAGGGACTTGGGTGTTACAATACGGTCAGACATGAAATTCTCTGAGCATTGTAATCAAGTTGCAAGGAAGGCCCATGGTGTCCTATCGAACTTTTGCAAGTAGAGATAGGGACGTGATAATCCCATTATATAAGGCTTTCGTAAAACCACACTTGGAATACTGTGTTCAAGTATGGAGACTGCACCTAAAGAAAGACATTGTGCTTCTTGAAAGGGTGCAAAGATGGGTAACTTGCCTGGCGAGATCGGCAAAAGGGCGTCCTTATGAAGAAAGACTTCGAATATGTGGGTTGCAGAGTTTGGAAACTAGACACCTTAGAAGAAATTTGATTGAGGTGTTTAAGGCTCTGAGAGGCATCAGTAAAATGAATGAGGATGAAATTTTTAAGATTTGCATCCATAAGTGGGGCGAAAAAGTTAAACTTGAAAGAATTAATGGCTACAATATCTAGTTTATATTCTACGTATTATACTTTTATTCCTAGCTGCTAGTTGGTCATTCCTTAACACTACTTATGGTTTTTGCATTTTACATCCTTGCATATACAACCAATTTTCATAGTACCTGTATGAGAAATTAGTTCTTGGATATGTTAAAAGGGTGGTTGTCACATGGGAACTGGCAGGCCCCTCTGCAAAATAACTGTTCCGCATTAAACTTTTATTTGAGCAATCTTGGAAGTGAATAATTCATTTGGAATTATATGTGAAAAGGCCCTGAACAACTATTTACTAAATTTTTACCACATTTACTTGCTAGTTTCAGCATGTGGAATACATTTGTTGCTCATCTATTAGCTGACTTGTCTGCTACGGGGATCAGGTGCCCTGTTACTGTTTAATTATTGTAAAAAATGTGTTTTGTCTCAATTATCGTTTTGTTTATTACTTTTTGTTTGACAAAACATTAATAGGTGCATTTATGTAACTTTACATTTTTATGTTGTTAATGGTTTTCTGAAGTGGAAGTGACTATATTAGTTTCATGTTTATATTTTGCCATTGTAGCTTTTTTTTTTTTAGCAGAATTTGTCTCCTTTCAGACATAAATTTATTCTAAATAACTTGCATAACTGACTAGAAGAGAATATCCAGAAGTGGAACTCTGGAGACACTGTTTTCTAGTACAGGAAATGAAACATATTGCTGGTTCTGAACCTTGAATCCGCTAGGCCTCCATTAACACTCTGCATTTTTTATCGGGGATCGCTACTTTAATTCAGTGTGGGGGTTTTCAGTTATTATATGCTCACTGTTCTGAAATGCAGTGGCATGCAAGGGCACTGGTTCCCAAGCCTAAAGACTCCACTGGAGTGTTCATGCATACATGATTCAAAGTGTTGGTGAGACTACCCAATGCAGGCTAATTCACGTTGGTCACCCAGTAAACAGTTTGAATTGTTGGAGAAGAGAAAAGAACTTTCTTGTTCCCAATGAAGAATACCCTCTTGTTGTGGTTCCAGATATATTGGAAATTTTCTTGCCTATTCCTGTGTGAGGAAGGTGAATTGAATGATGGGGAGAATCCTCTTGACTGGGAAGATTGTTAAATTGGGAGGGGGATATGGAGTTGCTTAAGATTTTTTATGTTGATGTCCAAGTAGAGTTCTGAGGGGACTCAGAACAGCACAACACTCGTCTGTTGTTGTTTTGCTGTTCCAAGGGATTGACATAAGAAGCCTCCCCATCATGTCCTGTCCATGTATTTCTCTCCATTTTCCTCCTCTCTTAAAGACATCAGTCACTATCATGTCCTGTCACCTCATTCTTGGTCTTTTGTTACAATTCCAACATTCATATTGGCAAACACCTCTTGACATATCTGAACCATCTCAGATGGGACCTTTCAATTCTACTCTGGAGCTTTTCTACCTGAACTCTCTCCCTAATCGTATCATTCTTGATTTTGTTGCATCTTGTCTTTCTGGCTATGCTCCTCACAAACTTCATTTCTGCCCCCTGCATTCATCCTTTTTCCTCATAGTCCAAGTTTCAGATGCATATGTCACAAGTGGTACATAATAGGTCTGGTATATAGCACTTCAGTGGTCTGTTCTAGATCAGATCTCTTGTCTGCCTATAGAAATTGCCCCTGGTTGTATCTTTCTACTTATTTCTTCATCTGTTTCTCCACTCTTTGTGATGGTGCTTCCTAGATACTTGAAGTTGTTAATCATTTTCAGCTCTTTCTCTTCCATTGTAATGTATCAGTCAGGCTCGCCACTCCTCTTTAGAACTATTACTTCACTCTTCTCCTGACTAAAAACCAGTCCAAATTATTTGGCAATACTAGTCTGCACATCAACTTGCTATTGCACTTGTTCCCTGCTCTCTCTCTCCATATAGAAGTCATCTGTGAGGAGCATCACTTTCATCTGGTCTTGTCCACATTGTTCTGCCACTCTACATTGCATATCATTCTTGACAGCTATGAATGTGGTGACTAAACCTCTTGCCTTAAACCTGATGTTATTTCGAAGCTCTCTGTCAATCCACCCGCTGTTACTTAAAAACACTCAAGCCACCTGAATGTGAGAGGATTCATTTCAATGTGATGTAATTTTTGGAACGTTGAAAAAAATCAACATCCCAACATTCTGAAAATTCTGACACGATGGTTGAAAATTAAAAGCAAATTTTTGTGCTGGGCTGTAAATTGGAAAAAAAATCCATCCTTAATTTTTATAAAATTAAGATTTATTCTTTTTTTATCATATACTAACATCAGCATAAGCAAAGAACAAATAAAACTGTGCCGAGTCTATAAACAAAAGCTGAGCATTACTGCAAAGTGTTCGATTAGTGTGCTGAGTAGTTATTTCACGTGCCTTTACATATACAGCACTCATTGGTTAACCACTCATGCATTATAGCACCGAGCTTGGGTGCATTTTGAACACAGATATGCACTGCAATGTATCACTCCTAGTGCTATTTTCACTTATGTGAATAAAGGCAGCAAACCTATTAAAATGTTGCTACCCCCATAATTTTTCTTAATTGTAGCAGTACTTTAAACTTCTTTCTCTTAACCTGTAGTAACTTTCTGTTTCATCTGCAATGTGCTTGTTTGTAATTAAGTGAACATGCATGTAACTCCTAATATGCCCTTATTAAATGAATTCTATTCATCTGAGTTTTCTAAATATAACTGATAATGTCCAGATAATCGCAGACTAAATTTTATTTTAATAATGAAACAGTATTAGATGGTAATAATACAAATAATGAAGCACCTGGAAGTGTGGGAATTGTCTTGGGAAGTTCTTAGCAATGGTTAACAAAGAAGTGATTACTTTTACTTTAATACCTAGAATAAATTTTCTCTGTATTGTGAAACTAAATCTTTAAAATATAATTAAATGTATATAAAATCTAAGTAATATAGTGTAATTCATACTATAGTAGCTTGATAACCGTGGCTATGAATTTTATTTCAGGGAGATTCTGGAGGCCCACTGGTTATTCGTGATAATGATCGCTATTTTATTATTGGTGTGGTGTCTGCAGGTATTGGATGTGCAAGGGAACTATTACCTGGACTTTACAGCCGTGTTTCATTTTTTTTGCCATGGATTACAAGTGTTCTGGAGGGAAGAAGTCAAGACATATCAAAACGTAGCCGTAGACTAATTAATCGCCAGTGGACCAAATAACACACACAAGAAACAGACTTCTGAACTTTTATCAGGTTAGGTATAACACATCCAGTGACCTGACTGATGTATGTAATTTTTTAATTCATTAGTTAAAGTTATTTATTTTTTACAAGCATTCATATCTGAAAAAATAGCATTACTATCATTCTGTATACTCATGTACTGAAATTTGAATTGTCCTTTCTGTTTAATTTAAAATGTCTTGTAATGAAAAGTTAACCTGAATATGTACAGTGCCTTGTTTTATATTGCATTATTAAATATTAGTTTTGTTTGTTTAATTGTGTTGATCTAAAATTTTGAGAATCACATTCAAGAAAATATCTGTATTCACTTGTATAAAAAGATATTTACAAAATGGAGTACATTGATTACAACAGAAAAATCTTGATGTCAGATATAAGATAAAGAATGACATTTTGAAGTGGAATTGGTTTTAATAATGATTGTTCTGTACCAACTTTTTTTTATTATTATTATTTATTTTTTTAAAATTTGTCTTTTTAAAGGTCATTTCATTTTTCCAGTTTTTCAGGTATGAGGTGTGGCAATAAAATTCCTGGACTGGTGCAAAAAAAAAAAAAAAAAACACAAAGTGAAGGAGCACACAAATAAAAATAATTTTATTTTTATTCACCTGATTAAATCACTTATTATATCCTTCTGAAAACAGTCTGTGAAGGCACCCAAAGAGATGAGGTTCAGTTCGATTGTTAAATTTAGATGGGCAATCTGTACAATGCCATCTTCACAACAAGAACCAGCTGCTTTCCCTTGAATTATGCCCTCACTTGGGAAATGCACTTCAATAGTCTTTAAGCACCTGTACATAGAATACAGCATCAACTCTCTCCCCTTCAGGTAAAATTCCTTACAAATCACACCCTCTGTCAAAAAACACGATCAGCATAGTCCTAATCCTGGACTTTTGTAAATGAAATGTTTGGGACTTGGTGATAATTTTGCTCATCTCCAGTGACAATACAGTTGAGGAAATTAGGATTGTCTTGACAAATTTGCTCATGTGACACTGTTGCTTCTTCTGTACATCCTTGAGGTTGTGCAGACAAATTTTGCACTGACACTTCCTTTTCCCTAAATCTTTATTCAATATTTGATGAATCATCTTATTCGTATCTAACTCATCAGCCATCATTCTGAGGGTTAAATGATAAGCCCTTTACACAATTCAACAGACACCCATGTTTTGGGTCATCGTGAACATAATGTCCATCTTTAAACTGCTTATACCATTCAAACACACTAGTACAACTTACTGTTCCATCATCATAAACAGTTTTTAACATTTCATATGTTTCTGTTGCTAATTTTTCCAGTTCATTGTGCCATTGCAAAATCCTGACACAGGTCATTAACACTTCTAAGAAAAGCGGTTGTTATTTGCAACCTGAAACCTACTGGACAATCACTGTACTCTATTTGAGGAAAGCTGAACTATGAAATACCACTTCTGTTTATTTTAAAACTTGTCAAACATGACTGTAACAGTCTGGGAACTTTTAACCTCCCCCCCCATACCTCATATATTGAATTGCAAGTGGATAAACAATATTTTCAACAGGTCTTGAGGTATTTATGGATGAAGAATCAAATTAAATATTCAGTTATGATAATAAAAGTAACACGTCGCAAACACTAAGCATTGGGCAGTATTTATCAGCCATCATTATCAAACATGAGTTTTTTTTTTTACGGCCAGACTTCTCCAGTTCTAATGCAATCAGTGAGGCAAATCAAAAATTCAGACCATACTGAACAAATACTAAATTTTAGTATTTATTATAACTTTGAAGGGTTAATGTTGAAGTCACAACAAGTTTGTTTGTTATTTGGTGTTTAGGAGCATTAGCAACTAAGGCCATATTGCTCCAGGGATATGCAGTGGTCATTCCCTGACCTTTCCACATCCTCCATTCACAGGCTCTAACCCCAGTCTAATCAAGAAGCATGTGCTACACACTGCCCCTGCCCACCTGGCTATGGAGGTGCCACAAGTAATGTTTGTTAAATTTAATCCAGAATTAAATGCAATCTTAACTGATCTTCTAATTTTAACTTTTTAGATGATCTCATTTCTGTTTTCTCCTTTTCTTAGGTGAGCTACTGTTTCAACTCTCCAGATCCTAATATTTCTAATACTCGTGATGGATGCTTTCATCCAGCGCGATACTGCTCTACCACTTTAGATAAACAAATTGGTGGTAATGCATTGGATAGAGGCTGGAAGTAGTGGAATGCATATTTAGTGCACTCCACTATTCCTAAATATTCCTTACATTTCACGTTACATCTCTGAAATAGTTTTTGCAGGCCAATGACTCTAGATAGTCCACTGAACCAAACCTATTGGTAACTCTGTAGGAGGCATCTATAATCTTGCTGCCTCAATCCTTTAGCTTAGTGACGGAAAGGAGTAGAGTTGTGTGGAAGACATTGTCAAGGCCATCTTATGGTAAGGCACTGGGTATATTCTTTCTGTATGTATGTGCCATCCAAAAATTTCGTTAATTCATACATGTTTTCCTTATACATTATCCACTGAATGTATCACAAATAGGTAAACTAGCAATCATAATTGTATACAGAAAGATCTAAAAACTTCAATTCCAGTCTCAGTGATTGTTTCAAACTGAAATCTGTCAATTCCCATTTGATTTTTCTGACAGAGCCACACTTATGTTGCTTCAACCACTACACATCTGAAGCAAAAATGCTCTGATATTCCTTCCAGAGACTTCCTAAGCTACAGCAAAAATTTAAACAAATTCTTAATTCCATGAACTTAGCACAAGGTGATGTAACATAACATGCCATTCAATTTCAGAAAACCATACTATCCAAATCGCTGATCCAATGTCTTAAATGTTGTGCACTATCAAAAAAATTAGTGCCTTTGATGCACTCTATATACGGAAAGACTACAAAAATTGCCATTGGTAGAGTTACTATTCTCCCCATCCTGGATAGCTCTCTTCCACAAAGCGTCAGCAAGAACAAGACAAAAAGCAGTGCACAGGTTTCTTTAATGTACATCAGTGATTAATTAGTTAAATTGTGAAATATAAATGTGGTGTAGAGTATATTTTAATCCATGTTCATTTGCACCTAGTGTTTCCAAATATTCTAGAAACATGAGTCAAAACAGATTTATAGATGACTGTGATCAGTAGAAATGGTAAACTTTACCATTTTATACAAATGGGAAAGTGTTATTGCATTTCTACTAACAGTTTGCCATTGAGGTGATTTGTGCTGATAAGATCCAATGAAGTGTGTGTGTACACACACACACTGTGCTGCCACTTTATTAGGTACACCTACTTAGGTAGCATGTTGAGCCTCCTTTAGCCTTCAAAACAGCCTGAATTTGTCTAGGCATGGATTGAACAAGATGCTGAAAACATTGTGCAGTACCATGCAGACATGAGTGCGTCACGCAGTTCCTTGAGATTCGCCAGAGATGTAGACCAGCAGTGAACAGCCCTTTCCAGCTTATCCTAGAGATGTTCAATAGGATTGAGATCTGCAGACTGAGCAGGCCACTGCAGCAAAGAAAAGTCATTGTCGTGTTCCTGGAACCATTCCATAATGATTTGTGCACTGCCACATTATCCTGCTGGAAGTAACTATCTGACTGAGGACAAACTGTCAACATGAACGGATGCACTTGGTCAGCAACGATGTTTAGGTACGATGTGGCATTCAGACATGAATCTCTGAGTATTAATGGACCCAACGTGTGCCAAGAAAACATTCCCCACACAATAACACTGCCAGCACCACCTTGCATGGTAGTTGTCAGACATGATGACTACCATGCAAGGTGGTGAAAACAACGAATCCATGGATTTGTTGTTTTCACCACATTCTGAACCTTCCATACATGATGCACCAGGAACTTCAACCTGTCAGACCAAGCAACTGTTTTCCAATCTGCGATAGTCCAGTGCTGGTGTTGCTGTGCACACAGGAGGTGTGCTCTCTTGTTCTTCATTGATAACAAAGGTACACAATGTGGCCGTCGGCTATTGTAGCCCATTTGCCACAAAGTGCGACTAGTGGTCCATTGCGATATTTTGTTCTGCGCACCAAGGTTGTATTCTGACGCGACGTGCGACATTGTGGCCCATCTGTTTGCTTGCACAATTCTAGCCATCCTCCTCTGACCTCTCTCATCAACAAGCACTTTTCTTCCACAGGAGTGCTGTTGAGAGGATGTTTTCTGTTCATTTCACCATTCTCAATACACCCTTGAAATTGTGGTGTGTGAACCACAATGTGCAGGAGAACTGCTGTTTCAGAGATGCTTTGTTCATCACGTCTTGCACCTCCTACCATGCCACGTTTGAGGTCCGCTAGATCACTCAGGTTCCCCATTCTTGCTATGGTTTGTATGCTTAACTGATACTAGAAAGGTTGTTCTGCTGCATTTATATGCACAGCCGGGGCATACCTAATAAAGTAGTATTAGGTATGCCCCGCACAGTGTATATGCATGCACTGCAGAAGCTATATATAATATTGATAAAAAAAATAATAGGATATTATGACATTACTGAATGTGCAAGCAAGAAAAAAAGTATTAAATTATTAAACTGGGCAGAAGCTATATACTGTGTATATATATATATATTATTTCATTGACTTATTATAACTTGATAATAAATTTATTTATTATTGATGTATAATAAAGAGGTCAATTGTGAATTTAGTTTGGTGGCAAGCTGACTTTCTGTTATCAGTTCCTAAGACTGAAGCATGTTTTCTTATAGCAGGTGAAAGTTTGCTAGCTCCTGAGTTAAACTGAAAACTTGTTTTCAAAAGTGAGCTTGCCCACTGCAGCACTTCTACAGCTCCTGCCCCTTTCCTTCATTGATTTCACTGCATGGAGCTCAATTGAACATCACTTTTTACACCAAGAACCCCTCAATGACCTATATTTGAGATGTCCCCCCCACCCATTCAGAGGTCTGCTCAAATGAAGATTATTTCACTCTTTCACTTATTGTTTTATTTTATTGTTGTTGTTTATTTTTTGTGTAAATATGCAATTTCATGATTTTGCTTTCATCCCTGACAAATTTGAAATTGTGGCTTTATCAAATGATGCTTCAAACTTAGTTATGAAACACTTTTCTGTGAACCTGTAGCTCACCACTCTTTTCTGCTACAGTGTTTCATTTAGTTATTTATATTTCCTAATTATCCAACAAAATAATTAAATGGATCATATTGTTGCACAAGTTATAAACATTCTTTTAAGCTAGAAACAAAAACAAGGTTTTAATAAAATGTGCAAACTTCAAAATTAGTTTCATTCTATGTCATGCAATGCATCATCTGCAATGAGTTTAATATCAATTGTACGGTCGGGAATAACAGTTACTTTTTAAGCCTGTCCAGGTGGGTTAATGTAGGTAACACGGCACAAAGCCTATATTTTATACTGATCTCAAGTATATGTGCAGTATGCATAATCCTTATATTATGAAAGATGTCATTTCATCTCTCAAGAATTATGAAAACACAAAAATAAATAAGTTGTTTTTATGTCACATGACTACTGCTTAATCTTTGCTATTCTGATATCCTGGAGAATGCTATGCCAATGAAACTTTAATTGGCTGCAGCAACCTTTTTTCTTTTTATCTTCATGTTCTTACAAGAGAAGTAAACATTCAAGGAAACTTTTCATTGAATTGTTTATTTTATAATACAGCCTTTCTGAAAGAGTTTGTGTAGAAGGTGACAGATGAAATTTAAAAAAAAAAAAAAAAAGGATGTAATGTTTTCACTTTTTCCCCTCCTTCCCATAACTATTATAGTTACAAATGTGACTGTTTTATTTTTACAGTACTACTGGCATCTCCAGAAAGGGGGGAAAAATACACACATAACCATCTTGTTGTTTTTAGATTATTATAAAATAATGTTTGTAGTTATGAATATATTTCATTATCATATGCTAATGAAATATGATATTTCATTAACATATGGCTAACAGTATTGCTAATTAACTATTAAAAATTAAAAAAATTAACAAGAAACATTTCCTTCTCACTGCATTATAGCGCTTCAAAACTGTTAAACTTGCCAAAAGATCCAAAATTTGAATGTATTTTTTTTAATTACTACTATCATTATGGAACTTTTTTTTTTGAAAAACTTTTTTTCAGAGTTCATATCATAAAAAAAATTAAATTCAACAGTGGCCATATTGCAGCTTAGTCATGTATTCATTATTACTGTAGTGAACACCGATAAAAAGTACTGGTATTTGTTAATGACACTGATGGTGTTACCCTTTCCTGATACAAAAGGTTGGAAGGGTGCTTAATGATAACCACAGTGTGTGTGCTTCAAGACTTACATAAATTATTTTGTCAGCGTGAAAAACTGCAGTTAAAATATGTAAGGTTTTACATTTCACTAATAGTAATCTTATACTGTTTTACTAGTTGGTAAGCAACAAAAATCAAAGCATTTGATAATGTGAAAGAATTAGGAGAAATTGTATAACCCAACATGAAATTCTTTCTGACAAGCTGCCAGTGCAAAATATGGTGTTTTATAGTAAGCACAAGCAGTCATTGCTAATTATAAGATAAGACACGACACATCTTGGGTATTGCATATAGATATGGAAGAAGAACAAAGTTGGTTATTAGTGTATAGATGCATTCTGACAAAGAGAAATTTCAGTTTTGTGGGCTGAAAAGTCTAGACCAAATCCCCATGTCTAGACCAAAAGTCTAGACATGGGGAAACAATTAAGATATTTAAAATGTTCAAAGGTTGAATAAATTATATAAATGGCATTAAAATTCTCAAGTTAATACAAACTAGAAAGCATGCACTTAAAGTAATTGAATATAAGAATATTTTCTTTCAGTCTTTTTTTTTTTTTTATATCAAAATCAAAATCAATTGTTATAGAATCTATTACCTATCTTGTAAAACTAGCACAAATTTCAGCATGGTTGAATATATCTGGATGAAATTACGTAACAGATTTCATACTTTTTTTGAGTTTACTAAATAAGCCTGGTTTCCTTTCATTGTGCCTTTATTAGTAATAACATTGTTAGCTGCTGACTATTAGCCACAATAATAACACCACTCTGCATGGGTTTCAATGTTTGTAAACTAATAGCTATTTTTAACTAAATTTTTTAAGCTGATTTCAGAAATGGTTTTTTGCTCTCAGTACCTTTTTTTTTTTTTCACAAATCACTTAAATTGATGTCATGAGTTGTATTATTGAATGTACAGTGACTTGTTAATTTATGTAAGGGTTACGCTCCGGAACATCCCATGCAATTTAAATTAGCACAATGTAAATAATCACCAAAAAAATGCGATAATAGGCCTACAAAAATAACTCTCGCATCTAGGGCATGTACATGTCTATAGGGAATATGATCCCCCCAAAATATTAGCACCAAACCCGAAGTGTTAGCCAATCTTTCGCAGCCTTAAAGCCAGGCACAGTCTTTTCAGTAATGGAAATATAAGTATGATCAGGCATTTTTTCCCCCCAATATAAACCTATTTCGTTAAGGTTGAATATCTGTTTGAGTATGAACTTCCCCTCCTCTATGATTGCCTTCAGTTTCATAGGCATTTTTATCAGCTGCTGCAGTTTCTCCACGTTTTCACATTATGTAAACAATACTGTTGATGAAAATTCTCAAACCATCCTGAACTTGCTGAAAAGGGCTTAATTTTTTTTTTTTTTTTTTTTATTTTGGCCACTCATCCATGTAGCAAGCAATTTTTTTCATGCATTCTATCATAGTGACTTGTGCCGTTTTAAGGGCACATCACTCATGTGTGCCCTTAACAGCACCTCCAATTTAATTTCAAGCACAATCCTTGGGTGCTTATCATCACTTCCACTAAAACTATGAGGATTCTTGCTAGTGATAAGGGTAACAACAAAAAAATAAGTAAAAATAAGCACAAAAGAAAATTATGCACTTCCAATAGATTAGTAATGGACAACCTTCAGCAAAACAAAATGGCAGACTGTCACGCTGGCCTCTTGTTGCACTTTTCATAAATTGCACAATTTAAACACACGTAAAGTAAGAAATGATTGTATTAAGTTAGTAATAAACGGAAATTTGTAAATCTCATATGACAATACTCCCTTCAGTCATTTGTTTCTTGACCTTGAGAGGTTCATGCTCTTAATGTATCATGTTTCATGCTCTCAAAGTATGAGTTCAGTTTATTTTTGAGGTTGTCAAACTTGTGCTGAAAAGTGAGTAAAATCCAAACTTATTTTATTATATTTGTGGAAGTAATTAGTTCTCAAGAAAGACAAGATATTTAAAAAGCTTTAAAAAATGCATGTTGTGCTTATTTTGGAGTGAAACTTGGTGACCAAGCTTTGGGCTCCACACAGTTTGTCAAAACCTGTTGAAGCATAGATTGTGGAAGGAGAATAAAAAGAAGACTTCCATTTGCAATTCCCATGATTTGGTGGAACCTATAAACCACTATGATGACTGTTACCTTTGTTTATGTAATGTAGAGATACACTGTAAAGAATAAGAAGGGCATTGTGTATCCTAATATTCCATCTGCCATTAGACCAGTCCCACATGGAGATAATCTGTTTATTCTATGTCCTCCACTTATATTGGAGAATGTAGTAGCAGAGACTGCTGAAAATGAAGCTTCTGAAGAATACATGCCAGGAAACATTTAAGAAAATCAAAGAAATGATCTGGTAAGAGATTTAAAATCAAAGGAATCTGCAGAACCTCTTGTTTCTAGACTTTAGTCAGAAAATCTAGATGTTTTTCTCAAGATACAGAGAACCAGAACTAGCCCCCAATTTTTTTTGAGGACAATTGTATGTTTTTTTTCCAGTAATATAGATGACTTAATTAGGAATTAGTTAATTCTATGCAGTGGGACTTTTTGACTCAGAGGTGTGTTCTCCACAATGGAAATAAATATGGATCAATTTCAGTAGCTCACTCAGTGCATTTGAAAGAAGTACATGAGAAGTTGTCGAAAATATTAAGTAAGAAAACATGGTTAGTTGGTCTGTGCTGACTGAAGTGATAAGTAAATTACTTAAACAGCAATCTGACTACACAAAAATGCTTTGCTTTTTGTTGTGAGAGGGATAGCTGGGCAAGGAGGTCTGGACACAGAGGCCCGGTTTGCTGCCTGGATCAAAGAACATTAGTTCATAAACCATTGGTACAACCAGTGGTTTATGAAATATCAAACAGTTTGTGAAAGCTCTACTTCAGGAAGCTCACTGCTTCAACTGCCTTTGTTCTTAAATTCCCTATCACCCAAGAGAGGTTAAAACAAGGTGTTTTTTTTTTTTTTTTTTAACCTCAAATTTGCAAACTGATGAAAGACCAAGATTTTGAGGGAACTATGAATAAAAGGGAAAAACAGGCATGGATTAGCTTCAGGTGTGTTAAGAATTTCTTAGGGAACAAGAATATAGTTGAAAATGTTGGCAAACTTTAAAAAGCTGGGCTCAAACATAAGTGTCAAGGTACATTTTTTACACTCCCACATCACCTACTTCCCAGAAAATCTAGGAAGTGTTTGTGAATAATGGGGTGAAGTTTCACCAGTACATTAAATTAGGTACCATGCTGGAATGTCAACATTAATGACTGACTATTGCTAGGTGTTGAAGGACCTGCAAGAAAATCAAAGAAACTAAAATTTGACTGATCATAGATCAGTTTTTGAGATGAGTGTTTAGTAGACTTTTTATCACATTGCCCTTTTTTTAAGTGTTTTCCATGTATTTAAATTTTGTTATAATTTCATTGTACAAATTCTGCCAAAATTAACAAAAAAATTTGAAAAATCAAATTTTCTTTCATGATTTTTGAAGAAACCTGACATGATGGAAACAAATGGAAATCATTTTTGAAATCAGCATTAGAAAATGATTCAGAAACCCCTTTTCTGAGAAAAAAAAAACTGTCAATTCTTTTTCAAAATACAGAGCTAAATCAAATCAAGAGCTAAATCAAATACAGAGCTAAATCAAATAAAATCAACTATAATCTAGTTGATTTTATTTCATTTTGGAATCTGTTACCACTAGCTTTCAATTCTTTTAATTTATGCAATTAAGTCATTTGAAACTTTTTAATTTTGATAAATGTTCCACATTTATCATATAATTAGGTTCTGAATTTCTGTGTGTCAAAAACAGGTAGCTAACTAGCGATAACAATTCCTGTACTTATTATTTTACTTATCTGATTCTTCTCAATCCCTGACAGCTGTAGTAAATTAAATAGGTTTGTTGTGAAGTTTACTCTGGTGCCTTTATTAATCATAGTTAATGTTTATTGCTGCATTCATATTTCTTCATATTTGTAAGTAATTTTATATCAGACACTTTCATCTAAATTTAAACTGCTTTCATTGTAAAGTAGAAAATGGATTGTTGAATAATTTTCTTAAAGTATTTTAAGCTCATTTCTGTTATCCAGATCTTAAATTTCTTGATTAAATTATATATATTAATGTAGAGTAGCAAAATAAACTGTGCCATTTCTTTGTGCTATTTTAAAGCCTTTAAAACAAGAAGAAATTAACAATATAGTAAAGAAGCAGCTGCTTCATGTTTCCACACAAATTTACATCTTGCATTTTCTTTACATGTTTTTCTCAATTGGAATTTTAAAAGTGTGGGGGGGGGACTTCAGTAATGTTATAAGATAGCTGAATTCACCATAGCTAGAATACAGATGGTTTTTAATTATCTTAAAATCTATATATACTTTGCAGCATTTACTGTAATACTTCAAAGAATACCAAATAAGATGAAATAGCCTTTGTAAGCCTAGCTGAAAATAAACTGGACCAAACTGGAATAAAAGTACTGTATTTATACTAGATCTGCTATTACAAAAACAGTGAATAAAATAAAGCACCCCCAAAGTATATAATTAACTGATAAAAATGAGTAGCTTTCCTGTTTCTTCTGTTACCTTTAAAAATTAACAGTGCTCCAAAACAAGCCTAGCTGATACATGTGTGAAATATATGTACCATATGGTCTCCAGATAAATTTAACTGGTCTCTGTTAATGTGAGTTGTCTTTCACATTAAGTGATTGTGTTCCAACCAATATCTTAAAATTATCATAAAAATATCTTAAAATTAAGGTGAATCAGATTCTCACAATCTCAACAGTTTGAATGCTTAAAGTTGTGTGTACACCAAGGTACTGGAACTCTGCAATCTGTTTAACTTCTAGTTCACTTTTAGTAAACTACACTCATCCACTTAGGACTGTAGAGAGGACTTACACAGTGGCAAAATTACCATATTGAAATTCTGTCCTGAGGGCTTTAATGGTTGGTTTGGTGTAGTCATTAAAGATCACTTGGGGGAAGCTAGAACTTACTGTTTTGTCACGTTGGTAGCATGACAGCCATGGTGCAGTTGCTATACAGCAAGTGCGTCCTATAGTTTTTTGTTGTCTCCACATTTTACCTTCCAACCACCTTTTTTCTTTGTTGATGTTTATCCACACATTCATTTAAGATTTATTAACATGGTATAAGCTGGGGGGGACGAACCCATGGTGCCCATGCCACAAATTTGGGCACAGAACGTCCCAAAAATATCAAACCATGCAGTGACTTTCTTGAACTCTGAGAGGTGGACACAGATGCATATAAGATAGTTTTTACTTATGTAAGCTCTAGAAAGATGGGGATGAATCAGATTGGTCCACTTGATTTCAATGGTTTGACTGTAGCTCATCATTCTCAGATAGCTGTCAAACTAAATGAGTATTTTGTAATCTACATTCACAAATGAGGAATTATTTAGGGAAGTGAAGTTTATCAAACTAACAGGGAGTTAAATGATTTTGTTATAACTGAGAGCAAAGTGGAGGAGAAATTACTGAAGTAAGGAAGGCACCTGGGATCTATTTAGTTATAGTTAAAGAAGTAAGCAAGCCCCTTAGCCATGATTATGAAGGCATCCTTGGACTCAAGACCCCATGGACCGGAAATGTGCAAATGTATCCCCCAATCATAAAGGGGGATTGAAAGATGACATAATTACAGACCTATTAGTTTAACTTCTGTGCCAGGGAAAATAATGGAGTCACTGGTTAAAGATGCACTGCATCTTTAACCAGTGACTCCAGTGACTTCCCATGCTGTGTCTGAACTATAGTTCAGACACAGCATGGGAAGTCTTGTCTAACCAATTTGATTGGATACTATGGTGTGGCCTCAAAGGAACTGGATGAAAAAAAAATTTTGATATCATATATTTAGATTTCAGGAGAGGACGATACTGTTTCACATAAAATAAAACTGCAAATTGCAGGAGTGTGTGGCATTAAGGGAAAGTTGCTGCTTTAGATAAAAAGTTTAGTGTGAGAAGAGTATGGTAATCAATGGACACTGCTTGTCGTGGACTAATGCTATTAGTTGAGTCCTCCAGGATTCAGTGTTGGGACGATAATCTTTTTCTATATTTATCAACAATATTTATGTAGGTATAACAGCCACAAAATCCAAATTTGCAAATGTGACAGTAACAACTAGTTGCACAAATAAGAAAATTGTCCAATTACAATGCTTATCCTTAACAGTCAGCAGCCCACTGCAAAAGTCGCCTATTGCTTAACCCTTTGCCTGTCCACATATACTAAGCTGTACATTCGTTTGAAATAGTTACTTTTATCATGTTGCATGGCTCTCTAGAGTAATTTTTTATGTATCTTAAGTTCTATAAATAAACCAATTAAAAAGCCCACACATTACGAAATATACCAAGAAGAGAAGATGGAAAACTCGTTCGGAGAAGGTGGCATTGTTACACAAAAATCATATAGAAGGAAAATCGCAAAGCAGCAATTATAAAATCTAAACAAGTCTCAATAGAATGTGTTGAATGTGACAAACCATTTTGCCTACTTTGTTTCAATGAATACCATAAATAATATGTAGTGTACTGAATGAGAAATAAAAGCTACTTTATTTATATTTGTGTGTTTTTTTTTATATATTTAGTAACTCCATACTATTTCAGATAATTCACATTCTTGCACTATGTGAATCAGATGTGAGGTACACTGAGTTGGAAGGCATAAACTATAACACATTTAGATCAAAAAACTGAGTAAATTTCAGACGTTTATCGTATTTAAAACTCCAGTAAGTGTGTATTACATGTGATGCACAAGCGTATAGAAAATACATTGTGTGTATCACATGTGATGCAAAGGGTTAATTACAGTACATACAGTCAAATGTCAACTAAATAATACTAATATAAAGAATATGACAATGATTCATGTCTGAGGGTTCAATTACAGAATGTTATATATCTGAGACTAGTTCTTTTAGACCATTTCAGCGGGCATTTTTTGCATCCTGGCAACATCGATGCATCACTTGAATCTCAGAAGCACTTACCTGGAAAAGGCAGTTAAGGAGAAGGAAAAGGAAGTTACATGACTCCTACTTCGATAGTCTGCTCATCTCGCTTGATGAGACGGGCAGACTATCCATTAAATATTGCAACTCGAGGATGAAAAGTTTTCTTTTTCTACTTAAGCATTTTTGCCGACAGGGCTAGCCAGGTGGGTAAAGTGCCTGCCTGGCAACCCAAAGGTCGCGGGTTCGAATCCCACCTCGGGCTTGGATCAAAGTACTGCAAAAAAAAAAAACCTTGGGAGGTGCATTATGGCCACAGAAGCTGATGCGCCAACAACTACCAAAAAAAAAAAAAAAAAAAAAAAAAACCTTTAATTTCTACCTTGGTAGCGCTGGACATTTTGATGGTTCTACTCAACACCAATGAGTTTAATGATTTTTAATGGTCTTATAGGTAAATTGAAATGATATTTTGTTATTTACAGTATTGAAAATGGTGTTTAAAATATAGTGATGGTTATTTTTGTCAAACTTGGGACTTGAAAATGTTGTTTACGAGGGAGGATACTTTGAAATTTGGAATGAAAGTCAACACGAGAACCACGTGAAATTTAACAAACAAACTGCTTTGCAGCTACCTCAGTTTCTAACTGCATTCTCGGTAAACAGAGGATCCCATGGTTCTCGTGTCAGCTTTTCTTCGCCCCATGTTGTATTCAGTTTGTTTGTATGTACACCTTATTAATCCATAATGTGTGTCTAATCCTCTTAATATTTTTTCAGATTAAATTTTATAAAGATTTAAGCAGTACTGTAGTTGCAAAATTAGCAGAAAGCATACTCTATGAATGTTATGAAAAGCAGAGTATACTGTGCATATCAGGCATATTAATGGAATTTGCTTCGGTTGCATAGAAGTCACATAAAACTAAGTATTGACCTAGGAATCAAATTCTAATAAATTTATTTTTTAATTTTCAGTAAATATTTTAATAATATTTGTTTTTTCAAGTCCTTCAAAAACCAGAATGTATATGCTATTCACCTAAAAAAAATTCAGAGTATACGGTGTATATCCTCCACTACAGCCCTGGATTTAAGTAATTGTCAAGGTTAGGCCCAAAGTACTGCAGGGAAGTATTTTATGATAAATCTAAAGGGCAAAACTGTTTGTATATGTAATTTGTCATACCTCTACATCAAGTATCAAACAGCCAAAAAGTTTACAACCTCAAATATGAAGAATCATCTCAAAAAGTTCCATCTAGAAGAAATATCAAAAGAAACAGAAGCATCAGAAAAGTTGTAAAGAACATATGCTGAATGCTCACAGAAAGTAGCAGCACCATTGAACCTGCTAAAGTGCAAACTACTATAGAAGCAGTATTAACAAAGAAGACTCTTTGGGACATTAATGACCACAAGGCCAAAGAGATCCATTATTTTATTTAATTGGAGAAATGATAGCCTGTTGACATTCAACCATATTCTGTAACATAAAACATTGGATTCTAAAGGCTATTAAAGAAAATTTCACAAATTACAATATTCCAAGTAGAAAATATTTCACCGATAAAATCATTCCAGATATATTTCAGAAGGTAAAAACAAAACTTCAAACATTCCTTGATAAAACCACGAACATTTCTTTAACCAATGATATTTGGAAAACTACTACAAATAAGTTTGAACAACACAGGGCTATCCTAAAAATTCTTCCATTTTCAAGCTCTCATACAGGGATATGAATCAGTGAAGAGTTGAACAATGTGCTAGAAGAATATAAAATCTCAGAAAGGAAAGTCTTCCTCATACTGCGAGATTCCAGAGCAAATATGGTAGCTTGTGTCACTGGTAGTGGTTTGCAGTCACAATCATGTTTCATACACACATAACTTTCAATAAATGACTCCATGCAGACTGTAAGGACTGTTGTTACTATTAATAGGAATATTGTAAATACTTCAGTCATTCTGCTTGAGCAGTTACAAAATTAATGGAAATACAGGTGCAGCTAAATTTAAAGAAGCATAAATTAATTCAAGATGTATCTAATCGTTGGAATCCATCATTATTACATGCTGGAAAGAAACACAGAACAGTGAAAAGCTCTTGCAACATATGCTGTGGATAACAATATTCTAACACTAAGTTCATACCAGTGGGGTCTTGTAGAGAGAATTGTCCAACTTGTAGGTCCATTTGAAGAAATCACTCATGAAGCTAGTAAAAGAGAAACAACCAAATTCCACTTCAGTGATAATTTCAGTGGAATTCTTACCACAGTTGAGGAGCTTAAATCATCAATTGTAAAAAGATTTTCAGCTTATATGGAAAATAAATCTGTGTTTGCCTTCTTTTATAGGATCCTAGATTTAAGATGAAATTTCAAAGTGATATGAAAAACAAAAAGGAATGGGTTTTAGAAGCTATGGAGCACACGATAAGAGGCGATTCTCTTGTTTGATGAATTAGCTTATGCTAAGACAGTGTTCAAAACGAAGGAACAGAAGAATTGCCACCCAGAGTAAGTTCAAATCCTCAAAAATAAAACAAGCATTATTGAATGTTGCACTAAAGAATTTAATCAATATTTAAAATTGCCATTATTGCCAAGAAATAATAGCCCATTTCTGTGGTGGAAAAACATGCGAGACAAACTACCTCTTCTGAGTAAACTGGCTTTAAAATATTTGAGGGCATCAGGTGAAAGCGAAAGAATATTTAGTACTGGTGGTAATTTGTATGAACATGCCCACATCCTGAAAATGGGGAAACTGATGTTTTTGCATTACAATTTAAGAGTATTCAGCTTTGATTACTCTGCATAAAACTACTTTTAATGTTTTTTTTCCCCCCCTTTATAAAAAAAAGTGATAAATTTGATTAAAATACCTGTTACTCCATTTCAGTTTATCAAAACTATCTGAATCTTTGTAGTGATTAACTGGTTTAAATTTAGCAGGAAATGGCTGATTAATAAACTCAATTAAGCAAGAAAAAACTGATTAACAATTAATTGGATAAGGAGCCAATTATGTACTCATTAATTGGTGCATCCTAATAATGACGGTATGTGGCTGCAACAGGATCTAGAAAAGTTGGGCGTATGGGCTGAGACAAATGCAAAACATTGCATAAGGGTAGCAGTAACCCCAAAGTGATGTACCAACTGTGCCATCAAATATGAAGTTTTCAGCACACCTCATAGGATCTTGTCAATTGATATACAGGAACTTTGCTAGCAGGGATAAGGAGGTGATTATCCCTGTGTGTAAGGCAATGGTCAGGCCACACCTTAAGTACTGCATACAGTTTGTTGACATGTTATTTAACCCCTTCCCGGAAAAAATTTCTGAAAAATGTGCCATAATGGATTGACTTTTATTTTACAGATTAAAAGTATGCATCGTGCGAATACTCATTGTATAGTTTTGTGTTTTTTATTAATTTTTTTGTAGAAAATACATGGGAATAATTAACCCATTTGGGCTATCCCGAGTTATCTCGTGTATGCTAAAAAGTGTGCAAATTACCATATTTCCCCATGTATAAGATGCACCTTAATTTTGGGGCCCAAAATTTGAACAAAAATGTATTATATAAAGTTATTGAACTCAAGTTTTATTCATCATAAAATTCATACAAATCCTCATCACTGTCAAAACTCCCATCCATTAGCTTGTCCACATCTGTGTCTGATGATGAATCAGTCTTCATATATTGCCTCATCCTCAATTACATCTATGGCATTTGAAATGCTACACTTCTTAAATGACTTTAATGCTTTCGAATTTAACCCTAGCTCTTGACTTTTTTTGAACGTTACCATGCATTTGTTAAGTAAATCTACTCTTAATGTCATTAGTGTCAACATATATAATGATATTACCTTTTATGCCCTTTAAAGATGATATCTGCTCTTCATCATCAACTTTTGCCCCTCATCAGACATATTCTGGTTCTATTCCTTTTGCACAATATATTTCCCATTTTACTGACAACACAGCTACCGACAACAATTAGCTCCTGTGGAACCTGCATTCTGCCTTTGGGGTTGCCACTGTGGTGGCTGATGACTAGTGCAATCTCTGGCATTGATGTGGGCAACCGCGAGCTTGATGGAACTGCCCAATTTAAATCCTTCGATTTGCACACCACCACCAGTCCAAAGTGACCTCACCAGAATGTAAGGATGCTCTTGTGATAATTGCTAAAGGGCTGCTTCCCTTCCTTCCCTCCCCTCCAACTTTCCACTCAATTATCACAAAATTATTTAGCTCATTAGAATTTGCTATTGATAAATAAAATATGCTTATCTTAGAATTTATATAATAATGGTACAAATAAGATAAAAAAAATTGGGTGAATAGGCTGAGAAATGGCAGTTGAAGTTTAGTTTTGAAAAATGCAAGGTATTGCACATGGGTAGCAGTAACCGAAGAGACTTATGAACTGTGCGTTACTACAATCAGGGTAGTAGAGAATAAAAAAGACCCGGGGATAATTGTGCAGTCAGACATGAATTCTCTTGGCAGTGCAGACATGCTGCCAACAGTTCATGGGGTTTTGTTAGTGAAATACAGAACAATGCTAGCAGAGATATTCCTTTGTTATTGCCATGGTTAGGCTGCATCTTGAGTACTATATACAGGTCTGGAGGCCTCACTTTAGGAAGGATGTAGATCTGCTGGAATAGGTGCAGAGAAAGGAACCAGCTTGGTGAAGGGGGAGGAAAGGGTGTCCTTACCTAGAAAGGCATCAGTTCAGCAAATTGCAGCATCTTGAGACTAGGCACCTGCAGGGAGATCTGACCGAGTTGTTTAAAGCCTTAAACGGATTGAGTAAGCTGAATGTTAATGGTGTTCTTCCACTTGCAAAACTACACATGAGGGGGCATAAACTCAAGTGGACGAAGAATAGTTGCAGGATAGATGTGTGGAAGTTTGCTTTCAGCCCGATGGCTGAAATGGCTTATTTCATCAATCAACTACCCGATGGGTGGTTGATTGATGGAATAGGTTTCCACCTGTTGTTGGGGAAGGGAATGGATTGAATAAATTCAAGGAAGGGTGAACTGTGTAGGTTTTTTTTTTTTCACTGATGCTATATCAGCTTACTTTCTTGCATCATTTGCCATTATTCCTCCAATTGCAAACATGACCATAACAGAAAAAAGGAGAGAACCTGCTGGGAAACTGTAGAAAATATGTGAATACTAGCAATATTCCAGCAAAACAGAAAAAGTTGTAAAGGAATTAGATATTACTTTCACAAAATGTAACTGCCAATAACTTTAAAGATAGCTCATCTTTGCTTATAGCAATCTTGTTACCACTACCTTTTAAATCTGGAAAGTGAGCTAACTAATAATTCACTGCTTTTGTAATGGTTTATCTAGTAAATTAAACTTTAGGGCTAAAGCCTCATGCTGCAAGCAAGTTTACTGACATATAAGTTATTGCTATTGCATCATTTTAATATGCAGCACCCTATTAGTAGTATATAATTGGCATCATTTAAGTATATCTCATATTGTGAATCAAGAGTTGCCATGATATTGCACTACCTCAAAGAAGTAATGTTTAACCAATGGAGAAGACTATTGTTGCAAGTTTAGTGCTCACAACATGAGGCTTTAGCCCGATAACCAGTTGCGCACCATCAGGCATCTCATATTGTGGAGTTATACTTCACAACTGGGTTGTCATTACTGCAACATCAGGGTACTTGCCCACCCTCAGAGAAGAAACAAGTTTCGAAACGGTGTCATCTGAGTGGTTGGTATCTGCTGAGAATAAGTAACAATAGTCTTCTCCATTGGTGAAGCATTAATTCTTCAAGGTAGTGCAATATCATGGCAACTCGTTGTGAAGGTATTCACAATACAAGATATACTTAAATGATGCCAATTATTTACTACTTTAGTAGGTTGCTGTGCATTAAAATGATGCAATAGCACTAATTTATATGCTAGTAAATTAAATAAATATAAAATTTTCAACCTTATAGTAATATAGTGAAATTTTCAACTTCCAAGGACTTGGAACGAATTACAAAAAAAAACAAACTTATTGGATTCACATTATTTTCACAATACCTCCATTTATCTCTACAGCTGCAAAATACATTTCCATATTTTTTTCAGTTTGCACTGGCCTACAAAAACTTAAGTAAAGTCGAATTTGCATAAGTCAGGGAGTTCCTGTATTTATAAGTGATTAAAACCTTAGTTATATGCAAGCTCCAAAATGCAGACACTCATGTGGCAACAAAAAGCATAATCCACATGAAAATATAAATAAAACTCAATAACACCTTCACTTAGAGATTATTCACCACTACCTCCAAAAAACAGATATATTTAAAGTTGTATCCATCATCTTTGTTATGTACTGTCTCTCACTACTTCATCTGATTCTATTAAGGAGTGCATATATAAATTTAACAAGCACAAAGTTTTTTACTCCCAGAAGATGGAGACAACAATCTCAAATTCCTATCCTCAAAGTTTGAGATTGTCTGCTGCAAAATATATATTGTTTTCAATTTTATTTTATTAAAAATGATCTAACATGATTCTTTTTTACCCCCTTCAATTAGTAAAAGTGAAAATATTATTCTCCAAGATTTCTTCTATTTCTTAATTTTTAACTACTTTTATTTTATAATCAGAAGCTGCTAAACTGAAGAGAAATTCCTATTATGTGTCATTCCATAAGAAATTCTTGTTATATCTATAATTTATAAAAATGGTCAATATATATTTTTGCTATTAAGTAGTTGGTTTCCGATATAGATATACATCAAATTTTTAAGATTTCTGTAGAAACTAAAAATTATGGTAAACTTGAGAGAATGGTACACTGATTATTCTAGGATGTCATGTAATGAAGAGCCTTTATACACGGTAGTAAAGTAAACCAAGAGAAATTCACAAGAACCCATGATGCTAAAGGTGTAGGAGTGCACGCACGTGCACACACACAAGCCTGGAAGTTGTTTGATAAGCTTGATTGCAATGGGAGTTAGTAACACCAAATCTATAACAGATAGTACAAAAAAAAAAAAGTTTGAGAGCATCAATGGTTTAGTGGAAACCTATATCTTATTACACGGCGATATGTAGCACAGACAGCAATGGCCTGGACTTCATGCCACAGGTTTTTTATTTGGGATATAGCATATGTCATTATGTGAAATAAAGGGTGTCTGCTACACTCCCATTGCATTTGCATGACCTCATAGCAAGTGACCACTTCATTAAGTAATCTCTACCCCTTTCATGAAATATTTATATCACGTTGTTTGTATGATGATGTAATTGTTTTTCAACATGGAATGGTAATCAGTGCCAGATGTACCAGCATGAGTATCTCAGAAACGTAAATTCAGTTGGGGTTCTTATTTAAGATTGTCTCAGGTGTATCAAGATTGATCCAGTAACCAAATAATATTTAACCAATTCATTGATGTAAGAATCCAGCAAAGACTGATCACCTGTGCACTGTAACAGAAAGACTACAGTCAGTCAAATAACAATCTCATACAATGATGGTAATCAAAGAGGGACTGTTCAAAATCCACAACTTGTCATACCTTATAATGGATGGGGCATGACAGTTGTCAATCTGGGTTCAGTAAAAAAAAAAAAAAAAAGAAGATATAGGAACACTAACATTAGTAGGTTGGAAAAATGGTGCATGACCTGATGCACCCAGTTTCTGCTATTTTACACTGATTGGATTTTTTAAGATAAATTCCATGAATTTATTCTGCAAGGTCAATGGTGCAGGCCAGTCGTTGTAGTGTAATAGTGTGGGAATTGTGTAATGTGTGAGGAGTTTTCTTGGTATACACTGAAGCCCCTCTCATACCAGTGGAGCAAACACATGGATGTCACAAATTATCTGGAAATTGCTTCCAACAAGGTGAACCCTTCATGGTTGTAGTGTATCCCTCTAAGAGGATAATTCATGTCACAAGACCAGAACAGAACTGGTTCCAGAAACATGTTGTGAATTTGGCCTACTGTGGTGATCTCAATTGGTGGGATGAGACAAAGAGCTCTTCAGAGTAGAGAACAGTAACAACTCTGGGAAGCAATTGAGTGAGCATCTGTGTGACACACTTTTGACACCTTGCTAATCCGTGTTGCAATGAATTCAGACTTGCTTGGGGGGGTGCTACTCACCATTAAAGTATATGTTCTTAATAAAATGGCCACTCAGTATATTATATATCCATTGTTGCAATAAATATTAGTTTCTGCATGTCATAGAGTATTATGTATTGTTCTGTTGTTTATTGCACATTAACAGCAAATGTGTACTACAGTTATAGTAACTGATCAACCATAAAGCTTTAACAGAACAAACACTATTAGCACTTATGCAGGAAACTATGAAGAATGCTGATTTGAATTTGAGCATTGTAAAATCACCTTTCTGGCCTGTGCTTCCTAGATTTTAGTTTGGAAACTGCCTTTCTCCTCTCCCCCTCCCATATAGTTATGGAAACTTCCAAGATATGCCACCAAGAGTGTTAGTCTAGAGGTATTGGTCTGTTGCTATTTTACATACTTAACAGTAAGTGTGCAACCATAAAATATTAAAAAAAAAAAAAAAACGCTAATTGTTTGTGGACTTCTCTTACGTAGACTGTCATTCAAATAACTATAACATCATGGGTTAGTGAGATTTCCTCATTGATAAGGGCTGACTTAGCACCCTGTACAACTATTGCAATATATACAATTCAATATCCTGTCCAGCAATAATGTAAGTTTCCTAAAGGTTGAAACACCCCTTTTTAAGAAACTTTTTGCAGCTTGAAATTCAGCAAATTGTAATTTTTTTAAAATCCATTTGTAATTTTTTTTGGTGTCACAATAGTAAGTCATGAGCCATATTCATGCACAAATATACATTTGACTTTTCCTTTGATTTTCATGCTGATGGACGTGGATTAAATAAACTGTTTCCATACTGACCCATATATGCTGTCCAACCTTGTTCTTCAAAGGGCAAAATTTTTGCACATTGATGTTCTGAATTTGTATTTTGTTTTGGGCAATTACAGGTCAAATGCATTCTATATACTGTCATTTTCCCCATTGGTCTATTAAAAGGATTATAGTCTTCGGTCCTCTCACTTTTACTGCCTTCAAAATGACCTGCTCTTTTAAGGCAATCTATGGTAGCCATTTCTTCAAATGCATCATGATCCATTCCATAGTACTGACCTGTAAAATAAAACTGATAAATTATCATGTATGTGTATACACACACTCTTTCCTCTTAAAAATATTTGTGCACTAGTAATCAGCAGTGTAACTATAATTTTTGCACTTAAAGAGAAATTTTTTTTTAAATTATAGAATGAAATACCATATATTCCAGCACATAGGTTGACCTTTGAGGCACTAAAAAAAAAAAAAAAAAAAAAAAAACCCTAAAATTTAAAAAAGAAGGTTATAGTGAGAAAATAGAAAGAAAAAAAAAGTTTTATAATTATCTTATACTACTAAAAAATATGATTAATACCATACAATTTATTAGTTTTAAAGAATTTGAGAGTTGTATTTCTGGATTTATTTTCTAGGTCTTGAAAAATTAGTATATTCTGCACTTCCATAGAAGCCAACTTGCAGTACAGTATTAAAACAGACAACAAGAAATGGACCTATAATATAATTAGTCTCCTACATACTGGAAACAACAATGGGCCAATCATTGAACCCTGGGGGACTTCACTAATAACATTTGTCCAAAAAGAGTAGTGCCCATTGATAAAACTGTTTTCTCCCAGTCAATCAACCCTTTATCCATAGCAGTAACTTGCCATAATCTGTATATCAGTCTTTCATATGGAACAGCAGCAAAAGCTTTTCTCAATATCAAATCATGTCAAAATTATTTTTTTCCATCTAGTTCCTTCACTACTGTATCATAGTGGCCAGACAAGATCATCCCCTTAAAAATCCATGCTATAACTACCATATAATTGCATTCCTGTCTAGATGGTTCTGCATTACTTCTTTAACTAATGATTTCATTATTTTCCCTGGAAGAAAAGTCAAGCTTACATACAAGTCTAATTATTCATTTCACCCTTTATGAATTGGAGAGACATTTTGACCATTTCCAAAACATAGGGAGCTCTTCTGAATTTAAGGATGCTCTCATAATTGCAGCTAAGTTTGCTTACTACTTTTTTTGGTTTTTTAAAAAATATAATTGGATAGATTCCATCAGCCCCAAGTGCATTACTTACTTTTCCCTTCAACAATTTCATTTAGCTCTCAGTTTAACTTGTTCTTTTGGTATTCCGATCTCTAAAAATTCTTAGTAAAATATTTTTTTAGTTTGTCAGCAACCTGAACAGGATCATCAATAGTTATGCCATTCACGTCTAGTGAGCCACTGTGGTTTATCCCTTTCACTCTCGTATTAACATAGCAAAGAATTCTTTCTATTCTTAGCCAAAGACTTCTCATAATCTGCCTTTGCTTTCTAACCCCCACCTCCTCTCTTAGTGACTTGTTTGCAGACTGTTTATATTAGTGATAGGCTTGGTTTGGTTTGTTAGGTTTTATTGGCGCATTAGCAACTAAGGCTATAATGCGCCAAAGCTAGGTGAAATTTAAAAATTTTAATTTCACTGACCTAATTATTAAGGTCACCAAGTCAAGTGATAGGCATAATTGATTATATGCAAATTAGGTTATGATAAATATCACAACCTAATTGCATGACTTCATGGATTCTCCTTGGTTGGGGTTCAAATAGACTGTTAAATACTTCATATCACTATTAGATTATTCTGTAAACATCAGCCAGTAAATACCCTACCATTCCTTGTGTTCTTCATGCTAATTTAAAATGGTAGAGATCTTGTGAATTAGACAGTTGTCATCCTGGAATACATGAGTATCAAAATCATAATTGTCCCTCAAATGGTGTCAAAAGGCACAATCTGATTATCCAGAATATTTGTATAGCCAGACAATCCATCCTGGTTATATTTTAAACAGGGAACTGCCTCATAATTGCACAAAAATCTCCAAAGCATCACTGACTTGCCATGAGTTTGTACGAAATGTCTCATTGCCTGACCATTGTTAGAGTATAGTCAAACCACATCACATCTTTCATGCCTTTTAGCTAAGTTTTTTTGTTTTATGTACAGCCAAAACAGTCCTGTTATGCAATTCTTTTTGCTCTGTTCTCTCAGAAATCGGCTGAGGTTGTTGTTCAACTGTTTTCAGCAGTTATTGTCCTATTTAAAATCATTTTTCATTTGTTAGATGTGATATTCAGCAATGATCATGATCACTGTGCACAGACTTTTGACTAAAATTCTGCCATTGAATTCTGGTTGACTGACTTGCACCATTCCTCAAAAGCTCTTATTATTGTTCTTTCTAAAACAAGTAAATTCAGCTACTTCTTTAGCAGGATAGATACCCGTTTGACCTGCCAAATCACTAACAGCTTTTGTGCACCCCATATTTCCTGTTGGAAATCCTTGCTTCTTCAGTCACAGCAGGTATACCTCTGAATGGGGAAAATATGGGTTAACTTTATACTCAAACTTCAGTGCTAAACAAACAAGTAAAGAAGACACGTGTTACATTTCATGTCTGTGTATGTATACGTATAGAGAACATATAGAGTAATTTTACAGCTGCATATGAATTAAAGTTGGGAATGTAGAAAAGTGTGAAATATAGAAATATATATATATTTATTAGAAATATATACATATGCATTATTCAATCATATATATATATCTATCTCCTTGGTGCAGTTATTGTCCTATTTGAAATCATTTTTCAAACTATTTGAAATCATTTTTCATATAGGACAATAACTAGATGTGATAATAACTAGAATTATTAGATGTGATGCTGATCATGATCATTGAGCACAGACGGTTTGACTAAAATTCTGGTATTGATTTCTGGTTGACTGACTTGCACCATTCCTTAAAATCTCTTATTAATTGTTCTTTCTAAAACACAAATAAATTCAGCTACTTCTTTAACAGAATAGATACCAGTTAGACCTGCCAAATCCCATCACTCCTTTTTTGCCAATCACTAACACCTTTTGTGCACGAAACTATTCTTTAAACTACACCTACTCAATACTTCTAGATGGATCTGATTTTTACACATCTTGCTATATGCAATTTATTTCCTACACCAAACATGATAAGAAAACAGTGAGTCAGCACTACATCACCTCTAGTGCTTTTAGAAAACGTGTTGCGTTCCCTCTTTCTGAGGATGGTCTGTTAATTCTTTCACAGGAGAACCATACTTCTAGTCCTGACCTAAATTCAGTTAGTTTCAAATCCAAAAATAATAAACATATTCTAAATTAGACCTTGTCTTTTTCCAAATGCCACGACAACCGTCTAACCTGTCCTGCTATGGGTAACCGTGAAATCAACCATAACACAGATTCCCTATCTTTTTGCAAAACTACAAATGTCATTTATCTACTTACCTGTAAAATTTGCAATATCAATTATGAGGACAAACATCCAACTCCTTAAATATCAGAATTAATGGACATAGATCAAAAAGTAAAAACCTGTCCATTGAAAAAAATGACACTGATTTGGAACTATTACACTTTCATCACCATATGTCTATCCACAAATCCCTGTATCCATACAGACTAAATAACAAATTCTTCAATAAGGTTTTATTTAGTAATTGTTCTTTAAACGCCAGCCACTATACAGCCACTCCCCGATTAATGCAAGGGTTGTGTGCCGCAGAACTCGACATAAGTCAGATTTTATGTAAGTCAGAATTTCCCCCATGCTTGTGCAGCACTCACAACTGTGCCCACTGAATTGTTTGAATCAAAAAAGAAATGTTTGACAAGTATGTGAATAGAATTATTTATTGTATTTATACAATTTTTTATCTCGTGTGCAGGAAAAATTACAAAAACATGTGTTTTAAAAAATTATAAAATTACTAAAAAAAGAGAGGAGACAGGCATAACAACAGTAAGTTTTACTTCTCGAGCATCGTTTCCAGAATCACCGTCTTCAGCTGATAAGTACATCGCTGCGGAGGTTGAGATTTAAAAGATCGGTCACTCAACCTTATGAAAGAACATATTAATGGATGACTGGACAGTGGCTTTTTTTCTTTTTATCGTTGATTTCTTCATAGAAAGCAAGCATATCATTCACCCCTCTGTTAACTTTTAAGAATCGTTTGCTGTCAGGATCCATCTTCTCAAACCATGCCATTGCCATCTCTTTGGTGACGAAGCATCTCAGCTCCTCATTTGGTTCATCTTGAGCTTCGGCAGCATTTTCTTCTTTCACTGTCACTGCTTGCATGTCAATAAGTTCTTCGTTAGATAATTCCTTCTCTTCTTCCTCTGTTAACTCCACGTCTTTGGCAACAACCTCCAACTGAAGTAACTCTGCAACCTTTACAATCTTATCTGTAACCTCTTCATATGATTCGTATTTTTCAAACCCTTCGAAGCCTTTTATGTGGCGTTGGCATATTTTTTTCCACGTGCCATTTACCTATTAAACCCACTATTAAATCACCCGTTGCTTGCCACGAAATAGGCTTTGGTTTCACCATACTTATCCTTAATATCTTCATAAATACTTCTTGCTTTTGCTTGGATGGCCATTGGACTCAGAGGCACTTTCTTCTGAATCTGATTTTCTATCCATATTATTAATAGCTGTTCCATCTTCAATATAGCACCTGAACACTGTTTTGTGATCACTGTTGATCTTAAATGTGTTGATCCTTTAACATGTTCTTTTACACACACACTGTCCCTTAAAATAGTATTCACTGTTGAAGCAGCGAGACTTAATTCCCTTGCAATAGATGATAAACTTTGTCCTGCTTCGTACTTCTTAATCATTTTCATCTTCATTTCTAAATCAATTTTGTTTCGTTTCCTGGCACTGCCAACACTTTCCCTTCATCATTGTAATACGTAAATAGGAATGATGAGAAGTTTCTAAAAATTTGTTTTTTATATATATGATTGAAGATTTCAGTGAATGGGAACTCATTTCACCACAATACTGTAACGTAAAAACCCACAGAATTCTAGTTATTGGGATTATTGCAAATGCAATAAGATTGAGTTTACTACATGTTTATAATAGATTGCGGTAACAGAAATGTCCAATAAACCGGAAAGTGTAAATTGCTTTTAGTTTTTTGGTTGTGACCTCCAGAAATGTGTTTTAGAAAATATCACCAGGGCATTCAAAATTGATTCTGATAATGGGAACATATGACAACGATGAAAGTGTAGTGCAATTTCCATTACAAATATGACCTTTTAGTAATATAGTGAAATTTTCAACTTCCAAGGACTTGGAACGAATTGCAAAAAAAAAAAAAAAAACACAACTGTTATTGGGTTCACAATACCTCCATTTATCTCTACAGATGCAAAATACGTTTTCATATTTTTTTCAGTTTGCACTGGCCTACAAAAACTTAAGTCTAATTTGCATGAGTTTGGGAGTTCCTGTATTTATTAATTATTAAAACCTTAGTCATATCATGCAAGCTCCAAAATGCAGACAGTCATGTGGCAACAAAATGCATAATCCATACAAAAATATAAAATTTGATTTTAATAATTTACTTAGGTTTTGGGACTACACTCCTTTTAATTTACCTATAATAAACCACTTCCACATCAAAAAATCAATTCTTAAAGCTTTAGCTTCATTCTGTCATAAATTTAGGTTCAATAATATCCAACTTAAACACATCATACAAGACATTGGTCTCTACAGAACTGGCAATATTACTAACCACTGCACTGAATTTTGCAATATTAAATTCACACAAATGTTTTGACACTATATTGTGGTCCTCCCTACTTAATAAACATAATAACCTACTACCTTCAAATATCTTTACAAATTTGATATACATCAATGTTACAATTGATTCTCCACTAGGCTTAAAAATCTGCAACTACAAAGAACTAGCTACCAACATATGAATTATTCTACCCATTGATCTCCCATACTACTGCAATAACCCTATTTGTCCCATATATTGATCAATATCATGGGCATATTATAACTGGCAATCTTGATATCACGAAGAACCATGACCTAAAAACTGCTATGAGCAAAGGTTTTAAATACAGATCTATAAATAAAGCTAACCTTCATAGTATCAACAGAGAATTATATTTAAATCTAATACATTTTGCTAAAAAACTTGCTTCAAAATACACCATTCCAAAATTAGATCACAATTGTCTATCATGACATAGTAAAAGCTATTTCAAATGCCTACAAACTGTACAATAACTTTTACATACCATACTGTAATCTTAAAAAGAACATAAAATAATTACAAGACAATTTTATCATCACCTCAGTATACAAAGCTTCCAACAACTTTGTCATATTTTGCAAGCAATTTTACTATAATCAACTTAAAAATGAAATAGAAAATAGTTCCACTTTCACTCCCTGCCATCTTAATCCTTCTGCACAGTTAAAAAGCTAATAGCTTTACATAAAAAAAACTACATACTAAATTACAGAACTCAACCCTACCTTTTCACTATATGATTGCCAAATTCCATAAACCACCTGTACACTATAGATTCATTACCAGCTCCAAAAACAGGGCTGCTACCTCCCAGCCAAACAATTTTTCACACTAAAACTATTTTTAACCATCTCCCATCCACTTGGATAATAAACAATAACCAAGCTGTCATCAACACCTTCAAATCTAATATTACCATAACAAACAAACTTTTGATTTCACCAACCTTTTCAATTCTATACCACATAATTTACTGATAGTTGTGTTAAAACAACTTCATCACAGATACAAAAATAAATTAAACATAAGTGATAATAATTGGAACAATTATATAAATCTCTGTTTACTTAATAACTATATCATCAATGGCAAACTTACTTATAAACAAACCATTGGTATTCCCATGGGTTCCCAAATTTCAAACTTAGTATCCAACCTATTTTTGCACTATTATGAAGAACTATAAGCCATAAACAATCCTGATATGTAGATTACACCCTAGTTTTAAATACTAACTTTGAACCTATAGCCAAAGCTGTTTACCCCATTTAACTTAAACTAAATAAAGAAAACTCCACTAAACACACAGCCATAACCTCAATATTACTCTTAGCAATGCTTCACTACCATATAATACTGGCATATATGATAAAAGAAATAAATTTAACTTTGATGTCATTTACTTTACCAACTCGCATTCCAATATTTCCAACAAACTACATAAAAATATAATTTGTACTCAAACTATCAGATTAGACAACATATGTAATAACCATCTACTCTTCACCAAAGCTCTACAACAACTTTACAATAAGCTAATCAATAATAACATCCTTATCTATTTTGTAAAATACTGTTTCAATATAGTTTCCCCATTTGATCAGAAATAAATTCAGTTATAGTTTACTATGAACTGGTCAGTTCTAATCGTATTTGTAAAGTTGTAATATAATCTGATGGAATTCCACTACTTTGGTAAGTAATAACTATAAATGATTTCAGATGTCATTATTTTCTTTGGAATGATTACTTTGTTTCTTTACTGACTAAGTGTCTACTGTTAAGTGTTCACTTTTCTCATGTATTCATTTGATAAATTTCAATAATCCTTCATGAAATTACTTATAATTCATTTCCCATGTTGTCTTTATTGACATTTCCTATTTTGTTTTCAGGTATGGATTATAATGTACGTAGATTATACAAAAAATCCTTTGTCTCTTGAATTTTTCAAGCATTTGATAATATACTATACCTTTGAAAATCCACCTCTGGATTTATTTTATATTGCAATTGTATAGCTGCCTTTAGATTTTAGTGACTTGATATTTCCACTAATCTTTGTAAAAATTTACCGCACTACTATTTGGAATTATTTCATGTTCTTTCATCTTTAGATTCAACTAGTTTCATATTCATGGACTTATTTCCTGTTCTTTCATAATTGGATTCTAAATTTTTTTTTTTTTTTTTTTTTTTTTTATGAAACCCCCAAACACGAGAGTTATATTAGAACCTATAGTACTTGTACCATGCTTGGGGTTGGAGGTTGAGAAGACGAAAGAAGATATTTGTTGACATTAGACCTGAACTTCTGTAGACTGTAATTTTCAGGAAATATGTATGAAGGAAGGCTGTTCCAGAAAACAGCAGTTGAATGAATAAAAAAAGAATACGAAAAGTTGGTTCTGTAAGTTTGAAGTTGGACAATAAATGGATGTTGGCTGGAGGCGGCACAGGTTCAGACTGTTTTGAAAGAGAAGAGCGAGAATTATAGAAGCCAATTCAGAAGAACAGTGCCCATGGAAGTATCTGTAGAAAAGGCATGCAGCTGAAACAATATGTCTATGAGACAGAGAGTGGAGAGAGAGACTGTTAAGAGAGAAGTCATTAATTAACCTAACTGCCCTCTTCTGAATGGAATCTAGAAGCCCGAGAGAGGTTTTGGGGGCACCGCCCCAGATGTGGGAACAATATTCCATGGTAGGGCGGATTTGCGATTTGTACAGAGTGAACAGCTGTTTGGAAGAAAAGTAACGCCAAGAGCAAAAGAGAAAACCAAGTTTTTTAGATGCAGAGGAAGC